>NC_056743.1:82513109-82713109 GCF_019279795.1 Protopterus annectens
AGCCAAAACTTGGAATGCTCTCCCACTAGCTATCAGAACTACAGTAAATCCTGTCAACTTCAAATTCTTTCTTCACACATACCTTTCCTCCCTCAGGAACTGCTGTTGCACTCAGCCTCCTTGAGAACCTCACTCTAATGTTGCATCCTCTCCTTACCATACTCCCTAACATTCCTTCAGGTGATAAGTATGTCTAAATATTCTGGAAATCTGTCACTGCCATTGATCTGACTACTGAATTAGTAACCTTGCTTCTAATTTATTATCTTATTGTGCTATTAGTGGTATTGTATTATGGAAATCTGCATCTGTAATTTGTCTGTCTGCTATGTTGTTACTGTGTTGTTAACTATGTTTCACAATTGTAATCAAATTTCTCTGATATTGTGGTTGACTGTACTGTGGAGCTTTTCTCCCAGGGCATCCACTGAAAATGGGCTCAGAAATGCCCAGTGGACTTCCCCGGTTAACAAACTGAAAATAAATAAATAAATATGATACTTGCCATGTCCTATTTGTAAGCCATGCTGCTATCCATCTTATCAAGAATATATCAATACCTAGTTGTTCTAATTTATTGATCACTGTTTTGTGTATGACCCAGTCAAATGCTAAAGGTAAATCTATATAAATTACATAACAGCACAATTTTTCATTCATACCTGTTATTATATTGTTATAGTAGAACAGGTGGTAATAGATTTATTTTCAACATATGCATGTTGATATATGGTTTCCAGTCCCCTGCCTTTCCAATGCTGACAATAACTAATCCAATATTACCTTCTCCATTATTTTTCACATTGTGAAAGTAGACTTAAGGGTCTGTATGACTTTGGGTTTCTCTTGCACCCCTTTACCTTAAAGACTGATTTAATAAGTGCATGTCTCTGATCTTGGGAGCCAGACTGTTTTGCATAACATTTTTAAAAGTATATATAATCTGTTGCATCTGAGAATAAATTTTGGAATCTATACACAGTTTATCAATTTGTGTGTCTATTCCTTCCACATCTTGTGTATCTATAAAGTAGTTTCCTATTATGATATCTTCATGCAAATTTTCTTTAGATTTTTCTATATCTTGTCTCACACTGTGCTTAATTTGCTTGTCCAGCTTGTTTATTTCAGTTTTCAAAGTTGTAGTCCTACCACTTTTCCATTTCTTATATATATTTTTGCATCGGGTATCTTGTTCTTTAAGAAATACTTCCCCCTAACTTTGTACAGCTAGATCCTGCTGTTAAACATTTTTTTAATTTTTTTTTTATATTCAAACAATTTCTCTTTCAAAACTTTCCACACTCCTTCTGCAGTTTTTCCACTGAACACCTCACTCGAGTTAGTTTTACATAGTGACTGTTATGCTTCCATATAATCTGTAATTAATCTTTTGTGCAATCTTTTATATTTCATTTGGACAGAATCATCTAGCAACAATTTAACCTTTATCACCCCATGATCAGTGCATATCAATGGTGGTAAAACTTGACATGAAGGAACAGTCCTTTTTTTAGGAACACAAACAATGTCTAGTATGTTCTACTCCCTGCTAGGCTTTTTTACAATCTGAAGCAACTGTTGTCTTGCACATATGTTGTCAATAATTTCCTTACAAATGTTGTTGAATATAGCAATAACCCATGCCTGGGTGTGGGTAATGCTGGATTTACCCACGGTTGGTGTGGTTTGGTCACGATGGCAAAGCCCGAATGGCCAAACAAAGACAACCGTGGGTAAATCCAGCATTACCCACACCCAGAAGTGGGTTATTGCTATTATACAATGACATTATTTATAATTACTTTTCTTAAATAATGGCATTGTATAATGCCTTCTTGCTGCCCTTCTGCAGCTGTCTGGTATTCTGCGGCAGTTCTGATGTACTGCGCATGCGTATGCTTACGCAGTACATCAGAGCTGTGGGCAGAAGCGGAGAAAACAAGATCTCCATTGCTTTTTACAAACTGTCTCGCTATGTTAAAGGAGTTTAACATAGCGAGACAGCTTTAAAAAAAGCAACGTAGAATCTCCGTTGCTTTTTTTAAATCTGTCTCGCTATGTTAAACCTATTTAACATAGCGAGACAGTTTTGAAAAAAGCAACGGAGAAAGCAAGATCTGCGTTACTTTTTACAAAGTGTCTCGCTATGTTAAAGAAGTTTAACATAGCGAGACAACTTTAAAAAAAGCAACAGAGAATCTCTGTTGCTTTTTTTAATGCTGTCTCACTATGTTAAACCCATTTAACATAGCGACACACCTTTAAAAAAAGCAACAGAGATAGGAAGATCTCCGTTACTTTTTTTAAAGCTGTCTCGCTATGTTAAACTCTTTTAACATAACGAGACAGTGTGTAAAAAGCAACGGAGATCTTCCGTTGCTGTAAAAAAAGAGTTATACTAATGGAAAAAGTCCGGGTGACCGGACCTTTTTCCATTACTATAACTCTGATTTACAACATGCACGCCGACCAATCAGCGTGCACGTTTTGGAATATTAATGGGGGGTTGTTGTCTAATAAATATTATTCTAGTCTGTTTCTGGTAAATTTAAGTCCTCAGCCACTATTATTCTTCCCTTCTGTGTTTCATGCAAGAAATATATGAATTCCTCTATGTCAATCAACCCTTGACTATACACTCCAACAACTGTCATATGTTCCAGGGTTGTCTTTATTGTCATACTTACACAATCTGTAGTGTTGCTGTTATTGTTGAACATGTAATAATCACAGGTCTCATAACTATTTTTAATTCCTGTCATAACAGCTTCACCTGATTTTTGTTAGCATGTCTGTTACAGTAAAAACATTTAAACCCTGACAGAATTGGTTTCTAGTCATTGTTCTTTAACCATGTTTCACAAACAATAACAACAAGAATATTGTGGGACTGTAGCAAATTTTCCAATAAAAAAGCTTTATTATTAATGTTTCTAGCATTAACAACCATCAGAGATGCATTAAATGTTGTTGTCTGTGAACTTTTAAATTTTCAACCTGGCAAAAATCCTGCCTTGTGTTTGTCAAATATTGTAAAATATCTGCTTCAAAAATTCTCTTCCCTGATCTTGATAAATGCACTCCATTCTGTCTGAACAGGTGTGTCCAAAATTAGGTTTGGATGCTCTACACATTTTCATTTTTTTAAACAGGACATTTTTTTCATGTTGGTATTTACCTCCAAAATTTGTTTTCACTCACAGTGACCTGACTCTCCTTTCTAAATTTGATTAATGAAAAATATGTCCTAAACCCTATACAAGCTATCCTGTCTAAAAGGGCTGAAAGTTCCCTACCACAGTCAGAGAGTGCTTGCTGATGAGATCATTTGTACCAACGTGAAATAAAACAGATCCATACTTCCTTTCATTAGGTGTTCTAAGGCCTGTCATCCTCTATTTTTGCTCCTGCAAGTGTAACACTCTTCCATGTTCATTGTCTTCTCTGCAATTTATCAATTCCTTTAAAAATTGAATCTCCAATCACAAGAATATCTTTTTTGACCAGTTCTGAAGAATCTTCTCTTCTAATTCAGTAATATCTGCTCTATAAATTGTTACAAAAGAATTGTCTTCATCACCATCAGTCATATTAATCACACTGTTTTCATTGCTTATTACATTTATAAGTATACAGTTCTCATCCAGCCAGCTATGAACATCCACAGCTTGAGCCATGTTGTCACCGTCTAACTTTCTCGTCTTTTTTCTTACAGTAATGTTCATCAGACCTCCCACATCCAAGTTTCATTTCTTCCTTTTCACCTGCACCCTGCCTCTTTCTTTCTTCCTCCTGTTTTGAAAATATTCTGCCTTTTTCTGTAGACTGAAGGTTTTCTGATAGAAAATGTTTATCATTCTCTGTAATCTGTGTGTTACATAACAAAGCAGTGTCCTTTTTTGTATGTATTCTCTTTAATTTACAGAGATTTATCAGTTTCTTTTTCTTCCTTGTTATTTGTTTTGGGCCATGGCACAAAAAAAAGTGTGTGTGTGTGTGTGTGTGTGTGTGTGTGTGCCTGAACGCTCGTATGTGGCTTACAGTCTCTTTTTTTTTTTTTTCAATAATAATTCTTTATTTTTCTTTTTTTTCTAAATGTTAATACAATACTACAACCTATTTACAATATATACATGAATGCTTCCAACAGTTACATAGAGTCATTATACATAACTATACACTTCTAAATAGAAATTACAGAAAAAAAAAAGAATAAAAATCTAGTATCAATATAAGGCCTATCTATAGACAACTCCATAGTTAGTCTGTACTTCCCAGAGAAAAGTGGAATGGAACCTTAAGCTAAGACAATGTTAAAGATTTGCTCCCATATTTTTGTATTATTTACACTTTTCTTATGATCACTAATTAATAATTTGTGTGCTAAGATATGTTTAATCGCTACACTCTTGAAATTTTCCCATGAAGTTTGGGATGGATTCAACCAATTTGTAGCTATATACAGCTTCATTAACAAAAAAATATTTATGAGTATGATCTTTTGGGATCTATCCAAATTAGTTGGCGGAATATGCAGAATCATAAACTCCCAAGAAAGTGTAGACTGTTGATATCCCATTTTTTGTAGTTGGAATTTCAAAGAATTCCAGAGTTTAAAAATACATTTACAACTCCAGAACATGTGTAAAAGGTCAGCCGTTTGATCTATACAATATGGGCATTTGGGTGAATTTTTTGAGTTAAATTTATGTAAAGTGAGACGCGTATAATACGCATTATTAAATATCATCAACTGAGTAAATAATAACTTTTGAAGGGACACTGATTTTAAGGTTAAGTTAATTGCTCTCACTATTTTACTATCTTCAATCGTTAACAATTTCTCCTTCCAGTATTTCGATAAAAGTATTTGGTTATTGTATTTCACCTCTTTCATCAAACTATATGAAGCTGTTATATATTTACATTCCTGTGTTAAGGTTTGCCATAAGTTTAGGCAAATGTTTAAATCTTCTTCTTTAATTTTGAAATTCCTATTACTAAAATAGCTTATTAATAAGTCCTTTAACTGTCTTATTATAATTAAATACGAGTTCGGGAGATCCATCTCTCTTAGTGTGTTATGAATTGAGATACCTAGAAAGGGATATAAATCGAGTATGGTTAAATTACTTATAAGTGTGAATTTCTTAAGGTCTATCAACTGATTGCCAATTTTCAAATTTGGGTTTTTATGAAATGGTTGAAAAATCATCATATATTGTAAAAGATTTAGTGAGTTAAACAGACTTTGTACTGATATTATATATATTTTGATATGCTCCATCAAAGCGTACATTTTAAGGGTATCTTTGTTTAAAAAAGGTAATGCCTTACAATTAATACCCAGACCAGCAACATGTTTATGATTTAAAATCAACCACTTAGGAGCCCATTTTGAATTGATCCTATCAAAGTTAACTACTCTTACAAGTCTATTAGCATTTATTATTAAATAATATGTTTCAAAATTCGGTAGTTCCAACCCACCCCTATTTTTCGTTGTCATCAGTTTGTCATAAGATATCCTAACTTTTCTAGGTTCCCATACAAATCTAGCTAATTCTGTATGAAGTTGTTTGAAGAAGTTCCTGGAAATTTGAACCTGAGTAGCTCTAAAGATATATAGTATTCTGGGAAGTATGTTCATTTTAATAATTGAGGTCTTTGCCATTATTGGTAATTTCAGATTATCCCATCTTTTTAAATCAGAGACTATCTGTTCCCAAATTAACTTAACATTATTTACGTAAAAGTCTCTATTATCTGTTGAAAAAACAGCCCCTAAATATTTTATATTTCTTCGGATTTCACCTGCCCTACCAATGGTAAAAGCGAGAAGGGTGTAGGCGTCTTTAATGGGAATACCTTGGTTTTTTTTTAAATTTATTTTGTAATTAGATATTTTTGCAAAGTCTTCCACAGCTTTTAATATTTTCTTAATATCTGAAACAGGTGTTGTGCAGTAAATATTCAAATCATCCGCAAAAGCAGCCATGGAAATCTTCGTACCATAAATTATTGGAGCATTGTGATAAATATTTTGTTTGATATGTAGAAATAATGGTTCTAAATATAAATTGAATAATATTGGAGATAACGGACATCCTTGACGGGTACCATTCTTAATTTGAATTATTTTTGAGAGATTCCTATTAATAACTAGATTTGTATAAGGATTGTTATATAGTTTTTTTAAAGTTAAAATGAATTCTTGCGGTATATTAAAACATGCTAAAATATCAAACAAACATTCTAAGTTCACTCTATCAAAAGCTTTTTGTGCGTCAATTATGAGTGCATATGCATTAAAGTTCCTGTGAGTGGCATAAGAAATCAGTGTATGAAGTGATAACGTATTATCTGTAGTTTGTCTGCCATTTATAAAACCGGCTTGTTCTTCTGATATTATCAGGTTAATTACCTTCTTCAATCTATTAGCCAAAATCGATGTCATAATTTTCATATCTATATTCAAAAGTGAAATAGGTCTATAATTATCAGGGTTATGTAAATCAGTATTCTCTTTCGGTATAAGAATAGTTTTCGAAGCATTAAAGTGCGGGTCAGTAATTTTATGGTCAGTTATATAATTAAATACCTGTGGAAGTATTTTCCCCAATATATCACTAAAAGTTTTATAGAATTCTGTGGTCAAACCATCCGGTCCCGGAGCTTTATATGGCTTCAACTTCTTAATTGCATCAATTATCTCCTCTGAAGAAATTGGTTTAACTAAGTTCATATGAAGCTCATCATCAATCTTCGGAAAGATAATTTTCTGCAGAAAATCATTATTACTCTTATTTATATTTACTTCCTGTTGCTCACCATATACTTGTGAAAATATTAGTTCAAATGCCTTCATGATATCTTCAGTATTGGTATATGTTTTATTATTAAAGTGTATTTCAGAGATTTGAGAAGGTATTTTCGATTGATTAATAATACGTGCTAGTGCTTTTGAAGGGGTCTGTATGTGATTGGCATATTTTACCAGCATTTTCTGCTCATAAAATGATAATTTACTGTTTTGTAGTAAAAAAAGGTCCTTCTGACATTTTAATAACTCCGTTTCAGTTTGTTTACTATAATTCCCAATTAGATCTTGATCCAGTAATTTAATTTTAGTTTCCAATTCTTGTATGTCTCTCACTTGTAATTTCTTGTAATAAGTAGCCTTTTGGAGAAACATTCCTCTAATTTGTGCTTTGGTAGTTACCCATTCTATGTCAGACGGATGACGGTGTTCCGAAAGATTAGCTAGTAATTGGTTAAAGAACTCCTGAGCTTCTTTTATTACATCTTCTTTATGCAATATATATGGATTTAATGTCCAATTATAACCTCTAAAACGTATCTTATGACTAGTGTCCTTATTGAAAGTTAATGTGATCCTAGAATGGTCCGACAAATGTCGAGCTTGTATGTATATATAGGGATCAAAAAACATTAGTGCGTCTGAAATTAAAAAAAAGTCGATCCTGGACCACATTTTATGACAACTTGAATAAAATGTAAAGTTATTTGCATTCATTTGATTCTTATTGTATTTAAATGGATCATATAATTTAAAATCTGTTTTAAATTCCTGTAGTGCTATCACTACTTGCTTATTAAAAGACCTATGGGAACTTGATTTATCTAATTTAGGGTCTTGGTATGTATTCCAGTCACCTCCTATTATTATATAGTAATTATTATATTGATTCAGGATAAAATAAAGTGATGTTATGAAAAATTGTATATTGGTACATGGGGCATATATCACAAACCAAGCCGTGAACGACTCAAGGCAGTCAAAAAAGGTTTATTTAAGCGCTTTTCGTCAACTTGATAAGCTGACTTCTTCAGAAAACAAAACAAAGACCACTGGCAGCTTGATCCTTATAAAGGCAGAACACTCATTTACATCATCAAGCAATAATTCAATTAGTATAATTAACATAAAATTAAATGAATTTTAAAAAAGAATTTTAAAAAAGACTATTAAAAGGACAGTAACCGTTAGTGAGAGCAAACTACACATCCTTATAAATATACCTACAACACAAGTACATAAATCAACCTGATGTTATGAAAATTAATCTTGTGAAGTGTGTTACATGTTGCGACCATTAAGTAAACAACAATACTATTTAATTTTCAACAGCTTTTGAACCCTAGTTGTGTTTTACTGTTAATTCAAGGTTCTAAACCCACATATGTCATTGTGTATAAGGTGGAAGCATCAAAGACCCCAAAAGTTGTTATGAGTTTCAAAAAACATGTTAAAAAAATGTTAAAAAAATGTTAAAAAAATGTTAAAAAATAGAACTCGATTTATAAAACCAATTTAGAAAAAGAAGTTTGTATAAAATTTGCAATTAATGTCTTTTTGTTTTTATATAATTATAGAACAATAAGTAAATATACTACTATATTTGATGGTGCTAGAAATTAACTGGTGCTAAGAATTGATATTTTCACAGCAAGTTTTTAGAAACATAAAAAACAATTGTGTGTATATGATGGTACTACAAAAAGTATATAAAGTACATAAAATGTATGTAAATCGCACATAACACATATATTTGATAAAATTTTTGATAATATTTTTTAAATAATTTAAGTTGTTTATAATAAGTTAGGCGTACCTAATGTCATAAATGTCGTGGTCAATAGTTTTAATGAATTCACAGTAACGTTTATTAAAACTAGCTAATCCACAAAATTAATCATAACAGACATAGAAAACATGAAAAACATGGAAAACACCAAATATCATGAAAGTAAATGCCATAAAAAATATATATATATATATATATGTATGTATATAAATGCCATAAAGGAGATGTATCTAATAACAATAACTTCATCTTTTCAAACTATTTAATTTTAATAGGCTTCCTATTGAACAAGTCTCATTCAGTCCTGGGAAGCTATATACATTTAGTTTTACCTGCCATTTCAGTTCCAATTCTTCCAGTTTCAGATTTCTGGGACCCCCTCTCGGGTCGATTTTTACATGGTCAATTACCATGAACCTGAAACTGTGATTTGGATGACCTGCCGTATGTTTAGCAAGTGCGTTCTCTAATTTCCCCTTTTTAATGGCATACAGATGTTCGTACATCCTTTCACGCAGTCTTCTTTCAGTCTTACCAACGTAAAATGCTAAACAGGATGTACACTTAGCTAAATAAGTAATGTGGTTAGTGTTGCAATCGAATTTATTCCTTAACCTGAATTTTTGTTTGTTCAGGATAAAAAAGTTACCCTCCTGGACATGTTTACAATAATTACAATTGTGACATTTATACATTCCAGGGCATCTCACTGTAGGTGTGTCATGTTTTTCTAACAGGTTTTTGATGTTAAGCCCTTTCCTGTAAACTATCATAGGATGGTCACCTAGTTTTTCAAATAGATCAGGTTGTATTTTAAACAAGTCCCAGTTTTTCTTCAATATAGATGAACACAAGGTGCTTGTACTAAAGGTAGTAATGAATTTAACAGTACATAGCTCGTTATTAAATCGGCCACTGATTAGTGCATTACTCCCTTCTTGGTCACATAGGTTCTTGTCAACCAAGTTAGCACTATTGTCATCAATCAAATTTTTAGTGTTAGTCTCCAGGAGGGGGAAAATACACCTTCTTGTGTCTTTTGTCCATTACCTCCTGGACTATTGGGTCAAGAAAAGTTACCGGGTAGCCTCTATGTATAAACATTTCCCGTATGTAAGCACATTCCTGTTTAAAATCCTCGTCCAGGCTGACCATTCTGGAAGCTCTTACCAACTGCCCTTTCACAACAGATTTCTTCTGGTAGTGGGGGTGACAGCTGGTGTAGTGGAGGAAAGTGTTAGAGTATGTTGATTTTCTAAAGATGTTTGCAGTAAACAAGTTTAAGTTATAATTTTTACTTAGATGGATATCAAGGTAATCGATACAGTCACAATTAAACGTGTGAGTAAATTGCAAAAACTCAGTAGTGTGGTTAAAGTAGTCAATAATTTGATGACTGACACTTTCGCTACCTGTAAGTAAAATAAAAATATCATCCAGGAACCTTGTGTAGTATAGAAAGGACTCAAAGAACAAGTTGCCTTTAAAGACAAACTCGGATTCCCAGTACGCCATTACCAAGTTAGCTACACTTCCTCCACAAGGTGATCCCATGGCAACACCTATTTTTTGCAAAAAGAATTCGTCACAATGACAAAATAGTTGTTTGTTAATACGTCCAAAAGGACAAAACTAAGTCTGTTTCCTGGTAGGAGCTTTATGTTTCTCAAGCATAAGTCCTACCCATTCTAATGCTACCTCATGGGGGATACTAGTGTAAAGATCTTTTACATCAATTGTGAGGAAGTTGTAGCTCTTGTCAAAGGGCAAGGTGTCAATATTTTTCAAAAAAGTCCAAGAATCTTTACAAATTTGAGTCTCCTTGACCAGATATTTTTGTAAAATGGCATCCAATACCTTAGCACAAGAGTAAGTGGGAGATCCCCTACTATCTACCAAAGGTCTAAGTGGTGGGTTCTCAATACTCTTGTGTATTTTAGGGATGCCAAAGATACTCGGGTATCTAGGAAATGACGTTACTAGGTAGTTGTATGTCTTTTGGTCTATTAGGGCATCAATGAACAAATCCTCAATACAGTTTCTGATGATGCTATAAGCCCTGTGTACCTCACTACGTGAACTGTGTTCATATGCTTCAGTATTGAGTAGTTTATACATTCTGTCATAGTAGTCACTCATACTGAAAACAACTAATCCACCACCCTTGTCAGGTTTACAAAACCTAAGCCGTTGGGTGGTAAGAAAGGACATTATTTCCCTTTCATCATTGTTCAAGTTAGTAAGTGTGGACCTATTATCCTTGTAGGTTTTCATGTGTCTTATGTCTAATTCACAACATTTCTTGAACAAGTCGAGAGCGGGGTGTAATGGGGGATTGTAAGTACTAGGGACATAGAGACTGTCAGACAAACGAAACACGTCACCCATCAAAACATGGAGATTTAATTTCCTAACAAACAATTTGATATCCAAGATTGTGTTAGTCGTATCCCATTGTTTAGATGGAACGAAAGTAAGCCCTTTAGATAAAAGGTCAACTGTCTCAGACCCTGTTTCTATGTCACTAAAGTTATACACTTTAAAATCACCCTTAGTGTTTAAAATAATAGAAGGTACTAATTTACTACTCTCCAAAGGGACAGACTCATAAGAACCACAACTAGACTCATTTAAAATAATGTCAGAATAAAGCGGTTCTATAGTACTCCTGCTTAACTCAGGTACAGACTCAATCGTGTCCAAAAAAGTGTCAGAAGCATCATGACCATCAGATAAGTAAATAAGTAATGTGGTTAGTGGTGCAATCGAATTTATTCCTTAACATGAATTTTTTATTTGTTCAGGATAAAAAAGTTACCCTCCTGGACATGTTTACAATAATTACAATTGTGACATTTATACATTCCAGGGCATCTCACTGTAGGTGTGTCATGTTTTTTTAACAGGTTTTTGATGTTAAGCCCTTTCCTGTAAACTATCATAGGATGGTCACCTAGTTTTTCAAATAGATCAGGTTGTATTTTAAACAAGTCCCAGTTTTTCTTCAATATAGATGAACACAAGGTGCACAAAAAGACATTAATTACAAATTTTATACAAACTTCTTTTTCTAAATTGGTTTTATAAATTGAGTTCTATTTTTTAACATTTTTTAACATTTTTTTAACATGTTTTTTGAAACTCATAACAACTTTTGGGGTCTTTGATGCTTCCACCTTATACGCAACGACATATGTGGGTTTAGAACCTTGAATTAACAGTAAAACACAACTAGGGTTCAAAAGCTGTTGAAAATGAAATATTATTGTTGTTTAATTAATGTTCGCAACATGTAACACACTTCACAAGATTAATTTTCATAACAACAGGTTGATTTATGTACTTGTGTTGTAGGTATATTTATAAGGATGTGTAGTTTGCTATCACTAACGGTTACTGTCCTTTTAATAGTCTTTTTTAAAATTCTTTTTTAAAATTCATTTAATTTTATGTTAATTATACTAATTGAATTATTGCTTGATGATGTAAATGAGTGTTCTGCCTTTATAAGGATCAAGCTGCCAGTGGTCTTTGTTTTGTTTTCTGAAGAAGTCAGCTTATCAAGCTGACGAAAAGTGCTTAAATAAACCTTTTTTGACTGCCTTGAGTCGTTCACGGCTTGGTTTGTGGTTTCTGCGTTTGGTTTCGTATTTTGATTCAAAGTTACATGGCATCGGGCGTGAGCGGAGCAGACAGTCAATTTAACCCTCTGGACACGCCAGGGGTGTTGCTAAATAATTCAGCTGCTGGCGATAACACGGACGTCAACCTTATCCCATCTATGGGTAGTTCCTGGGATGTCGTCGCATCCAAACTTGATGGCATTTTTTTGAGGCTTGACAAGTTAGATTTAGACCAACGTGGTCTACAACAAACGGTACTGTCTCTATCGGAGTCAGTGAGGTGGCAAACTAACAACGAGGTGGAAGGTACGTTCATTCTCCCTAAACCTAGCGTGGACGGAGTGTCAGCTGAAAGGATTCACGCTAACGATGGAGAAGAGGCATCTAATGCTGTTTTCGGACGTGGTTGCAGCAACGCTGTTGGTATGCCTGAGGTGGACTCCAGTATTAACAGGAGCAATAAAACGCTCCCTTTACGTGAAATCAACTATACTTTAACACCAAACTTGGTGATACATGGTGATAGTACTGATGGAGTGGATTTCAACAGGTTTAATTTAAACCAGAGTGTGCCTATAGGACATTTGAGATGTACAAATGAAGCACTACTGCCCTCCAGAGTTGTTGAGCCTGAAGGCTCTCACGAGGAAGCACCGAGGCAACTTTCTGGTCCATCTAGGAGTGGATTGCCAAAACTAAAAGGTACTACAATAACTTCCTCTTTTACAACTTGGTTAGAGAATGTTTTTTGTTTAAATAGTGTGTACAATGCTGAACCTAACGGAAATAGTAGGGAGCTAATGGAGGAAGACGATGGTTCAATAGGCAATAAACTAAAACTATTTGATGCATGTTTAGTTAAACTTAAAAAGCTCCAGCTGGAAATTTCTTATTTCCAAGAATGTCTATCTAGAAAGGTAGTTCCCAAAGGTTTGAGACATGTATCCTACCCTACTGGCTTGGAAAATGGGTCTACCTTTCATAAAGACTTGGTAACCTTATTTGACAGACAAGGTTTTGAGTTAATTGAGACTATTATCAAACACTACAATAATTCGGTCAGTGACCTTTCGAGGTTTGTAATGGACTTGGACACTAGTATACAAACCCATTACGAATTTGGTAGATACAAATACGACTATGACCGTATATTTAACAGTATTGACCAATACATGTCTAAACTGGAGTCTAATAAAATCAAAAACTCGACAGGGACATCAAAGCATACGGTTCAGGAACTGCCTACCCCATTCCACCTGTAGCCCAAGTTTGGGGAAAGGGAATGGTAAACCCTAAAAAATCTTACCCACATAATAAGGACCTGAATGTCGTCCAACAAGGACCTTGTGACCTTGTTGATGACTTTGAGTCCGACAACATCAGTTTTGATCTAGGGCCATCTAACCAACAAGGACAAGGGGGTAGGGGTACCCCATGGCGTAATAGGCTTCGAAGTGCTCAATCTGACAGGTGACAGACACGAGACTCAAATTTTCAGCAGGGCCCCTTCACCGGGGCCAAACTGAAGCAGAAGAACTACCAACAAAATGTAGAAAAAGACAAACGGGTCTACAATGTTTACAGGAAATAAATCCTCGACCTGCTATGGATTTATTGTCAAACTTATCTGATGGTCATGATGCTTCTGACACTTTTTTGGACACGATTGAGTCTGTACCTGAGTTAAGCAGGAGTACTATAGAACCGCTTTATTCTGACATTATTTTAAATGAGTCTAGTTGTGGTTCTTATGAGTCTGTCCCTTTGGAGAGTAGTAAATTAGTACCTTCTATTATTTTAAACACTAAGGGTGATTTTAAAGTGTATAACTTTAGTGACATAGAAATAGGGTCTGAAACAGTTGACCTTTTATCTAAAGGGCTTACTTTCGTTCCATCTAAACAATGGGATACGACTAACACAATCTTGGATATCAAATTGTTTGTTAGGAAATTAAATCTCCATGTTTTGATGGGTGACGTGTTTCGTTTGTCTACCAGTCTCTATGTCCCTAGTACTTACAATCCCCCATTACACCCCACTCTCGACTTGTTCGAGAAATGTTGTGAATTAGACATAAGACACATGAAAACCTACAAGGATAATAGGTCCACACTTACTAACTTGAACAATGATGAAAGGGAAATAATGTCCTTTCTTACCACCCAACGGCTTAGGTTTTGTAAACCTGACAAGGGTGGTGGATTAGCTGTTTTCAGTATGAGTGACTACTATGACAGAATGTATAAACTACTCAATACTGAAACATATGAACACAGTTCATGTAGTGAGGTACACAGGGCTTATAGCATCATCAGAAACTGTATTGAGGATTTGTTCATTGATGCCCTAATAGACCAAAATACATACAACTACCTAGTAATGTCATTTCCTAGATACCCGAGTATCTTTGGCATCCCTAAAATACACAAGAGTATTGAGAACCCACCACTTAGACCTTTGGTAGATAGTAGGGGATCTCCCACTTACTCTTGTGCTAAGGTATTGGATGCCATTTTACAAAAATATCTGGTCAAGGAGACTCAAATTTGTAAAGATTCTTGGACTTTTTTGAAAAATATTGACACCTTGCCCTTTGACAAGAGCTACAACTTCCTCACAATTGATGCAAAAGATCTTTACACTAGTATCCCCCATGAGGTAGCATTAGAATGGGTAGGACTTATGCTTGAGAAACATAAAGCTCCTACCAGGGAAACAGACTTAGTTTTTGTCCTTTTGGACGTAGTATTAACAAACAACTATTTTTGTCATTGTGACGAATTATTTTTGCAAAAAATAGGTGTTGCCATGGGATCACCTTGTGGAGGAAGTGTAGCTAACTTGGTAATGGCGTACCGGGAATCCGAGTTTGTCTTTAAAGGCAACTTGTTCTTTGAGTCCTTTCTATACTACACAAGGTTCCTGGATGATATTTTTATTTTACTTAAAGGTAGCGAAAGTGTCAGTCATTAAATTATTGACTACTTTAACCACACTACTGAGTTTTTGCAATTTACTCACACGTTTAATTGTGACTGTATCGATTACCTTGATATCCATCTAAGTAAAAATTATAACTTAAACTTGTTTACTGCAAACATCTTTAGAAAATCAACATACTCTAACACTTTCCTCCACTACACCAGCTGTCACCCCCACTACCAGAAGAAATCTGTTGTGAAAGGGCAGCTGGTAAGAGCTTCCAGAATGGTCAGCCTGGACGAGGATTTTAAACAGGAATGTGCTTACGTACGGGAAATGTTTATACATAGAGGCTACCCGGTAACTTTTCTTGACCCAATAGTCCAGGAGGTAATGGACAAAAGACACAAGAAGGTGTATTTACCCCTCCTGGAGACTAACACTAAAAATTTGATTGATGACAATAGTGCTAACTTGGTTGACAAGAACCTATGTGACCAAGAAGGGAGTAATGCACTAATCAGTGGCCGATTTAATAACGAGCTATGTACTGTTAAATTCATTACTACCTTTAGTACAAGCACCTTGTGTTCATCTATATTGAAGAAAAACTGGGACTTGTTTAAAATACAGCCTGATCTATTTGAAAAACTAGGTGACCATCCTATGATAGTTTACAGGAAAGGGCTTAACATCAAAAACCTGTTAGAAAAACATGACACACCTACAGTGAGATGCCCTGGAATGTATAAATGTCACAATTGTAATTATTGTAAACATGTCCAGGAGGGTAACTTTTTTATCCTGAACAAACAAAAATTCAGGTTAAGGAATAAATTCGATTGCAACACTAACCACATTACTTATTTAGCTAAGTGTACATCCTGTTTAGCATTTTATGTTGGTAAGACTGAAAGAAGACTACGTGAAAGGATGTACGAACATCTGTATGCCATTAAAAAGGGGAAATTAGAGAACGCACTTGCTAAACACATGGCAGGTCATCCAAATCACAGTTTCAGGTTCATGGTAATTGACCATGTAAAAATCGACCCGAGAGGGGGTCCCAGAAATCTGAAACTGGAAGAATTGGAACTGAAATGGCAGGTAAAACTAAATGCATATAGCTTCCCAGGACTGAATGAGACTTGTTCAATAGGAAGCCTATTAAAATTAAATAGTTTGAAAAGATGAAGGTATTGTTACTAGATACATCTCCTTTATGGCATTTATACACATACATATATATATTTTCTATGGCTTTTACTTTCATGATATTTGGTGTTTTCCATGTTTTTCATGTTTTCTATGTCTGTTATGATTAATTTCGTTGATTAGCTAGTTTTAATAAACATTACTATGAATTCATTAAAACTATTGACCACGACATTTATGACATTAGGTACGCCTAACTTATTATAAACAACTTAAATTATTTAAAAAATATTATCAAAAATTTTATCAAGTATATGTGTTATGTGCGATTTACATACATTTTATGTACTTTATATACTTTTTGTAGTACCATCATATACACACAATTGTTTTTTATGTTTCTAAAAACTTGCTGTGAAAATATCAATTCTTAGCACCAATTAATTTCTAGCACCATCAAATATAGTAGTATATTTACTTATTGTTCTATAATTATATAAAAACAAAAAGACATTAATTGCAAATTTTATACAAACTTCTTTTTCTAAATTGGTTTTATAAATCGAGTTCTATTTTTTAATATTTTTTAACATTTTTTTAACATGTTTTTTAACATGTTTCATGAAACTCATAACAACTTTTGGGGTCTTTGATGCTTCCACCTTATACGCAACGACATATGTGGGTTTAGAACCTTGAATTAACAATAAAACACAACTAGGGTTCAAAAGCTGTTGAAAATTAAATAGTATTGTTGTTTACTTAATGGTCGCAACATGTAACACACTTCACAAGATTAATTTTCATAACAACAGGTTGATTTATGTACTTGTGTTGTAGGTATATTTATAAGGATGTGTAGTTTGCTATCACTAATGGTTACTGTCCTTTTAATAGTCTTTTTTAAAATTCTTTTTTAAAATTAATTTCATTTTATGTTAATTATACTAATTGAATTATTGCTTGATGATGTAAATGAGTGTTCTGCCTTTATAAGGATCAAGCTGCCAGTGGTCTTTGTTTTGTTTTCTGAAGAAGTCAGCTTATCAAGCTGATGAAAAGCACTTAAATAAACCTTTTTTGACTGCCTTGAGTCGTTCACGGCTTGGTTTGTGGTTTCTGCGTTTGGTTTCGTATTTTGATTCAAAGTTACATGGGGCATATATGTTAAGAAGTATCACCGGTTTATCGTAAAGTTTGGATACAAGAATCACATAACACCATCTTCCCTCTTTGTCCATTTTAAAATCTAGGATTTTCTCTTGGTACTGACTTTTAATAATTATCGCCACCCCTGCACTATTAGTTGTCCCTTCCGAAGCTATCACCTCTCTGATCCATTTCTTATTTTTGAGGGCAGTCCATTGATCGTTAGTCAAATGGGTTTCTTGTAACAAAATAAAACATGCTTTTGACTGGAGGAGCAAATGAAAAATAATTTCCTTTTTCAAGTTCTGGAAGCCTTTAACATTCCATGAGTCTATTATCCACATACTAAAATTTTAAAAACTTTAAAGTATTTTTTAAAATTGAAAGACGATACTAGATTCAGATGTATTAACACAGTATATAATATCTGGAAGCAATCTTGACGTCCTATCCTTAACCAGTGCCTATCCACTATTCCCTGGACCAGGACATACATAGGTTTTTTACACTGTATAAACTTCTATTGGTACACATCATTACTAAATATCTGTTCTTTATCTTACAAAATAACACACTAAAAACATGCAAAAAACCTATAATAACTACATCTAACTCTACAAAACCTAACCAAAACATTCCCTACTAAACACTGGTATCTATCTACAGCTCTTGAACACATTATTTAGTTAACACAAATGCTATTCCTTACATGCAAAACTACTATTCTACCTCTCTAATAGTTAACATATATTATTAGTTCTATAATTTGGTTATATTACCCTAGAATATCTAATTATCTTATTTAAATCTAACCTAAACAGATATATGACAGTACTCCTATTAAACAGTAATGTTATTGACTTCAAGATAATACACTATATGTTTAATTTATATTTAAAGCATTAAATTTGACATTGTTTATCTAATCTAATTTATTTAACATTGTGATGACAGCAGCATTGGTGAATACAAGTAGCATTAACTATGCTTAGCAGATACTGTATTTAAATATATAAACAATATCTAAATAGCACAGTTCCCAAAACATTCAGAACCACATCAGAAAAATAACCTTCATTTTCCTAGGAATACCAGGATATATTATGTGCTTTTAATTTACTAACTATCCCAGCATTAAAACCCCTTTGTATCCAAACATTTACAGTATTAAAACACAATCTAAAAGCAGGAGAATAAATACTGCAGTACAGTACAATATTATTGGCACATCCACATTCAGGCAAACTACCTAGGAAAATAGAATAACTATGATAACTTCATGTTACTTCTACCATATTAGTTACATGACACATTTTAACCACTACATTAATATTCAGTTTAAATCCTACCTGAATGAATTCGCATTCCCTTTTACAGAAATAAAAGTTGAAACATACATTAAAAGTCCACGAAGCTTCGTTTTACGATCCCAGTAGGCTCCCCTTCTTCCACAGAGCTCTATCTACTTCCTGGTCATGAAATCTTGTTTTCGAATTCGCGAAGGGGGAACCATTATGCGGACAGACTTCCGGATGTGCCACAACGAAAGCGGACCCTCAGCAGCATCTAAAGGACTTCCTGTTGCCTCACAAAGGAACACAGTTCGTGGAATCTTCGTAAACAAGCTGGACCTGCAAAAAAAAACTAGTTAATTATTAACCAAGGGGCCTGGTGAAGAAGAAAGAACAAACAAAAGATTTTGGAGCCTAGAGGTATAGTAGGCATGGAATCCCAGTATCCACTTTGTTGTAAACAGACTGAATGTTCCAGTTAAGCTTCTGAAGTTGGGAGGGATTTGAAAATCTTCAAAAAGGTAAGTTTTGCTTCTTTTTTTGTAGAACAGGAATATTTGGATCCATCAACTGTAAAAATTAATGTGTTAGGATATTTCATCTGGAATTTAATATTCTTTTCAATAAGGAACTTGCAGTATGGAGCTAATGCTTGTCTGGCTTGTCTTATTTGCAATGGTAAATCCTGTCCCATAGAAACTCTATTATTTTGCCACATAACATAACCTCCATTCTTTTTAACAGTTAGAATTATTTTATTTACATCCTGGTAATTGAGAATTTTGACATGAACCGGTCTAGGAATATTTGAGGCTTGTGTTTCCCTGAGAGCTCTACGGGCTCTTTCTATAACAATTTGCTTAGCAATATCAGAGTCCTTGAACAATGTTTCCAGTATTTGTATAATGGTAGACATTAAATCATTATATTGAATAGTTTCAGGAATTCCTCTAATAATTATGTTGTTCCTTCTGGATCTTGCCTCCAAGTCCAGAATCTTGTTTTGCATAGATTGAATGTCCAGGTCATGAATATCTGTTTTTTTTTGTAAGCAATGTTATTCTGTCCTCATTTTCGGATATCCTAGCTTCTGATTTATCTATCCTTTCAAGAATTTGATTGCATGTGGCACCAAAAGAAAGTACCTGGTTTGAAAGTTCTTTTAAAGCTTCTTGTATGGGCAACAAAGCAGTTTTGATGTCTTCCATGTTAGCCAGCTGATCCGGTTTATTTGTCATTCCAGCTTTTAAAAGTTCCGTTGTTTTACAGTTTTCTGCCTTTTGATTGTTGAATCTTTTTCTGGTGACTGCAGTGTTGATAATTTAGTTTTAGTTGTTGTTGTTTCCATGCTTTTTTCCTCTTTTGACATCGTGAAACAGAAGTTTAATACTCTTTTCAGAGTCAGGCAGACAATCAGCTCTAATCCTGTGAATTTAATTAGTTTCCTTCTGTTCTTTTACCTCTCAGGCAATGTTTGATTGTAGTAGAATAGTTATATCCAACGATTAATACAAAAAATCTTGTAGTATAATCTCAGGGTTGATTTTTATTCCGAGTATCTGGAGAGCTGTAGATGTACAGTGTCTACAGAATGGCGGCCATCTTTTGTCAATGGCTTACAGTCTCAAATAGCAGAATCAGGTAAAATAAGAACCATACCTTAAATGTGGAAGCAAGTTTACCAGACTATAAATATATGAGATATTTCAAGTCAAAACAACTAGTTGAAGAATGGCTCATGTACCTTCAGCTTAAACCAAGGCCTGTGTAATTACTGCGGGAACCTCATGGTATTGCTTGCACTAACAAGTGATTTTTCATCACTGAGGAATGCCTACACACAACTCCCATGACACACATCATTAAAGACTGACAATTTAGCAGTCTGCCATGCCATGCCATTTCATGGTTGTGGAGAAAACCTCCAACCAGTAAAATGCATCTGTAATCACGTAAAACTTTATGACGCTAATAATATCTCATTATAGCAGCAGTCAAGTATTTTACTTATAGGGGTACCCAGACCCACTTACACCCTTTAGCGACCGTAGTTATTTAAGCCCTTCTACACATCTTTAGTGACCTACAGAATGCATTGGACCAAGTTCATAATACACAGCAATGACCCACACTAAGTTTTTATTATAACAAAAATGGGTATCCACACAGAAAGACTTCAGAAACAAAAAACATCTATGCTCAAAGGCAGCCTACTGAATCTCCAGACAATTTTATTAATACAATCCACCAGCTAGTTTGGTGCTATCATTCCTAACATAGGCACTTCTTCAGAACTGATGACAAACAAAAATCAAAGCATATAAACATATTAGGTCCACACGGCAATAACAAAGGTTTAAAATAATTTGTATAAAATCTTATTCAAAATACAGTGCACCTTTGCTCCACACTCAATTCAACTAAAGTGTTTAAATACATACTATTTTAACCTAAAACCTGTTAAAAACAAAAATATTTAATACACATTACTACTGTGAACAATAATAAATAGAAGGATAACCAGAAAAAATATAAACTACATAAGACCTAAGTTTTAAAACACTCACAACGGATGTCACTTCATTCAATCCAGGTGAAAAACAGGCGTTCAATTTAATTTCCACTTTAATTCAGCATATTCTAGTAAATCAGCCCAGGGTCCCCCTAGGGTTAATGTTAATTCTTCCAAACCAATGTATAATGATAATGATTTTCGTATCTATCTATGAGCTTAAATAATGCATTATTTCTAATGTTATGGGCAATATCATAATCATGTTCATATTTATGTTCCTTGAATCTCTGCTTTGTTTTACCCACATAAAAACTAGGGCAACATTAACAAACAGCTAAAAACACTAAACCTTTAGTGCTTCAGTTGCAGTAAAATGCTAAATTCAGCAATTTATGGTTCAGTTTTACAGCATCCCCACAATAATATACCAACACTGTGAACAAGACTGACATTTAAAAGTACATTTTTGTTAGCATATAACCCTGCATCCCTCATTCCATCAAACTCAAAAACTGAGCTACTTTTTATGTACACAACCTGTGGTTTCATCCCAATAACTTCCATAAGTTCATTATTGGTTCCATTGTAAGGAGTGGCAAAAATACAAGCTTCCTTTCCTCCTAGCAATAACTTCCTTAGAGGCATTAGACACCAAACCACCAAACTAAATGGATATCCCTGAGCCAAATACATATCCTTCAGTTTGTCACATTCATTCAAAAACCTTTGAAATTTCAAAATTATTTCAGCTTCCTGACATATCGACCTTTAACTATAGCTTTTTTCTCAAACTCTGAGTGACAACTGGAATAATGAAACATAGCATTCAAACTGGTTGGTTAGTGGATATTAAACCCAATGCTTCACTATTAACCCTCATCTAGATAATTAATGATAAAATATCCAACAGTGTGTATAAATTTAAAAAAAGATGTATTTGTATTTAGGTAGTCAACAAAATCTAATAATTCTTCCAATGACCCATTCCAAACAATAAAAATATGCAGAAAACGTGTGGATAAAGTCAAATAGTTAAAGTAATTGGTCTGAAAAATATTTTTTTTCTCCATTTTAAAACCATTGCAAAATCACTGTTTGAAAACAAAGGGGCATATGCAGTGCCTGTAGCAACACCTTTCTTCAAAATATATGTGGTTGTTTTTCAATACTAATCCCATCAAAGTACTAAAAGTGTTACTCTCATTCTGGGTAAAACTTGTACTTTCTATCAAGAAGAATAGCCACACTCTTGATTCTATTGCCCCTTCTAAAAAAAATCAGAATTAACTTCAACTATCTCCTCTGGCTTACAAAACAAACCCGATTGATCATGCACAAAAGAGATAGCACCTGGAAATCCTGGGTTAAAAATAAATCCCCTCCCTTACTTTAGACATACAAAGAACTCAGAAACCAGACCAAAAAACTAGTCATCAAAGATAAGAGAGCTTATTTTTCCTCTAACAAACACATCCCTCACAAAAATCAAAAAAAATTCTGGACCTCCATCAACAACCTGCTCCACCCAGGTAAACCCAGTACTCCCAACCCCTTTCCGCACAACACTGCCACTGAAACTGCCACTCTCCTCAACATCTATTTCGTAGAAACTATACAAAAACTCACACAGAATAGTACATCTCACCCAACCCCTCTATCACCTCTAAACAAAACTCTTTCCAGTACATTTTTTTTCCAACCAGTCCCAATTACCACTATTAAATCTCTTCTAAATAAACTTAAGCCTTGCTCCCCCTTTGCCGACCAACTACCCCCCCCCACTTCCTAAAAATAGCTGCACAATCCATCTCCTACCCTGTCACTATACTTATTAATCATTGCAACTCTGAGGCCCTTGTCCCATATATCTGGAAATCCATTTATACAAACCCTCTTCACAAAGGCGGAAACTCTACTGATCCCTCTAACTTTAGACACATTGTTATCCTGTCCCCCTTTCTAAAATTTTAGAAAAGTGCATTCATGCTCAGTTAATCAAACACCTTCTTGACAACAATCACATTACTCCTACCCAACATGGCTTTAGACCCCATCATAGCACAGCCACTGCATTACTCTCCTTTACTCAAACAATAGCTGAAGCTCGTGACAATAACTTGCTCATCTCCTGTCTATTCCATGATCTTTCAAAGGCCTTTGATGCTGTCTCTCACTCTAAACTCCTTACTAAACTTTCTGATCTGCATCTCTCTTCCTCCTCCATCAACTGGTTCTCTAACTACCTCTCCAGTAGGCAGCAATCTATCTGCTGGCAAACTGTCCTCTCTCCATTGTTCCCTGTAAATACTGGAGTTCCCCAAGGACTGATTCTAGGCCACCTTCTGTTCGACATATTCACTAACAAACTTCACTCTGCTACTAATCTCTTTACACTTCTACAATATGCTGATGACTCCACCCTTATCACCTCTACCCACAACATCCATGAACTCCTTGTTCTCACTCAACAAACCTTCACCTCCATTGAAACCTGGTTCTCTGATAACCAATTAATACTAAATCCAAAAAAAACTAAACTCCTTCTCTTCTTCCCTAACACACTCATCCAGCACAAACCCTCTTTCTCTATCACCTCTCTTAATAACCATCATCAAACCCGAACCCCATACCAAACTACTTGGAGTAATTATGATGATGAACTAAAGGTCAATATGCATATCCAACCATGTATAAAAAAGATTCATCAGAAACTTGGACTTCTCTATTGCAACCAGAAATTTCTGTCACCTTCATCCAAACCTTCTCTCAATCAATTCCCTTCTTCTACCCTGTCTTCTCTATGCTGCCCCTGTCCTTACTAATGTTCAAACTTCACTTATCACTAAACTAGAGCAAACTTATCACAAAATAGCCAGGTTTACCTCTAATCTCCCCTATAAATTCCATCACATTCTCACCCTTAAATCACTTCAATGGCCAGAATAACAACTATTTCTACCCCAATGTCACATTACACACACTATCCTGAATGAACACTCTTCCTACCTTTCAATCTCCAACCTAGTCTACTACTACAACCCCATTTCCACCTTCGTTCTTCCAGCAAACACCTCCTTGACATATATAAACCCAATAAAAACATAGGAAAGTCCATCTACAAATACTCTGTTGCACATGCTTTGAACTCACTCCCTCAAAACGTAAGCAGCATTCATCAAAAACCTGTTCAAAAAAGAACTTACATTTTTTCTTCAGAGTACATGGTCCTGCCCTTGTCTAACCCCCACTTGACCTAGCCTCTTCTCTTCTCAACGTTAACTCTTTTCCCTATTCTGTCTTTACTTCCTTGTACCTGCCTCATATACCTTTATACCTCCCTCTCCCCTCACTTTCATAGCATATATATTAATATAGATCTTTATTTAAAAAAAAGAAAAAAAATTGTTTTGATTGAATGGTTTATGTATTTGTATGTACCGCATGTGTGATATTCTCTAGACCTGTCAATTGTTATTTAACTTACTATATGTACAGATGTTCTTTAACTGTTGATTTTTTTATTATCTTTCATGGCGGTTTTCATTTTTTACTCTTATTTTTATTTTTGATTTGATTTTTATTGTAAAAAATATGTAATACTTCTGGAGCTTTACTCCTCAAGTCTCCACTGAAAGTGGGCCCCTGGCTCAGTTGGACTAACCCAGTTAACAAATGTCAATAAAGAAATAGAAATCATTAAACCAGTCAAGGCTCCCTTCATGTGGTATCACACTATATAGGTCCTTAACATCAATTGTGCAAAATATAATTTTCTTATTGTATTTTACACACCATAATTTATATAAAAATCCCATGGATCCTTAAGTAAATGCTCAAAGGGCTGAAACACAGATTAATGTATTTAGCCAAGTGGCGAGTCCTAGACAACCCTGTATTAACTATTTAAGCAGAGGTTCTAGCAAGCATTTGTGCAATTTGGGTATACCAGAAACATTCAGTATAATAGGAAACTGCACCACCAAATAGGTATGCATATCTTTAGTAATTTGCCCTTGCAGAAAAAAGACCTTCTATTACAAAGTTGATATTGGGTGCAGAAATATTGACCTATTCCTAGAAACTTTTTAATAGGTATCATCACTTTTCTTTCATTTATCATTAGATTTAGACATCTGAAATCATAAGATTTCAAAAACATTTTTCTTATTTCTACCTCACACAATTTTTCATATAAAATAAGTACCACATGCAATGGCGTAGTTGAATAGGCTACGTCTAATAACCCTTTATTTAATTGTTCAAAATCCATTCTATCTTTTGAAAAACAGTCACAAATTCAACTTTCTTAAATACAATTTAAAATCCACTAATCCGTTTACAATGTTGCTCTCTGATCAGGAACAAAATTAAAACCTTTGAATAGCAAGTTCAGCACTTCCTCCTCCATTGTATATTCATTGTACTTAAAATGCTTGAAATCCCCTTTATGATTTGAAACAATCTATAAATTGTCTTATGATACTGCTGTGTTGCCCTGTTGTTCATAAAGCAGTTCAGAAATGACTGCCTGCACTGCTTCAATGAGGGATATGTTCTCTCTACCCCCCCCCCCCCCGCTCGTCCTGCCCTCACCTCTTGCTCCTCAGTCTCTCCGACCTCCTCAGAGCAGGTTCCTCTAAAGGGGAGCACCATGTCACCATTACACAGTACATCATTAGACTCTCCCCCATACAGCATGTTACTAAAACTTTAATCATTAATAAACAGCGGTTTGGGATAATCGTTTGAACTGCCGTAGTCATTCCTATCCCTTTCAAAGTTATGTTTACATTCCCATAAATCTTTACATAAATTGTTAATGTCTAGGAAAATGTTATTATACTTGCTCTCATAGTTCTTGAAAATTAAATCAGTGGTAATTACCTGGCCAAGTTGTTTTAGTTCCAATTCTAGTTCATCCATCATTTTCTGATTATACTTAATCATTAACTCCATCTACTCACAGTTTTGCATGTTAAAAAGTACAAGCAGTTCCTTATGTATGTCTGAGTTTTCCTTGAGGTCCGTAGGATATTTCTAATACCTCAAGCCTTTAGGAATCTTCTTAGCTTTGGTGGATTCCAAAAAGTATTTATTTTCCACTTGCAACTCATAAGTCTGTGCTCAAATACCATCAACAGTTCCCCCAGGGACCCAAACACTGCAAGAGAATTAACCAGTCATTCCATCTTCAGATCAATCCAGTCTTTCAACTGACTCATGCTCGTCACACCCAAGCCTTCACCAAATGCTGTTACCTGCCTTCCCCCAAGGGAAGTCGTCTCCACCTCATTCAGGGATATTCAAGTGAAAGTGCTGGCCCAGTGGAGGAAAATCCACATCCGTATTGTGAGCTTGAGAGCCCCTCACAAAACTATCCTTAGATAACTCCAATAATTTCCTAGTTAACATACAGAGCAGTTGGGTTAGGTTACCCATACTGCTGATTAAATCATACAGTAAACAGGAATCAAGTTCCAAAGGCGTGTTACTCTTAGTCCCAGATGACATACCAGCTGAATTGAAACACACAAAAACCAGGAACCACATGGAAAGACTCCAAAACAAAAAACAACTATGCTCCAATGCAGTCTACTGAATCTCTGGACAATTTTATGGTATTCTGACATGGTATCAGAATTTCAAATGTTTTTGAATGAATGTGACAAACTGAATAATATGTTTTTGGCTTGGGGATATCCATTTAGTTTGGTGTCTGATGTTTCTAAGGAAGTTATTGCTAAGAGGTACTTGCCATTCCTTGCAATGGGTGAAAGATTACGACTGAACGAAAACAAAACTGGTACCTTTGGTATGATTGTTCTTTTATTGTGAGATTCAGCACAGATAGTGACAATATAAAGAAGATTGTAGAAAATAATTGGTTGGTCTTTTCTGCTAATAATGAACTTATGGAAGTTATTGGGACAAAACCACAGGTTGTGTACAAAAAAGATATATCTATAAAATCACTTTTGAAGTTTGATGGAATGAGGGATGCAGGGTTGTATGCCAACAAAATAGGTGCTTTTAAATGTGGCTGTTCTTCACAGTTAGGGCACATTATTGTGGGGGACACTGTAAAAGTGAACCACAAATTGTTAAATTTAGCTTTTTACTGCAATACTAAAAGTTTAGCTATTTGCAATGTTGCCCTAGTTTTTATGTGGGTAAAACAAAGCAGAGATTCAAGGAACGTATATATGAACATGTATATAATATTCCCTGTAACAATAGAAAAAATGCATTATTTAAGCATATAGTTAGATTTGAAAATCATTATTTTTTTTATTTGTTGGCTTGGAAGAATTAAGAGCACTACAGATGCAATGTCTGCTCAGAGAAAGCATATGACACGGTGTCTAGAGAGGAGTTGTGGTATTGTATGAGGAAGTCGGGAGTGTCAGAGAAGTATGTAAGAGTGGTACAGGATATGAATGAGGGTAGTGTGACAGCGGTGAGGTCCGCAGTGGGAGTGATGGATGCGTTTAAGGTGGAGGTGGGATTACATCAAGGATCAGCTCTGAGCCCATTCTTATTTGCAATGATGATAGACAGGTTGAGACGAGATCAGACAGGAGTCCCCGTGGACTATGATGTTTGCAGATGACATTGTGATCTGTAGTGAGAGTAGGGAACAGGTGATGGAGACCCTGGAGAGGTGGAGATATGCTCTAGAGAGAAGAGGAATGAAGGTCAGCAGGACTAAGACAGAATACATGTGTGTGAATGAGAGGGAGGATAGAGGAATGGTGAGGATGCAGGGAGTAGAGGTGGCGAAGGTGGATGAGTTTAAATACTTGGGATCAACAGTTCAGAGTAATGGTGAGTGTGGAAGAGAGGTGAAGAAGAGAGTACAGGCAGGATGGAGTGGGTGGAGAAGAGTGTCAGGAGTGATTTGTGAGAGACGATTACCAGTAAGAGTGAAAGGGAAGGTCTACAAGACGGTAGTGAGACCAGCTATGTTATATGAGACAGTGGCACTGACAAAAAGGCAGGAGTCAGAGCTGGACCTGGCAGAGTTAAAGATGTTAAGATTTGCACTGGGTGTGATGAGGGTGGACAGGATTAGGAATAAGTATATTAGAGGGTCAGCCCAGGTTGGAAGGTTTGGAGACAAAGCTAGAGATGCAAGATTACGTTGGTTTGAACATGTGCTGAGAAGGGATGCAGAGTATATTGGGAAAAAGATGCTAAGGATGAAGTTGCCAGGTAACAGGAAAAGAGGAAGGCCTAAGATAAGGTTTATGGATGTGGTGAGAGAGGACATGCAGGTGGTTGGTGTGACAGAGCAAGATGCAGAGGACAGGAAGAAATGGAAACAGATGATCCACTGTGGCAACTCCTAATGGAAGCAGACAAAAGAAGAAGAAGAAGGTTTGGAAGAATTAACATTAACCTTGGGGGGGGACCCTGGGCTGATTTACTAGAATATGCTGAATTAAAGTAGCAAACTAAATTGAATGCCTGTTGCTCTCCTTGGGTTGAATTAAGCAACAACCATTGTGAGTGTCTTAAAAGTCATGTCTTATATGGTTCAGACTTTTTCTATTTATCCTTCTATTTATTAATTTGTAAATGGTAGTAATGTATATTAAATATTTTTGTTTTTAATAGTTTTAGGTTAAAATATGTATTCAAGCACTTCAGTTGAATTGAATGTGGAGTAAAGGTGCACTGTATCTTTAATAAGATTTTATACCAGTTGTTTTAAACCTTTGTGATTGGTTGCCTGGTGGATTTAGTATGTTTCAATGCTTTGCTTTTTGTTTGTCATCAGTTCTGAAAAAGTTCCTCTGTTAGGAATGAAAGTGCTGAACTAACTGGTGGATTGTATTAATAAAATTCTCTGGAGATTCATTAGATTGCCTTGGTGCATAGCCATTGTTTTGTTTTTTGTTATCATTATAGCAAGCAGATGTTAGTTGAATTTTATTGCTTACCAAGCAGTGTAGCATCTAATTCTTAGTGCGCTCACCACGTAAGTGCCTTGTTCCTATACCTGCTAGGCCTACACATTGCAATACTCCTGAAGTGTTTCTGATTTATTTGGAAGTCATTAAACTGTATGTGATACAGCTTAGACATTGACTACAGTGAAGTTAGTTTCTCTGTATACTTTACAGTTTAGATATTGCTTAACCATTTTGCGCCAGTTAGACGCAATCACTGAAAAGTTACAGATTTATCTGGAATTAATTAAACTTTGTGCAATACAGCTCAGGCATTGTTTGACTAAATTGGAGTTAGTTACTCTGTATGCTTTATAGCTTAGAGACTGCTTGACTGTTTGCACCAGTTAGACACAATCACTGAATTGTGGTCTATTATGTATTACCTGTGAAGGCAACTCACTAGTATAGTCTGTTATAAGGCCATTTAGCTTTGTGTTAAGTTGTTTCACTGGACCTAGCCTTACATTTGTCTCCAGTATAAGTTACCAATACTAAGTTGGTTTGTATTTTGTCACAGTATTTACTTTGTTCCCGTACACCAAAGATATAAGTGCCATTGTACACTGGAAACAACAGCTAATTATAAGAAGTGCAGTTTCTGTTTAAACAACTAACGCAGCTGAGCGTACTGGTGTCTAGATTATATCTGTTGATTATATAGATTTCCTATGAAATATAATATAAATAATATATTGACTTCCTATGAAATAAAACATAATTACCACCTTACAACCTCTTCCAAGCAAACTGCCTCTGAACTCATAACCCTAAACTGTAACCACTCTAACATTACATCTACCTCCTGCTATCTTCTAGCCAAATATCATAGACTATCCCACACCAAATGTAATAATCTCATGTCAAGGAAACTAAAAGACAAACTTAATCTAACCATTAAACCACACTCAGTACACAAGCCCACTACCCTGACAGATGGTGATATACACCCAAACCCTGGTCCTTCAAAGATCTCTACCAAAGAAACCACAATAATCTCTAACTCACCCCTTCCACTACCAATCTCTAAATCTAACACTTTACTCTTAGGACACCTAAATATTCGAAGTGTCAACAACAAAATTACTCATCTTCACTCTCTTCTGCAATGTCACTCTTTTGACATCCTCTGTTTAACAGAAACCTGGTTAAAACCCTACACTAAAGATACTGAAATCATTCCCCCAGGCTACAACATCCTACGATTAGACCGCAATACTCGTAAGGGCGGAGGAGTAGCTCTCATGTTTAAAACCGAACTTAATATATCCGCAGTTCCCTATGACCCCCCTGAGAACACCAACACTGAACTCCTCATAACTAAGCTACAACTTAACCCTAATAAAGCCATCTACATTATCTGTACCTACCTTCCACCTGGTAATAACTCCACAAACATAGAAAGTATTCTTAGTTGGGCTTCAACTAACCACCCACAAGAAACTATAATACTTGGAGACTTTAACCTTGATTGGTTCTCAGTTAATTCTAACAACCCAGCCTCCCATATTAATCTCCATGGCTTTACCCAAACTATAAACACTCCCACTAGAACTAATAAACCTAACAATAAAGAAAGTATACTTGATTGGATCCTGGTTAACAAACCCCAACTTAATTACCTAGCAGGGACCCTGCCTGATGATATCAGTGACCATAACTTAACCTATATCATAAGGCAAAAGAATATCACTACAAATACCCCTTCAGTCAGGACCGTGCGCAGTAATAAACATTTTAACCCCACTCTATTTAAAACTGAGCTAAATGCGTGTGACTGGAATCCACTAAAAACTCTTCCCCTTAATGAAGCGGTTCAATACTTTAATACCAAATTCTTAACAATCTTAGATAGCCATGCTCCAAAACGAACTATCAGAATAAAAGCTAAACCAGCCCCCTGGCTATCTAAAGAAACAAGACAGAAAATATTACTCAGAAACAAACTCTGGCTAAAATGGAGTACAGGTAAACTACCCTCAGATCACCAAACCTTTAGACACCTAAGAAACAATACCAAAAAAGCTATTCTTTCTGATAAAAAACACTACTATTGTAACCTCCAGCAATCTAATCATAACAATCCCCAAAAATTCTGGGCAACATTGAACAAACTTCTTCACCCTGGACAAACTTCCACTCCCTCCCCCTTGGGATCAGACAAAATTTCTTCCCTTGAAACTGCCAACGCTTTCAACTCCTTTTCACTGATACTATCAACTCACTAGCCTCTCACCTTTCTTCAGATAACTCTAATGTTCCTCAACTTGCCTCTACTAATCTACCAAGCTTTATTATACAGCCCATCTCTACCACCTTCATCCTAAAATGTATTCAGAAGCTTAAGCCATGTACCCCATCAGCTGACCAACTTCCATCTGAATTTCTTCAAAAAGCAGCCACAGAAATAGCCTATCCCATATCTATTCTTATAAACAGAACCATTAAAGAAGGAAACATCCCTGATATCTGGAAAATCTCACATATTATACCCTTACATAAGGGAGGAAACTCTACAGAATATTCTAATTATAGACCGATTGCCCTCCTGTCTCCACTAGCAAAAATCATGGAAAAATGTATTCACCACCAATTAATGAATCACGTAACTAAATATAACATACTATCTCATTGTCAACATGGTTTCAGGCCTTTTCATAGTACTACTACTGCTCTCCTTTCCTTCACTGACTTCATTAACAAAAACCGCAATAATAATACCCTATCTTCAGCACTTTTCATCGACCTATCAAAAGCTTTTGACATGGTCAATCACCCTCTCCTCCTAAAAATCTTGGAATCACTTGCTATTGAACCGAATGCCATCCAGTGGTTCACCTCCTATCTTTCCAACAGGAAACAAGCTGTCCTCTGGGAGAATAAACTCTCCTCTCTTCTCCCGATCTCACTCGGTATACCACAAGGCTCACTTCTTGGACCCCTTCTATTCTCCTTATTCATAAATGACTTACAAGTAGCTATTCCCCAAGCTACATGCATACAATATGCAGATGACTCCACACTCATTTGCTCTGCAAAACCATCCCAGAGCTTCAAACTATTACTCAAAAGGTATTCCATACTGTTGAAGCATGGTTCTTAAAACGCTGCCTACTTCTTAATGCCAAAAAACAAAACTCCTCCTTTTCAAACCCACTACCAGATCCCCATTGGACTTCTCTATCTCTTCTATTAACAATACTCTCATATCACCTGACTCTTCTACCAAACTGCTAGGTGTGACTATTGACAACAATCTTACCTTTGATTATCACATAAACAACACTATTAAAACTGTACATAGAAAACTGGGCTCCCTCTATAGAATTAAAACATTCTTATCCCCAACAGCCAAAGCTACTTTGGCACACTCTCATCTCATTTCCACTCTTCTCTATGCCTCACCAATTTACACTAACCTGAAGAAAACTAATCTTTCTAAATTGACCACCACATACAATAGTATAGCAAGATTTGTTACTGGTAATCAATTCAGAACTCACCACTGCCTGAACCTACAACAACTTCACTGGCTTGAATTACAAAACATGTTGCTTCTTTCCCAACTTCCCATTATCCACAGAGTTTTTTATCTGCCAAACAATACTCCTTAATTTTCTAATCTCTTCACCCCTTATTCTAACCTGAACTCACTCCGCTCCTCTAGCAAACTCCTAGTTACTGCTACCAAATCCAATAACCTTGCAGGTGACTCCCTGTTCTCTAACTCCATAGGTAAACACTGGAACCTATTGCCCACTGAACTGACTTCTATTTAATCTCCTGTCCTTTTCAAACAAAAACTTAGACTCTACCTTACAAAACACTGGCTATGTCCCTGCCTTAACCCAGACTGAACCCATGTATTCAACTATTCCCACTACCCCTTCATCTCTGTGACTTCTGCTACCTTCTATTTTATTTCCTCACTATTCTATCACTTACCCCTCCTCTATCCTTTTCCTTCCTGATTATATTACTCAGTTTACTGAGGGTTCATATAAATATCTACTCTACTTACATAGTTGTCTTTAAATGTCCTTTTCTCTTTCTTATGATGTTTGATTATGCTAAATAAGTTATGCTTGTGTTTTGCTTCCAAGAACGATGAGTACATTATTGTACAACTGTTAATTCTGAATACAATAAGTTTGATTTTTTGTATAATATTTTCCTGATACGGTATATTTTTATGCTGCTCTTTATTGCATCATATGTAATAGTTACTATGTCTTTGTGGAGCTTTTCTCCCCGGGCCTCTGCTGAAAATGGAAATATATCCAGTTAGACTAGCCCGGTTAACAAATGTAAAATAAAATAAATAAATAAATAAATATAGTACTTGCTTTATCAAGAGTTACTACTGGTATAACTATCATTTTCTCTGGAACCTGCTGTCTGTAGAGTACTGTGGAACCCTTATAAGACTATATTATTGCCAGCTCTTGACAGTTATTTGTCCTCACTATAGTGCTTTGATATAAGTATTTTGCATATTAAGGTTATCATAACCTGACATAACTATTACATTTAAGCTGCATTAACCTTACCATTCTACTAATCTCCCATCTCTTACTGTTCCTTGTCCTCTCTCTCAACAAAGATCTCCTTTCATTTTCTTTTACAGCTCCCATTCACTACCTGAAGACAACTCAACCCTTTAAGGCTCACCCCTCTTGGCTTCTGGAAGCAGCACCTACAAGATACAACATCCTTTTGTGGACTTCAGATAATGTATGTCCTACAATAATCTTCATTAGTCTTCCAAGATATTCTGTTTTCTAAAACAGGTGGCGGGCACACTACTGGGACCCCCTTAGTAGCTTAGTCCACCCCTCTCCAATCTTCAACATCTGCAATATGGCTTTCCCCTTAAAAGTACTTTAATTCATTGCCCATCTTTAAACGCTTGGACTCACTTAAACTATGAACTGGCAGTGCATTGTAAACCTAATACATACTACTTAACAGCACTGACCTGTGTTAAGCAGTTGAAATTGGATGATCGTTTTTCTTATTTCATTGTTGCAGCAAGGTCTGCCTCATGGTTCTACCTGCTTCATTCGCCCTCACAAGCTTGGGCTTACTCTGCTCCCCTACCCTACCTTCATTCCCACCCACCCCTTCTTTCTCTAGATTTATAGCTACCTAACCACCCCCACAATTTACTCAGCCTATCACATCACACTAATTAATTTACCTAATTGGAACACCTCTAGCACAAATATGCTACTTCAAAACATCAAACACCCACATCTAAAAACCCTTCATCTTGCCTCACCCACACTGCTTGTGATCCTATATCACCTCTCATCTTATCACCATAACCTCAAACTCTCCAATCCCCCTCCATGTCAAACTACTTCCTTATCCAACCATGACAGGGACTGTCACTATACCATAGCCCCAGCCTTTTTACTATCAACCCAACAATATGCTATGTAACTAAATGTCATCCATATAAAACCTTTTCATACACCTACTAAACATCCTCCAAAATACTATATAAGCTCCACAAACTGCTCTACCAACTTAAAATCCTATTACATCTCTCTGGGGATATACACCCTAACCCACCCCCACCCCAGCCACAAACTACCTCTAGCACTTCACCCACCCACCCCACTCAAGATGTCTGTACTATATCACAACAACTCTAATATTCTTTTCCTCAACATGAATGTAAGAAGCATAGGCAAAAAAATCCATGGCTTACATGCTGTACTCCCTCTTTATTCTCCAGATGTAGTTATATTAACCAAAATCTGGTTAAACCCACTAACAATGACAGTGAAATCCTTGCTGCAGTTTACATTATCCACAGAGATAGAGCAATAAAAAAGGTGGTGGAGTAGCAATATTATCAAAAATTACCTGAAAGCTGAAACCATAAACCTAGCTACCCCTACATTTAACAACACTGAACTACTCCTTGTTAAGCAAAAAATTAACCCCCAAAAATTTCAACATCATAGCTAGATATATCCCACCCAGAAACAATATTTCTGCATTAGAAAATTTACTTCTTTGGCTCTTTAATTCCCTCCCACAAGAAACTATATTGCTGGGCGACTTCAACATAGACTGGATAAACTGCTCCTCTCAGAATCCAACAGACCACATCAATCTTCATGGGTTCACCTAGTTAATCACATCCCCCACTAGGACTGACAAATCTTTTAAATGCCATTCTATCCTTGACTGGATTCTGACTAATACCTCGTCCCTGTGTTCTCAATCCAGCTGTCTACCTGATGGCCTTAGCGACCATCAACCAACCTTTCTCATTAGATCCCGCACCCATCAAATCAAGTCAACATCTATCACACAATCAGAAACAAAAAATGTCAACCCCAACAATTGTATCTCCGCACTAAAGTGCTGTAACAGGGAATCTCTTAAACAACTCCCCCTTGAAGAGGCTCTTTTAACACCACATTTCTAGAAACACTGGACTATTTGGACCTCTCCAAAGCCTTTGATATGGTAAATCACAACAAACATCAATGTCCTCACCTCCCTAAACCTCAGCATCTTCACCATTACCTGGTTTAAAAGTTACTTATCAGGCCAAAAGCAGGCAGTTCAATGGCAGCACGAACTAACCCCCTTCTTCCTGTCACCCTAGGGGTTCCCAAGGGCTCCATCCTTGGACCCCTACTCTTCTCTCTTTTCAACAACAAGCTTCATACCTCCACCCCCCACTCAAACATCATACAGTCCGCAGATGGCTCCACACTTATATCAGCAGCCCCCTCCCTAAATGAACTATAGACTATAACACAAGAATCTTTTCTATCTGCCGAAAGGTGCCTCACTGACACCCAACTCATACTGAATCCCAGCAAAACCAAACTACTTTTCTTCTATACCACTAAATCCCCCATACCATGTCAACTATTCTCTATCACTTCCAAAAATAATACCACCATCTCACCTGTAACCCATACCAAACCTCTAGGTGTCGAAATCGACAAGTTGAAATGTGATATTCACATTTCCCAAACCATAAAGAAGGTCCATAAGAAACTAGGTCTTCTCTACAGAAATAAACAATTTCTAACACCAAACACAAGAGTCATCATCGCCCGCACCCACCTCTTAGCTATACTTCTATATGCCTCTCCTGTATTTACAAACCTCAAAACACTGACCTAGCTAAACTAGAATCCTGCTACAATAAAATTGTCAGGTTTGCCACATACTACCCATACAGGACACCTCCCTGCACACCCCTTAAGCTGCTACAATGATTAGAACTACTGCAATTACTTCTCTTTAATCAACTAACTTTGCCCACAAAATCCTCCACCACCCAGAAAAAATCCCTGCTCTTCAAAATCTCATGCAGCTACATAGCAACAGTCATTCCCTCTGTTCCAGCAACAAACCTTTTATTCATATTTCCAAAGCAAATAACTCATCTGGGGATTCACTCTTCTCAAACACCATTCCCAGAACTTAGAAAAAACTACCAGCCACAATAACCTCAAACTGCTCTATAAGCCAGTTTAAAAACCTTCTAAAATCACACCTGTCACCTGGCTGTATTCTTGTACCTGCCCTGGCTAACACTACCACTAGTTTGACCTGACAATTACTCCCAATCATGATATTTCCAAACTTCTGGCCTTCTTGTACGCTCAGCTGACTGTGTTGTTCATAATACTCTTACCCAAAGAAAGGTTGCTAAATATAACAATATGTGTAACTTATGTTTTCTATTATATCCAACTGTAGTTATTCATGTCAGTCATTCAATCACTAGCTTCAAATAATTCCAGTGTACATATTACATCTTATACTCTTGTCAACTTTTACTGTTTATTTATAGCATTACTCTTGTATACGTTTTGTAATTTTTTTGTACTTTATAATATTGTGATCTTGTAATACTGTATACTTTTTGCTAGTGCTTTTTTCCCCATGCCTCTGCTGAAAAAGGGCCTGTGTCCAGTCAGACTTTCCCAGTAAACAAATGTAAAATAAATCAATAAAAAAAATTAAATGATTTCCTGTTGGATGACTGTTGTTTATTACTTTATTTAGACTTTTTGTTCTGGCTCTGTAAAGAAATACCATGTTTCCATTAGCTGAGATGCAAAACATCATAATTGAAACACCTAAATCAAACAACTACCCCTTTAACTTTTACATATCACACTAATAAAATATTATTATTTTTGTAGGGGCACCTACTATGTGGTAGTCCTTTCCCCCTCATACGACCTCTGAAGTCACACAAAGTCAGAGAAAAGTAAAATCTTCTGGAAACAGACTCACCTTTTTCTTTTTCTCCGAGTTATGTAACTTCATGTTACACTATAGCACCTATGACTAATTTATGAGCAGCAGGAACAATATTTTAAGTTCTGACAAAACAGCGACTAGAGTATATTTTCTTTTGGTGCCCTTTTTCTTTGTATTACATTATATTATACTATATTATATTTATTAATCGGGTAATTACATTGCTAATTTTATTAGAAATTCATCACGTGTTACAGTACAGTGGCTCTTATGTCTTTTAGTACCTGCATAACTGGAAATTGTCTTAAATGCATGCCTTCATCTGTCTGAACTCTTATCTAACTAGGAACTTGATACAACTGTCCAATTCATGTTAAGTGCTATCAAGTTATTTTGATGACTCATTTTTGTTTATAGTTGTTAACCAGGTAAACCCACTAGGCACAAGTACCTTGTTTCAAGGATGACTCAGGAGCAATGTCTAATTAAAGAAATTCTTCACTCAGTAGGAAGACTGTGCCTGAAGGACTCGAACTTAAGACTACCCAATGAAGTTCATTAAACTGTTAGAGCATGGAACCATAGCATTCTAATTCTGAATTTCCTCTACAAAGGAGCTGGGCCAAGTAGGAATTAAACTCGTCAACAAAATACCACGAGTATGGGTTTGTATAATAGTTAAGGTCTTAACCTTGCAGGTACAGGATTTGATTCTGACCCTTTGTTATTGTCTGAGCTTGTAATTGTCTACAGATTGATGGCCTAATATTTACCAATGAAGCAGATAAAAGTTATTAGCTGACTCTAAGAAGGTAGTAGAAGGCTTGCATTTTGGTAAAATAAAGCAGTGTACACATTTGGTTATTAACACCATCAGTTACTTAAACACAGTTAAGCTTTCTATTGACAATTAATTCACTCTTGGAACATAATGCATTCATATTTTCTAGAATTGGTGATTAACTGTGTACTGCACATAGCTGTGACAAGCACAGAAGTCATTAACTGAATTCATGAAGTAAACTACAAACTTGGTGATTAAAAAACAATGTGTCATTCTTTTATAGGTTGTTGTTTGATTGAGACATTATAGTAAGGCTACATACAGATGAAACAGCATTAGTGACTGTCTTTCCCTTTATCAACAGAAGTGGAGTGATATGTTCGTGAAGTGATTTTGAAGAATTACCTAAAAATTAAAGGCCTCAGAAGTGCATCCATCAATTCATTTTAACAAGAGAAATAGAGTAGATAATCGTCATACCCTATGAAACACAGCAGGAAGAAGGTGTAATGTGCAGCTACATTCTTATTCCTGACCTACTTTATTGTCTTACTCTTGTAATCAGTTCAGGAAAACTGCATTATTTGATGGTGCAGTAATGTTTGTAGTTATGGAAGTGTCAGCAACACTGACAGCAGAAAGTTAAAAACACAGAAATATGCATACCGGATAAGTAAAGAAATCTGCAGGGGTTGAGGAAGTACTGTTCTGTTATTATGTTTTATACTAGTGAAGGATCAATACTACAATAAGCAGTCCTTATCGCTTATCTTCCTTTAGAGTGGATTGATTTTTTTCAAGGAAATGAACAACTATTTACCCGGAAAGTTATTTAATGCTACAGCAAACCAATAATATCTAACTGACGGACTCCATGAATCATAGCTACTGGCAGCAATACAAGTATTGAAAAAAATATTCAGTAAACATTTTGTTCAGGTAGCTGGTAAATGTTTTTGTGCTATAATGAATTCCTCTTCATTAAGGTGCACTTCAGAAGGAATGCCTAGTGCAATTTATTTTGTTTCCTTTAAAAGCACAGCTAATATTCTTTTCAGAATATGTCTGAAAACAAATACCTGAGCAACAACTCAAGAATATGTGAAACTAAACACCTGCAATAGTCAGTCATGCAAATGCCAAGGCTAACAAATGAAAGCAGCGTTAACTATAGACAACAGTTCATACCTGAATGATCTAAAAGTCTTTTTCTATTAGCATACTCTGTGTTTTGTATTTATATCTTCTTTTACTTATGACATCATATTCTTGCAAATCACAATTGACCTAACAACTCCAATGGGCCTTTCCCTTCTCTCTGTTGCTAGATGGCACATTACTACATCACACTTCGATAAATGTATTTCTGTTTACTTCATCTAGCTGCCTGGAATTGCTAAACTTGGCCATATTACTTCATTGGAAGTATTACTTTCTAAATTCATTTTTGTCTTCTCATTCATTCACCTGTCTTTCTCCTCTCCCATTGGTTTCCATTTATCAGTATCTACTTCTTTACTGCCAATGTCCTATCCCTCCTATTTTACTTTAAATAAAAGTCATATTTTGTTACTTAATATTTGTTTTGCCTCTTTATTTATGGCCTTTTTCATCCGAAGTTCTGACAGCTGAGTCAACACAGTTATGGCTACTTAACACTGTCTGCATTCTTTTGTGAACCCTTTCTTCTATTCCTTATTGACTTAACATAGAATACAGCAGCCATAGAATCACCAAGGCAGAGAGTTCCACTTTAGAAGATGATGCCTTGCAAGAATGCCATGCCGTTCAGGTGGTTTATAATGGAGTCAAGGGGCTAGGAAGCTTTCTTGTTCTAGTGGAATGTTATCACTATGGTTCAGTCAAACTGGAAGAGATGAAGAACACTTTCATTATACTGTGCTTTGTACTCCAAAAACACTTGGACACACACACACACACATGCATGTACACACATACACGCACACACTCTGGTCATTTTTAACAGTGCAATCATGTCCATCCACCACCCACCCACAAGAAACTGGCAGCATCATTCTTACTGGCCATAAGTTTTTTTTTCTTTTCAGCAGTATCAAATCCCTGCATTGCTGCATTTCTTTATTCTGTCATATAACAGTTCTATTATGTTCAACCAACTTGTTTTCTTAACTTCATACAGAAGTTCACATCAAAGAATTCACATGCTTTAAATTCTACCTATCCTGAGTCCTCCATCACACAGAGTACTCAATGCTAAGGTTCTAAAGTCTTTTGCCTACTAAGGTATAATTTATATTTATAAGATCCCTTCTATGCCACTGTCTCAAAACTGACTTACCCTTTGACCTTTTGACATTTTCTACTTTTCTTAATCTATCTTACTTTCATGCCCTGCATATTTAATATAAGTCTGATTTCCTAGACATATTCAAATTCATACCCTCACACACACACACACACACACACACACACACACACACAAGCACATTTGGAGCTACTAAACTTTCGACTCAGAACAGTTTATCACTTGCATCTCTTGTTTTTATGAATGTTTCTATTCAGATTACCTTTGATCTGTTCTGCCCTGGTAAAGGGTTTAGCATCACTCCTTGTTGCTTTGTTTTATCTTCAATACTGTCACTTTCTGGTTAAACAAAAAAAAGTGCTGCAGGTTCCTAATAGCTCATATATAATGTTGTTACACAACAAATATGTCAAAATTAGGTTTATAGTAGAAAACGATTGACCTAAAACTAACCAAACACTTTTGGCATGTAAAAACCACCATGTACTCCTGCTTTTCTAAATATTATTAACTCCAAGATAATTTCCTTACCCCCAAAATTCTATGATCTCAAAATGGTAATGCTGCTATGAGCAAAGAACTTGGAATAGACTAATAACGGTTAATTATTCATCTTCCAAATGAAAAAACATTGATAACTCTCATGTTTTCTAAGTACCATTCCTCGGATTTAGCACCGCACACATCAGCCAGTCTCGCATTGTTCTCCTTTTCCCCAAGTACATAACTCTCTCAAATTTATTAAAGTCCAGTATGTGCTAATAATGTACTCCACTTCTTCCCTTTTTTTCTGAATCTCTGAGCTATTTTCTTTTTTTTAAAGAAGTGTTTTAGACTTTCACTGTACAAAACGCACTAAAACAGTTAAAGTAGGAAGAGTAAGGATCCCATACCCTTATTGACTCCACACTCCTTGTACATGATTATTTGCTTTGTTGCCTTCTTACTATATCATCCTGCTTCATTCATTTATGTACTGTTAAACAATAATGCTCTGCCACTAATGCAAAGAGGCCTTGCCATGCGCCTCCCCCACCATCCTTTCACAATTTAGCTTCATGTCTCACCTATGCATGCTTAAATGTCTCCTTTTCTCACGTATTCCATGTTTGTCAGCATGCAAAACAACATTTGCTTATGCCACATGGGATCATTGGATAAATCCTTCAATATATTAAGTGTGTTATTTTTTTATATCATTCATGCCTGTGTGATAGTTAAAATGGCACTCTGTACTGCTTTTCCGATGTTAAAAACCTCTTCTCTTTTTTCTGATATAAATATATCACAGACATTTCTTTTTCTTCTTTACATTTATTAAAGGCTTTCATTAAGTTCTGTAAGGATGCTGTACTAACCTTCATACTGAATTATTGTTTGCATCTCTCTCAGGGAGTAATCAGAATTCTCTTAAACTGATATTTTCATTAACTTAGCTACACATTTTATCCTAGGGAGTTGCATTATTTATTGATATTATTTTTGCTGACCAGATAGGTTCCACTCAGCCTATGAATGTTCCTAATCAATGTCCACAGAGTGGTATTTATGTTAACTAGGTATAGTTTGCTTTGAAAACGAAAACTGATGCACTGTTTATGGCTATTGTACTGTTAAGCATAACTGTTGACAGACAGTATGGATAAATTCAAACTAAATGATATGGATGGATGTATGGAAGAATCTGATAAGAAACAGCAAATGCAAGGATTTACACATTTTTATTTGAAAACATTCATTTGTAAGACATCATTTCAGTGTAGTCACAAATCTTGAAGTATATATCAAAAGAAAGGTTGGAGAGTTTTACTTTTCAAACTGCACAAAAGTACAGTAAGATCAGACTGATAACTGTAATTCTGAGACTCATTATGAGTCCTGTAAAACCAAGACTGAATGTACAAAACTGCAAATTTGCATATACTAAAATTGTCGTGTCTCAGAATATTCCCTTTTCTCTGAGGTATGGCATTCTTAGAGTTAGTATATAAAGAAAGTGGGGGAAGTGAGTCAAGAGACTTGCCCGTCCCAAAAATCAGCAAAACAATTTTAAAAGAGAACAGCAGTAATAAACATTAGCTGTTCTGTATTTTCATAGATCTATCTACATATATATATATATATATATATATATATATATATATATATATATATATATATATATATATATATATATATATATATATATATATGTATATAATTTTTTTTTATATATTTTTTATTCTTCTGGGAACTGCATTTACAAGTCTCAGAATTATAGTATGAAGCCAACCAGAACAAATTACTTTAAATAGCTGCATTCAGGTACTGTAAGGCATGAATCTCATAAAGAGACATATAAATGTAAATACACACACATATATATTAACTGATGGAGTCTTGCAACAGTAATCAGTGTGTTTAGAAACAATGCACTGTCCATTGTACCTAATAAATGAAATGACCCAAGATAAAGGGTTTCAAATAGCAGAATTTTGATAAGTTAAGGTTCATTTACAGAGATGAGAAGTTGTATTCATTAATTCACAAGGGATTCAAAGAGTTGCCTTATATTCTCCATGGAGTTAAAATGCAAAATGTCAACTTGGTTAAGCTAGGCAACTGCACTTATGGATCCTAACCTCACATCCAGAAGTTTAAACAATTATGTTTTTTTAATGAGGAGGAATTACATGGCATGTTGATGTATTATGAAGCTATTATGACCCCACCCCATGTTTGTACAGATAATTCAATCTCCCCAAAGTAACAGCCTTCGATTTATGTCTGAGGCATTTTTTGCTATGATGAGACTGGCATTGTCTTCTGTTTACCACATGTGTCATTCAGTAAATAAGCACAACCATGCTCTTCAGGATTTATTATCACTCCTAATACTTTTATTAGTATAGGTATCTGACAGAAAACAGAAAACGATTTATAGTATGAATGAAGTTGAGTTTATTTTACCTTTGAGATGTATATATATATATATATATATATATATATATATATATATATATATATATATATATATATATATATATATTTAGAGCTTCACTATGTAATTTTGAAATACTGAAATCCCGAATTTTAGTATTTTGAAATTACATAGCCAAAGACCAAAAACACCGAAACCCTAAAACTGCGAAATTCAAAATCCCGACGCTACACTACAGATACAGCACACACAATAACATACACACCACTTCCCCCCAACTCAAATATAACATCCTATACTACAGATAAGCAGGGAGGCAAGCCCCCCTGCACCCCCATGTGGGGGGCTGCATCCTCCACACACCCCTATTTAAATATACTAACTCCGAGATCGCACAATCAGACACACACAAGCAACTCAATCCCACACATTATACTCACCCTCGCACACACACACATCACAGTCAAAACACACACTGACAGACACTAAAGCCCCTAACCAACAGACATACACATAGGTTCATAGGTTCATACTAGGCTATCTGCCCTAGGGCATTTATAAGCCTAGCCAGAGTGTGTTTGGCTTTTGCCACCCATTTTAAATTAATTTTGCTATGCCCTTTTTCGAGGTTAGTATACTGTGCCTCTGTCTAACAGTGACACAGAAGTGATACCTGGGGTAAACCTACGATCCCCCATCCACTCATGAAGATTCCTCTTGAAGAGAGTCAATGAGGGACTCTGCCTAACCTGGACTGGGATTTTATTCCAGAGTGAAGGGAGCCTCTGGGTTATGAATCTGTCCCTCCAGCATGTCCTATTTATTTCAGTGCTGAGGTTCAAGTCTCTCGAGCGTGTAGCTTGATGGGATTTGGATTTTCTGAGGTGCAGCATGTCCATTAATTCCGGGTTGGACATGGCTTTATACATCAGGAACAGATCGCCTCTGAGCAGGCGGTATGCCACTGAGTAGAGCTGGAGTTTCTTTAACCGGGCAGCATATGGCATCTGTTTGAGCCCTTTGATCCTCTTGGTGAGGTACTTTTGGGTCTTTCCAGTTGCTGCAGGTGTCTGGTAAGGTACATCCCAAAAGGGGCATTGTACTCAATTATGGGCCTGATGAGGGATGAGTAAAGAGGCACGATGACCTCCCCTGATCTAGATGTGAATCCCTTCATGATTAGGTGGGCTATATAAAATGTTTTTATAACCACTTTAGCAACGTGGTTGTCAAATGAGAGATTGCTATCAACTTAGGTCCCCAGGTCCCTAATTACTTCTTCCGTACTTAATGGATTACCACCTATGTGGTAATTTGTGGGCACTTTGTTTTTGCCAAAGGGGATGACTATACACTTTTTGGCGTTTAGCTTGAGGCCATGGCTCTGGCACCAGTTGTCTGTTTCTATGAGGCACTTTTGGAGGATGCTTGTGTCAGCTGAAGAGTCGATTATAGCACCCAGTTTGCAGTCATCTGCGAGCTTGGTCAGCCACAGTCCTTCCGTGTTGGCCTGTACCTCCGAGAAATATATACCGAATAGGAGAGGTCGCAGGACTGTGCCTTGTGGGACGCCACTTGTAACTGGTTTGGAGTCTGACATGGCTCCAGCAAGTCTAACCATGTGGGTTCTGTCCTTCAGCCAGTTTGCAACCCATCTAGTGACATAGGGGTTTATATTTAAGCTGGTGAGCTTATCTATAATGCCCGAGTGGGGTATTATATCGAAGGCTTTTGCGAGGTCCAGGTAGGCTGTGTGGACCACCTTCCCCTCGTCAATAGCCTTGGTGACTGTTTCAAAGAAATTGACCAGGTTTAAGAGGCAGGATCTGCCATTAACAAAGCCAAACTGGGTAGGATCCAGTGTCTGTAGGTCCCCAATATCTTTTTTTTATGAGGTCTATGATGATCCTTTCCATAACTTTGCAGACCAAGCTAGTCAGGCTTATGGGGCGATAGTTTCCAGCATCCGTTGAGGCACCACCTTTGTGGAGAGGGACCACTGTTGCTGTATGCCACTCTTTGGGTACATATCCTGTGGTAAGGCTGAGATTGAACAGTAGTTATATGTTTGGGTTTAGCTCTTCTTGGAGTTCATGTAGGATGCAGCCCGGGACACTGTCTGGTCCCATTGATGCTGTGTTTTTTGCTTTGGAGAGGACGGCTCTTACCTGAGCATCTGAGATGTCAGGGGGGCAGCACTCTGCTGGGATAGATATTTGCCCTTTTGGTGGGGGGGGAGAAGTTTGCGCTGAACCTGTCAGCTAGGATGTTGGCAATGTCTGTGGGTTCGGTGTATTTTTTGCCATTTTGGACTAATTCTGAGCATATCTGGGAATTCCCACCCAGGTTCCTAACATAACTAAAGAAAGCCTTGTGATTCCCTTAGTGTCCTGTGCAATTTTTCTCTCGAAGCTGGCCTTAGATGATTTTATGAGTGCCCGTAGTTTTTTGCTAACACTGATCAGAGATGCCTTCCCTTTTTGGGATTTTGCTCTATCATGTAGTAGCTTCCTCCTTCTATTGTATAGTTTGTTTATGGCTGGGGTCCACCAGACAGGACGCCTGCCTTTGGAGGATTGGGTCTTGGTTTTATTTGGGATTGCATGATCCATGCATTCCTGAAGGTGTTCATAGAATGCGTTTATAAAGGATTCTGCGGTCTGGGCCGTATTTTCCACAGGCCCGGGGCTTTGAAGGATTCCACCTCAGTTTTGAGGAGTGTGAAATTTGCTTTAGAGAAGTTTTTCACTGTGGTTTTCTGGGCAGGGGGTGGGGTTGGGATGTGAATATCCAGTGAGATTAGTTTATGGTCTGATCTTACCAGTGAGGGATACACTTCTGGTCTGGAGCATAGAGTCCCCATGTTGGTGATGATCAGGTCCAGTATGTTTTCCCCTCTTGTGGGAATGGTAACAAGTTGTTCCATAGCATTTGAGTTTATAAATTCTAGGAACCTTTGAGCTAGGGTGTTGGAGCTAGAGTAATGCTCCCAGTCTATGTTTGGGTAGTTGAAGTCGCAAAATATAATGGTGTTTGGAGAGATCTTCATATTTTCCAGTGTTCTCAGGAAGGCCGAGTGGGGTTCCTGGGTTTGGGAGGGTGGTCTGTAGCAGGCTATAAACTGGAAGGCAGTTTTACCCACTGTTAGTTGCACATGGATATTCTCTGATGCTTCGTGCTGTGCCACCAACCTGGAGGTGTGGGTATCTTTGACGAATATTGATACTCCCCCTCCTTTTCTGGTTTGGTCCAAGTTTTGGGGCCGAAAAGCATGGTATGAGGTATAACCTGGTAGTGCTGGGGTGCTCTCGGGAGCCATGAACCAGGTTTCTGTTACTGCACAGATATCGATATTCTCCATGCTAAGGAGAGTTTCGAGTGCATGCATCTTGAGGTTTAGACTTCTAGCGTTGAGTAGCATTACTCTTAGTTTCTTATCCCTTGTGATACCTATGGAGGTGGGTTTGTTCTTTAGAGCCTTGCCTAAAAAAGGCACTATGGGGGTAGCAAGAGCCTTTGCTAATATCCGAAAGCCCAGGGGTGACAGGTGCAAGCCGTCCCTAGCGAAGCATCGTGGCTTGTCGAGCATGTCATCTCAGGCTGACAGGCATTGGATCCCCTTTGAATGACACCAATACTTAAGCCAGTTGTTGAAATTGATCATCTTGTCTTCATATTGTGGCATCATTCTTGGTGATACATACATATCCAAACTCACACCTTACCATTCACACACCACAACACCAGAAGCTCTAATTCAAAATCTCCGTACTTCGGGATTTTGAATTTCGCGTTTCTGGTTTGCCGGTATTTCAAGACTTTAGTATTTTAATTTTGAAATACTGAAATTCGGGATTTCAGTATTTCAAAATTAAAAAGGAAACATATATATATATATGTCTACTTCATATGACCTAAATTTCATTTGACTGAAGTTCATTTGACTGAGACCAAAACACTGAAAGTTCAAAAGAGTGAAAACTCATTTGACTGAAACTCATAACACTGACACATTAAAGTAAAAGGCATATGCCCTTTTCCACACTGTGCGACCCTGGGGTTAGTATATATAGTTAGGGGGTGGGTGGGGGGCACAGCCCCCCCACATTGGGGGATGTGGCAGGCAAAGGCCCCCACATAGTTTAAGTAAATATTGTTTGCTGCAAAGATTTATTTATTGCAGTTATAAATATCCATGTGTATGATTTAAAATGTATAAAGTATGTGGGGGGCTTTGCCCCCACACCCTCTACTAACTCCAGGATCGCCCTACAGTGGGGAAAAGGGCATATACCTTTTACTTTAATGTGTCAGTGTTATGAGTTTCAGTCAAATGTGTTTTCAGTCTTTTGAACTTTCAGTGTTTTGGTCTCAGTCAAATGAATTTCAGTCAAATGAAATTTAGGTCATATGAAGTAGACCCATATATATATATAAATATATATACATATATATATATATATATATATATATATATATATATATATATATATATATATATATATATATATATATATATATATATATATATATATATATATATATATATATATATATATATATATATATATATATATATATATAAAAATTATTCCTCTTTTCTGATCTAAAATGAATTATGCCGGACAGAACCTTGTATACCCCGCCATACCTTGGCAGTATGAAAATAGGATGTAATCAGAGCTAATTCAGGTTCAGCAATACCAGATTTGGCAAATTCATTAGTAGTTCCCAGTTATTTTATGGATCTCATAAGCAAAAACATAGGCAATTTTCAAAACATGGACCCAAATCAATTTAGCTTTATAGAGGCAGATTCTGCTTTTTTTACTTGGTGACCTTTTTTGAACACGTCACTAAAGGATTAGACTTAGGCCAATCAGTTCACATGGCAGACCTGGACTTGGCCAAATCCTTCTATACTATTCCATGCCTGAGCAACATTAATAAGTTAATCCAGTTAGTGTAGATCCCCAGGTTACCCTCTGATAGCAAACAAGCTCACTAACAGAACCCTGTCTTTTACTGCTTCAGTCACACTTTCAACTATAAAAGTGGTTAGCTGTTACCAATGGTATATGCCAAGGAAAAGTTGTAGGACCACCCTTCTCTAATATCCACTTCTCTGACATTAAATTAGATAATACAGGCCTATGGCTGATGAGGTTTGCTGATGACTGCAAACTTGGAGCTGTCATAAATATCCCAGATGACCAATGTATTCTTTCTTTTTTAATTTCTCCAAATCTTTGGGTTTCTAATACCATGACATGAATGGATCCCATTCTTAAGTATGATTAAAATTCATGAAACTAGTATTGTTTCAGTCTGCCAAAAGTGCTCTTCACAGCATCCACAACGTGCCCAGTAATGACTACTTCTGCAATTCATATGGAGTTACATGTATTGATAACATAGCTCAATTCGATTGTAGACTCTTTTTTATAAGACCCGTTGCTCCTACTACTATTGAAACTGTCTCAGTATCTTTCTTCCACGTTGCTCTTGTTTCTCCCTGCAAATCTTGATATTTTATGACTTTGTGTCTCTCTGTATGCAAGACACTGTAATCACTAGGTGTAGCAATTCCAATTATCACTGCTACTTTTGTCTTCTTTTCATGCACAACTATATCTGTTTTCTCGCATCTGTCTTTTGAACTGTTGCTAATGGGTGATCCCATGTGATGTAGACTTCATCATTTTCTATATGGGTCATGTTTCCAGTGTTTTTCAGCTATTTCAATATTATAATGTTTGCACAATCCCCAGTGCAGCAGTCTTGCCACATTATAATGCCTTTCAGTATAGAGTTTTTCTGCCATTAGTATATCACAGCCAGCAACAAAGTGTGCAACAGTTTCCAATTATGTTTTATAAAACCTACATTTGTCTGTTTCTCCCACGTGCTCAGTAGACTTTGTAAACCAATGTGCACATAGCCCACTATCTTGGGCTGCCAGTAGTAACCTTTCATCTTTTGGTTTGAATTTGCCTCTCCTTAACCATTCTTGCATTTGATCCTGATCACCATGAGGTTCTTCCAGGAGTTTTCTATACTTGTAACTATATTTATGCATTTTCCACATTTCTTGACTTCTCATCTGATCCTTCACCTTATATTCTTTTTTTTTTTTTTGGCACATTCAGATGCTGCCTGATTTTTATCTACTTGTAGTTTGACTTCCATTCCCACTTGATACCATTATACTTCTGCTAGACTAAGAAGGGAAGTCATCTTAGATTTATTCTCCTCATGTTTCAAAACTTTCACTTTGTTTGGGTCTTGTGAGGTCAGCAGATATGTATGCAGTCCCACGATTGCAAATCTATACATGTAATCAGTTTCAAGGAGGCACATACCGACCTTCAGAATGGAGAATATATAATCTTGGTATGCACTGATTTTTATAAATCATTTAATGAGCATGAAGCATCCTTCTTGTTTTTCTGTCTAATCTATCCAACACCTTTTCGGGCCAGTCAGTCAGTCTAAAACCATAACTTAGGACAGGAAGAGCAAATTGATTTATAGCTAACTTTTGTTCCTAGTTGTCAATCCTGTTTTCAGGATTAATTTAAGTCTTCTAAAAAGTTTTATTTGCATTTGTTCATGTTTTATTGTTAATCCTTCATCAATTCCCAAATATTTATACACTCTCTCTTGCTCAATTTCTTTTATATCAAATTCTTGTACCAGACTGATTTTTTTTTTGTTGCTGCAGCTTTCCTGCTTTAAAGGTTGCTGTTGCACAATTTTCAAGGCCAAATTACATTCTTATATCATCTGTAAATGTTTTGACAACTTGCACTTGTGCTTTCAGTTCCTCATCTGATGAGCTATACCGTTTTAAATCATTGACAAAGAGAAGATGAGAAGTCTTTACACTTTGTTGCTTTCTGGGAGCCAAATTATAGCCATGGCCTAAGCTGTTAAGCAGACAGCTTAATGGGTTAAGGGCAAGGCAAAAGAGACAGAGTCACCCTGGGATATCCCCCTTTGGATTTTTATCTCTGGAATAATAATTTGCCCTTTATCAAGGCTTAACTGCAAAGTGGTTTGACACTGTGTCATGGTCACTGCAATGTATTTTATCAGAGTAAGGTGTATCTTATACAATTTAAGCACTCTTTTATCCATGAATGTGGGATAATGTCAAATGCTTTTTTGGTAGTCTATCCATGCCATACTTAGATTATTTTCCTTATTACAGTTCTCCACTATGACTTTATTTAACAACAAATGAGCCTTTGTTCCATATGGCTTTCTTGTATTGCCCTTTTGTTATTTCCTTAATTGGGTTTTCTTCTAAATAACTATAAACTCTGTCGGCATCAATTCCAATGTATAATTTATAAGTCATCAGAAGGCAAGTTATTGGCGTATAATTGTTAGGGTAGCTTGCAGGTTCACTCTTAAGTAGGAGCATTGTTTTTCCTGTTCTTAGCCAGGGTAGCATCTATTCGGGGTGTGCATATAAATAGTTCTTACTCATGGCTAAATCTTCATGCAGAGATGTTAATACTTTTAACCAGAAGTTAGGTACTGCATCTGGGCCTGGGGTTTTCCAGTTCGAGGCTTTTCTTAACTTTATTTCAATCTCCCTGGCTGTTACTTCATGCCCTTTTATATTGTGTACCTTTGAACTTCTTATTCTTTCTTTTACTTCTTCTATCCATTTAGCATCTTTGTTATGTTCCACAGCATTGTCATAAATACTTTTCCAAAATGTGTCTGTTTCTTTCTTTTTGATGGCCTTTCAATTTCTTTTATCTTGTTTCCCAATTAGGTTCATAGGTTCATAGATGTGTACTAGGCTAATAGCCCTGGAGCCTTTACAAGCCTAGCCCATAGTAGTGCTCTGGCATCGTGCCACCCAAAGTTAGTTCCCAGTGCCTCTATCAAGTAGACGCACTGCAGTGATCCCCAGGGTGAACTTTCTATTTCCCATCCACTCATCAAGATTTCTCTTGAAAAGAGCCAGTGAGGTGCTGTGCTTGACATGTATGGGAAGTCTATTCCAGAGCATGGGCAGTCTCTGGGTTATGAACCTGTCCCTCCAGCATGTTCTGTTGATTGTGGTAATAAGGTTGAGGTCTCTGGAGCATGTGCTGTGGAGGGATTTGAATTTCTTTAGATGTAGCATTTCTAACAGAGCTGGGTTAAACATGGCTTTGTATGTCAAGCAGAGATCACCTCTTCGTAGACGATATGAAACAGAGAATAGCTGGAGTTTTTTTATTCTGTCCATGTAGGACATGTGTTTAAAGCCTAGGATCCTCTTCGTGAGGTACGTTTGTGGCCTCTCCAGCTGTTGCAGTTGTCTAGTGAGGTACATGCCGAATGGGGCATTATACTCGATGATTGTCCTAATGAGGGAAGAGTAGAGAGAGAGATGATGACCTCTTTCTTCCTGGATGCAGAACCCATGGTAATGGGATGTGCACATAGAAGGACTTTCTGACCACAGTGGCAATGTGGTAATCGAAGGAGAGGTTGCTGTCAACCTGTGTGCCCATATCTCTTATAATGCCTTCAGTGTTCAGTGAGCTCCTATCAATATGGTAATTAGTAGGAACTGAGTTTTTCCCAAAGGGAATGAAGACGCATTTTTTGGCATTAAGCTTAAGGCTATGGTTTTGACACCATTCATTGGTCTCACTGAGGCCTTTCTGTAGGATGTCTACATCACATGGGGAGTTAATAATGGTTCCCAGCCTGTAGTAATTTGCAGACTTGGAAAGCCAGAGTCTCTCCGGGTTGGCCTCAACTTCTGAGAAGTAGATGCCAAACAGGAGAGGACCCAGGACCAATTCCTGTGAGACTCTACTTGTGACTGGTCAGCAGTCTGACTTGGAGTTCACTACTTTCACACTGTGGGTTCTATCTGTATGCCAATTTGCAACCCACCTAGTGACATAGGGATTGATACCTAGTTTGGTGAGTTTATCAATAATGGTATCAAAGGCCTTGGCCAGATTGAGGTATGCTATATGAACTGCCTTGCAGTCATGCACAGCTCTGGTGACAGACTCAAGGAAGCCAACCAGGTTGAGCAGGCATGATCTATCTTTCAAAAAAGAAAATTTGTATGGGATCTAAAGTTTGGAGATTCCTTATATCCTTGTTAATTAGGTCCACGATGATGCACTCCATAGCCTTACATATCAGACTCGTCAGGTTAATGGGGCGATAATTCCCAGGGTCTGTAGTCACTCCCCCTTTATGAAGAGGGATGACTGTAGCAGTGCGCCATTCGGTAGGGACAAAGCCTGAGGTGAGGCTGTGATTGAACAGGGCACACAGATGTGGTGCCATTTCACTTTGTAGTTCATGTAGAACACATTCAGGGATATAGTCGGGTCCCATGGAAGCTGTATTCTTGGCCTTGGACAATGCAGCTTTAACCTGTGCTGCAGTAATGCTGGGTGCCTGGCATTCTTCTGGTATTGTGATTGGTCCTTTAGGCGGGGAGAGAGGGGTAAAACTGGTACTGTATTTGTCAGCCAGTATGTTGGCAATATCTTTTGGCTCAGTATAGGAGGTACCATTGTGCAGTAACTCAGAGCAAACCTGGGTATTGTTGTGGAGACCCTTGATATAACTATAGAAGGCTTTGTGGTTGTTTTTGGTGTCTGCTGCCTTCATAGCTGGCTTTAGAGGTTTTGATGAGCAATCTCAACTTTTTGTTGAAGCTAATAAGGGAGTTTTTCCAGTCTTGGGACTTCACCTTTTTCTGCAACAATTACTTCCTTCTGTTGTAGACTTTATTAATGGCAGGGGACCACCAGATTGGCTTCCTTTTTTTGGAGGAGAGTGTCTTGGTTCTGTTGGGTATGGCTAGTTCCATGCATTTATGTGCATGTTTGTACAGTGCATCGGTGTATGATACGGCAGTTATGCATCTATTTTCCATTGACATGGGTGCTATGAAGTTAGCCACCTCTGTTTTTAGGAGCCCAAAGTCAGCTTTGGAGAAGTTTTTCATGATGGTTACCTTTGCAGTGGGTGTGGGTGAGATGCGGATTTCCATGGTGATTAGGTTGTGGTTGGATCTAACCAGGGAGGAATTGACCATTGGTGCAGAGCTTTGGTTGCCGATGTTAGTAATAATAAGGTCAAGGATGTTGCTTCCTCTAGTGAGGGTAAGAATAAGCTGGTCCAGAGCATTAGAATTGATGAATTCCAGGAAGCATTGGGGCAGTGAATTGGTGCATGAGTAATTTTCCCAGTTGATGGAGGGGTAGTTGAAGCCACCTAGTATGAGAGGGCTGGGTTGGATCCTAATAGTTTCCAGGGTGCTTAGAAACATGGAGTGAGAGTCTTGGGACATGGTTGGGGACCTATAGCAGGCTACAACCTGAATTGCCATCTTACCAAATGTTAGTTGTACCTGAACTATCTCAGATTCTCTATATTCTCTATAAAACTTTTTTAGGTCACCAATAAATTGCTAATTTTGTACTTTTCCTTTATATTTATCTGTGTATCTTCTAAGTTTTTCTGCCTGTGGGGATATGTTTAGTTTATTATTTGCGATATTGCATGATAAATCCTGATCCGTTATAATAGTGCACATTGCTTTTATCACGTCTATCTTTCTAAGTACTTTTGTTGATCTGTTCCCTCTTCTATAGTCTTCTAACAGTGGCACTTCTTGTCTTACTTTCTTTGGAGTTTACTCTATTCAATACTTCCACGATGGTATTTGTTTTCTCCCCTTCCTTTCTCTTACTACCCTGTGCTATTGTGGTAGAATTTTATCTGTTATTAATTTAGCTACATGATAATAATAATAAACTGACAGTTTTGGACCACTGTTTTTCTTTTTTTTCACTACATTTGACTTCTTTGGTCCAACTATGGCTGCTCAGGTGATTTGTACTTGTGCATATAATAGGAGTAAACCCACCAGGACTAAATGTCACTAATAGTTTGAAACCATTATTAAAAGAGAAGCATTCTTATGTGACTTAGTTTTATTTGATGTTTTGTGCAATAGTTTTATGAATTAATCTAGTTGAATATGCAGAATTTGATTTTAAATTTGTGTGTTTTTATATCATGTGATGAATTGTGTCCTTTTTACTGGCTGGCATGTGATATATATTGATGCATTACAGCTTGTCTGTTTTAACACTATACTGAAGAAGAGTTTGTTAACTCAAAAGCTTTGTTTGTTGTTTTATAATAAATTGACAGTTTTAGACCAATGTTTTTCTTGTTTTTTTACTCCTGTTATATTGCATGGATCTCTATGCACAGTCCTAATTACTGTGTTCACTTCTTTTATCAAACGTCTGACGACTTTTTGGGTTTTATTGAGTGTCTGTAGTGTATTTATTTCTTTGATTTTAATATGTCTATCCATCTCTATTACATTGAGTAACTCTTCTCTTAGCTCATTTTCTTCTAAACTGAGGGCACATATTTTGTTCTCCATTTCCTGGGGACATTCTGTAGAAAGTTCTATAGCATCTTCCTGTGACACATTCTCTTAAATTTCATTCTGTGTAATCCATTGCTCTGTCTTATGGGAACTCACTGGTCTATCAATCCCCAACATTGACTGTGTCAGAGTTGCCACAGTTTCCTGTTACTTAACATGCTGTCCAGCTTCAAGTGAACGTTTATACCAGCTTCCTGTGGAAGACTCCAAAATATCTTTATATGGCAACTGACCAGTCACTTCCTGTTCCACTGGTTTCTCCTTAATTTGGATGTCCTTTGCTCTATCCTGCTGTGGTGCTTTCTGAGTTAGATTTTCTACACTGAATCCTTCACGTTGCAGGTACTCCATAACCTCAGTGTCTATTTCTTTAACTTCTCCATTACTAATCTTCTTTTCTACTTTTCCTCTTTGTTTTCTTATTTTTGTAATGTAAAGTTTCCAATGTCCGAATTCCTTTTCCTGTATTTATCTTCAAATAGCTTTGGTCCTGCTCTTTTTGTATTGATTAGTTTTGCTTTCTGCTATGCAAAAATATTACACCAAATTAAAATCTCTTTTTCTTTTCTATGTCCATATTTCTTCTTTAGATGTCTCCTGATCTTTCTGTTTCTCCTTACTTTGTGGACTCGTTCCATCATGCTGTGATGTAACCTGTGTTAGACCTTCTATACCAAATCCTTCACTTCACTGGCATTCAATAACTTCAACTTCTGTTTTTTTAACTTCTGTTGTACTAATTTTCTTTTCTACATTGCCTGTTTGTGATAGTGTTTTTTTATCTTTTTTATTGTGAAATTTTCCAAATCTGGATGGCTTGGCCTGTATTTCTTTCCACATATCTTTAGGGCTGCCTTTTTTGTATTGATTAATTTGACTTTCAACTTTGCGTAAATATTGCACCATATCAATTTGCTCTTTCTTTCCCATGTCCATATTTCTTTTTTATACATTTCAAAAATCTCGAGGTTTTGTTGTTTATATTTTTGCACTTCCTCAGATGCTTCTTTTTCCAAACATTTCAAGATTTCTTGGTGTGTATAATTTTTTTCACAAATCTGTTGTATTTGTGAACACAAATTTTTATTTGAAGCTTTTCTTGTGGAAGTATTTTTCTTTCCTCTAATTTCTCTTTTAATCTTTTTGTATCTCTTGTGTCTGGAAATTTTGGGCTATCCACATAATAGTAACAATACATAATTTCTTTCTTATTCTCAAGAATCCACTTTATAGTCTTTATGGCACTTCTTTGGCTTATTAGTTTTTGTGATTTTTGTGGACTGTTACTTCCTTAACGGGGGGGGGGGGGTCATCTTCCCCCTGAGCTTGACCTGGCCACATTGTAGGAATGTTTCCATAGTTTGAGGATTCTACACTGTCATTTTTTCCAGTGCTGGCACCAGTGCGCCAAATGGGATTGGGCACTTTTTTATCCTAAGTCTTGTGTACTCATCTATCTTTTTAAATTTTGACCTAGTTCTGTCCATGATATATGCTATTTAAAACACAGTGCATATATCAGTGTCACCTTGGTGAGATTTTGTGAAAAACAGGGTCCACCTCATGAAGGTACTCACCAGGACTTGAGGATAAATTCAGTTTCAGCAATACTACTCTCCTTTGCATGCTGACTTATCTCTCCATTCATACACTCTCTGGGGGGGTAACTAATGATAACAAATGGCGCTGGTACAATAGCCTCAGATTAAATGCCAAGAAGCGCTCTCATTCTTTTCCATTTCCAACCAACTACTGAAAGGAGACCTCGGCCTTGTCTGTAGAGCCTTGAAAGATCCATGTCTTTGTTACCACCAATATATCCACAAAAGTAATAGCACCCTAAACACCAACTCCAGAGGCCTAACCTTCCACCAAATAATATATAGGACTTGTAGGCGGGACAGATATCTTTCACTCAGAAGAACACTTCTACGGAATAGACTCCCCCTAAAAGTTAAGCAGAGTATCCCCATTACCTTTTTTATACTTGGATGACTGGATGGGCAGACTTAAGTACCCCTCCTGACATGTCACCTCTTGCCCTTATGGAAAGCAGTCGTAATTAGGTCAGGTCTGGTGTTAATTCTTGTCTTGGTAAATTGGTGGGATCATTGGCTAGGCTACAAATGGGGTACTGGGTCAACAGCTTAGTATGAACCTATAAACCAATAAACCTATATTGTTATAGTCAGTAGCATTCCATCTCATTTTATTGATCTCTTCCTGCTGAGCTGTTTGATTGGATACTGTTTATTTATGGAGTGTGTTCTAGCTGTATTTGTACACACACGCACTCACACACACACACACACACACACACAAAAGCACACGCACAGACACACACGCACACAAACACACACACACACACACACACACACACACACACACACACACACACACACACACATTAACACACGCACGCACGCACGCACACATACACACACAAGCACATAAACCCAAACAGCATCTTAGAGTTTTCAGCAATAATTACTTTGGCATTGCAATGTGCCAAAAAATATAAAAAAAGAAAAATATAATATAAAAAGCTTCCCCATATTCTTTAATGTAGTGAATTCAGCTTAACATAAAACTATTATTCCTGTACTGACAATGCATTTGCTTTTTAAGTAATTAAAATACAACGTCAAGAGAATATAAAAAAACAGTATGGTCTATTAGTGGCTATACAGTCAGAACCTGTAATGTAACTCCTCCTTGTCAAAATGTATGGCATCCCTAATCAGGCTTGTTTGTGTGCTAGGCTAGTCAGTGTTCACGGTCTTTAAGAAAAGGAAATAATAGAAGTGCAGCATAGAATTGTAAAAGAATTATCTCTTATCATACCTCTCAACTGTTCAGATTTTCACAGACTGTGCAGATTTTTCGTCTGGTCCTCATAAAATTTGTAGTTTTCTGGCAAAACTCTGAGGATTGTCGTCACTAAATAATGGCATACACAGATTTCAGATTTCATATCCTTCAGAAAATGCATGCCAGCACAAATCCTGTTATTATAGCAACTTTCTAAGTTTATAAGATCACTATTTATCTGTCCCTGTTTTTGAACTTGCATCTCCCCATTACTTTACATGTTTTCCACATGTCTTGTGCTACAAGGTTGAAAGGTATGACTCTTAAGGTCAGCCCCCAGTGTATATTAATGATGCACTGTTTTTTATCCAAGGTCGGATATATGACAGGCTGAATACAATGAGTTTACATGTAGGATGGGTCCATCTCTCACAACACAAGCATGATATATTAGAAAGCAAAGATAGGTAATGTATCAAGCAGTGATTTTCCATTATTTTTAAACATAGAGCAGCAGTTATAAAAAAATAACTTGACAGGCTAGGAAAAAGTCAGTTAGTAATTAATTTAAAGATTTCTGCATGAGAGCTACTCTGCATGTATGTGGTTTCATTAAACTGCATATTCTGTCTGTATCCACCCTGTGTTTGTGATGGTGCCTTTTGCTTTATGCTTACAGCCCATTTAAAGAGTTCAGGAGTTTGCATTCTGAGTTGTAAGGCTCCACACCTCTGAAATGCCTAAGGAGCTTATTTGTTTTCTCACAGCTGCATGTTCGGGAGTTTCACATCTAAAATCATACTCCTTTCAAATTGGCATTCAGTACATTTGCACAGTATGAGGTTGAGCGTTTTTTCTTCAGGCCTCATTACCAGACATACTCTGAAAGAAAATGGTCTGTGGTATGAGTCACCATTAAATAACACCAGGCGTGAAGTAAACTAATTTCTGGCCAAATTCCTGTAATGTGCCTTTTACACTGAATAGAATTTAATGATGCAACACTGTGCCAGCACTCAGAGCCATCTGGCTGATCCTCTGATTTGAAGTGTCACAAAGTAAGTGGCAAAGAATAAAATGTTTGGCAATGAAGGTCTGTATCAAACAGTTACACTGAAAATATTCTCTAGCAAAAACTGACCTCGTGTTATGCTGTGTGCTTATATGTCTCTGAGCACGTACACACTGTGTTTGTGTGTGGCTGTGCATGTGGTATTTGTGTAAACATACATATTTGTCTGTAGATGCTTGAATATGCATCTGTGTGACTGCACATCTAGATGAGTACTATATATTTTTTCTAACGGGATTGGCCTAACGGCTTAGGTGCTCACCTCACAGACAAAGCATGCACATATTGATTCTTACCTTTGAGGGAAATTGGCTAGGCTTAAAATGTTCCACAGAGGCGACAGGTCTAGTGCTCACCTAGGTAACAGCATAAATCTAAAAAAAAAATCAGTGGTATCCCTCAAAGTCTCAGTAAACCAGTATGCAACCTATACTGGGTCAAAAGCAAATCAAGCAGAAACTTCGCAGTGTGGAGGGTGTGAAGTTCACTGCTTGAAATATGTTATGCACCTAGTTCACTAATAAAAATCAAACTTTAAAAATATGTACTACAAAATAATAAAATAAAATAGTAAGTAGTCCACAGTCGTGTTTCAAGAAAGGATATTACATTCTTAACTATAATGTAGGCTACCTACTATTTTATTTTATTATAAATATTTATTTATGAATGAGGGCAAAATGGTGTATACTTCCTACCTTTACTTAGCTAAGGCATTTTAAAACAGTACCTCCATCGGACATTGTAAACAAACTCAAAGAATTAGACATAAATCCCTGTGTAACTCAGTAGATAGCCAGGTGGCTCAAACACAGGACTCAGGAAGTAAGGATTGGAGAGACCACCTAAAGAAAGTGGCTGTTCACAAGTGGAGTCCCCCAGTGGTCTGTGGTGGGTCCACTCCTCTTTGGCATTGATTTTTTCAGACGTCAAGGCCAATGTCAAGGGCTACTGGTTTATCACGTTTAAAGATGATTGCCAGCTATAAGCAATCATAGAAACCTCCTTCAGTATACTGACATTTTACAGGAAGGTTTAACACATGTAAATTACTGTTTCCAAAACTAGGGGACTCATTGCCAAGAAATACATAAATGTACCTTTTGGGAAGTTAACCAGCCAGGGAAACTACCTTATTGATAAAGCACCCCTAAAAGTAGACACAGGATTTTGGAACTCATGCAGATAGTATCCTGGCTTTCAACCAACATATATCTATGGTAGTAAGAAAAATTATTCTACATCACCCAACTTATAAATAAGGCATGGTATCTAGGTCCAAAGAGTCATTGTCCCACTGTACACAGCCCTCTTCAGACCCATCATAGAGTATAATGCCCCCTTCAGTATGTACCTGAGCAGACACATGCAACAAAAGGAATATCCACAGAGATTCTTCACTAAAACAATACAGAGCATAAACACGATGTCCTATGCAGATTACCTCAAAGCCTTGTCAGTATACTCTGTTTTGGATACACTAGACAATCTCAACTTACTCAAATGTCGAAATTCAGTACAACGAGACCGAATAGTGGAAAGTGCAGTTAACCAAAACTACACTATGCCGAATCTGCAAATGTTGAATCTGCCGCTATCGTGGTGCCGCATTCATGATGTGTGATGCGGTGCGGTTTGTGGATTTATCTGGGGTTTCAGGTAAGTGTTGTGTGTTTGAGGATAATGGGTAGGGATTTTAGTGTGTGTGAGTGTGTGTGTGGTGTTGTTTGTTGTGTGTTTGTGTGTTTAGTGCGATCTCGGAATTAGAATATATAAGTTGGGGGATGTGGGGGGTGCAGGGGTGCTTGCTCCCCTGCTTATAGGTAGGTTATGTGTGTTTGTGTGTTGTTATGTTTGTTTAGTTAGGTAGGTATATGTGTGTGTGTGTAATTATGTCCTAGTTTGTGTGTGTGTGTGTGTGTGTGTGTGTGTGTGTGAATGGTCGTGATTGTAGTATTCGTGATTGTGGGTATTTGTGTATGTGGTTTTTCGACTATTCAGTCTCGAAATACTGAAATTCGACATTGCAGTATTTCGAGATTGTATAGTGAATCCCTCTGTTTCTTATAGACTACTGAGAGGCAATTTATGCCTGGAATTCAAGGTGCCCTTGGATCCCACTCTGATGACCCTTTTGCATATCTGCAAAATGAACAGACCTAAACTGCTAAATCTAAGGAGTCAAACTTTGCTTGTGACTAAAATAGGACATATGGGAGAGACAGGTATGTATCTCAGAGAATCTCCATTCTCTGGAAATGGTTTTCTATCCAAGTAAAGCAGATTCCTTCCCTAACCTTATTCAAGTGCAGCCTGTACCAATGTATGGGAACTCATAAATTCATCCCAGGTCTGACACCTATGGTCTAATGGACCAAGGCAGTCATTAATTCATGTCCTAACTAACATAAAACCCTTTAAATAATCTCTAAGGCACAATAACTCATTGTAAACATTTGGATTGCATGGCTAAGCTTATAAAGGCCCAGTGGTCATTAGCCTAGTATACACCTATGAACCTATGTGGCAACTCTCTAAATTTCCACTTCCTGCTGCCAGTTGTGGGGACCATGACACACTGAGACATTTTGGCTTGCATGCAATGCAGTCGGCACATATTCGCAGGCTTGTTGTGCTCTACATTGGCAATACTTAGTGTTTCCATTAGGTATCACCCACATGGTGAGCCTAAGCTATATCTTTTCCCAGAGGATGTGGGAGTCAACTGTGGCTACTCACTGGTCCCCACCCCCCAAATCTCTAACAGGTGCCTATGCTGCCAGTTAAATTCACATCACCCGTATTATAGTAGGGGCTTTGACCCTTGATGCCATGAAACTGGCATGCTGAGGAGTTATTTTAAGTAGAATTTATTGACAGTGAATATTAGAAATCATGTGCAGTTTACTTTCAGAACTGAAGCTATTAAAGAGTACGGGAGTACTGGCTCAGCTAAAATTATTACACGAGTCTGCTAGGCATCTCATATCTGATTCTTTTAGGTCAGCTGTAAAAAGCATCCTATTGCCTATACTTAAATGTATACTACAGTACTTTTCCTTGTATAGTGTTCCTTGTATTTGGCAACTATCATAATATCTCTTTGCTATAAGGAACTCAGAATGCAACCTTCCATTTTCTTAACTTATCCAGTCAATGCATTCATCACGTCAAAGCTCATTGTTTCCACTAATACTGTCCCTACAACTTAGCATGGCACCTTTCTTTTTTCACCGCTATCCTATATGTGCTACTCAGTTTTATGTTCCAGACACATCTCAAATGCAAGTTTCTCTTAAAATTAGATCTACCTGAGTCTTTTACCAAGCAGGGATGCACAAAACACACAAAAACTCTACTCAGTAATAATCTTGATTTCCTGATGTGCAGGGAATGCACTCCAAATAGAGTTGACCACTTTCAATCAATACACACAAGCCCCTCAAAAAAATCTGTGCTTCTTTTTTAAAAAAATTACTTTTCTATTTTAGAACATGTATCTGAAGACTGTAGTATCTGAAGACTGTAGAGGTGGGAATTACAAAAAATAGTTGTTAAAAAAGGAAACATTATGGCAACTAAAGATGCAATGTGACAAATATCCCCAATTAAATTATACTATATATATAAATTGTTTTTTATGAATGTAATTATGTTATGTTATGTTACTTTAAATGATATCAATAGTGGACTGCAACATTGATTGGTTAATTGATTAATTGTATTTAGTCATTTGAATTTATATAAAAGTAGGCAAGTGTTACCTTGGTTTAAATCTGAAGACGTCCTTTAGTCGAAAGCTCTAAATAATAAAACCATTTGTGTTTTTATCATTGGTCTGCATTGCCCATGCTACCAGTGACTTTTCTCAACTTATCTCACACACATTTCTTTTCCCAACTGATTTTGTGTTATCGGTATATTTTTTTGCTTTAAATAATAAGTCATGCATATGACCTATCTGTTCTTTAAATGAAAATGTAGACTGTAGTTCATTTTTGTGGCTGTGTTTTATTCTGGACAGCTTTTTATGGCAACTTCTTAAAGCATTATTATTTATGAATCATTCTTATTATATGTATGAAAAGAATTGCATTTGTGGAGTAGTCCTAGAATAAACCAATTAACATATTCATTTCAATACGGATCTTCTTTCTGCTCTGGCAAGCATGAACATCTTAGTATAGTGGCTCTCCATGCTTATATATATATATATATATATATATATATATATATATATATATATATATATATATATATTTATTTATTTATGAACCTTTCACCACCATATTTTATTATCTATTTTTCATTACCTGACTATATCGTTAAATAGTTAGTAATGGCTCAACCCAGAGGCAAGTGATTTATTACACTAGTTCCATTCTGAATTGCAACTAATCATAACGTGGCTCGCTTATTCTATCAAAGTACAATATAGATGCTCTTGTCATTAATCGTTTGAGAAATTCCATACTTTTCCTACTCTTGACTGCAGTACTACTCCATATTTTCCAATTATGTCTTTACTTGGATACTTATTTCTGACATATTTAAAATTAACTTTGAAAGACACTGTATCATTCCCACAAAATACCATATCCACTTGTATTTCTTCTGATGCAGGCATGTGAGCCATAATGTTGAATTTGTCATTATCATGAGAAATGGACCGCTGTGTGCTAAGATGTACAACAAACTGGCTATAAGACAGAATCTATATCATTCAAGGACAGCATCAGAACGCATGAAGATGACCAGTGGAGTCCTGCAAGTCTCCCTGCTGCTTTTATTCACTATTTTCCTCTCGGATTTGTGGACTGACATCCAAGATCTATGGTTAACCAAGTTTACAGATGACTGTAAAGTCATTGTCAAAACTCCCTCTGACACAGAAGCCTTCCGTCAGTAACTTAAATTTATAAATGTATGGTGTATTGAAAATAGGAGTAAATTAAATGCTAACAATTCAAAACTGTCTCATTTGGCAGGCAGAATATACCACAGCATATAGCATTGGCAATACACAACTTTGGAATGAAATTGGGTTGATGGTTTCCTTTTACTTGATCACCATGTAGAAAGGGTGTCAGAAAGTCCTTCTACTTGGTGCACATGATCTCCAAGGGAATGTCAGCCACATCTAAAGAAAGTATTTTCCCCTTGTATTCAGCACTGATCTAACCGATTATAGAATATAATGCTCCCTTTGGGATATACCTCATTAGAGCTATCAAACATTTGGAAAAGTCCTTGAGATTCCAAAATAGAAAAAAAAAAGATCACTAGCTTAAAGCCCATAAGCTGCCAGAAAAGAATAGAAACATTATCCATCTTTTTTCTGTGTCTTATAGACTCCTCAAATGAGATCTATGCCTTGCCTTTTGAGCAGCGAGTGACCCATTAGACCAGAATCTGTTGCACTTGTACAAATCAAACAGTCCCACAAATACTATATGAAGAAATCTAAACCCCCTTCAGTATATGAATACAACAAGGTGGAGAGATAGATCTCCCTTCTTCGGGAGTAGACCCCCTCCTTTCTTTGTTACTTTCTCCAAGTGTTTGTGGATTATAATGCATTGACAGGAGTGTACCCCACTCCTATGTCACGGTACAACTAAAGATCATGAAATTAGTAATGTTTCAGTATTGGATGTTTGCCTAGAGTGCTCCTCTCAGCACCTATAGTGTACCAAAAATGGCTTTCTTCTGTAGTTCATATGGGATTATATGTACTGGTAGAATATTTAAGTAGGCCTGAATGTTCTTTTATCCATCTTGCTGCTACTAATACTATTGGAACTATTTGGGTCTCATTCTGCCACATTATTCTATAAATATTGGTACTTTATAACTTTGTGTGTCTTCAGTTCATAAGGCATTCTAATCTCTAGGTGTAACTATGTCAATGATTACTACTACTTGTTTTATTCTTGGACTACATTATCTAGTTTTCTTATGTCTATTGCATTAACTGTTGGTATTGGTGATCCTATGTGACCATCACTGCAGATAATGCTTTGCAGGTTATGTTTCCAATGCTTCTCCACTACTTTTATATTGTAGGATTTGTACAATTTTAAATACGTCAGCTTTGCCACAGTATTGTGCCGTTCAATATATATCCTTTCAAACATAAGTGTATTGCAGCCAGCACTTAGATGTGCAACTGTTTCTAGTTCTGTTTTACTCAACCTGCATTTGTCTTTCTCTCCCAATTTTTTTTTGTAAAGTTGTAGGTCAACATGCACATAGCTTACTATCTCGGATAACCATTATTACCCATTTGTCTTTTCATCCACCTCTCCTTAACAATTCCTGCATCAAATCTTTATAAACATGTTGTTGTTCTAGGAATTCTCCTATATTTTCCACTGGATTAGTTGTCTTTCCAATTTTCTCTCATTTTCTAATGGTCCTTTTCTTTAAATTATTTCTTTTCATTCTACTTATGCTCTACTTCTGATTTGATTTTCATTCCCACTCCTTCCCAAAATGCTAAAACAAGCAAAGATAACATATTGAACCTCTTCTCTTCATGCCTGAGAACTTTCACTATGTTTGGATCTAATAAAGTCAATAAATATGCATGTAGTCCCATGACTGTAGATCAATATACATAGTCAATTTGTAGGAAGCCCATACCTCCTTCAGAGTTAGGGATATGTAGTCTTGGTATGCAATGTTTTTTATATATCATTTGATTAGCAGGAAACATTGTTCTTGAGCAAGTGATTCTATTATTGTGTGATGCCAATCAGTCACACCAAAGCTGCAAGTTAGAACAGGAAGAGAAAATGTGTATATAGCTTGAACTTTATTCCTAGATGCCAAGTCAATTTTTAGTATTCGCTGCTACCCTTCTGAAGTATTGTTTTTGCTAAGTTCTGTTGTCAGTCATTTGTTTTATTGGAGTTTCATCTATTCTCAAATATTTAGCAATCCATCTTGTTCAAGTTCTTTTATATTATGTTCCAGGTTAATATTTTCTTGATGACGCAGTTTTCCTTTTATATACATTGTTTTTCTATATTTATCCAGACAAAATATCATTCTTAGATATCCCTGTAGATAAAGTGATGTAATATACAATCTTCCTTCTAACAGTACCTGGATGATTTAATGGATATTTATAAATTCACCCCGGGCTTAACTGGCCTAGCTCTCCTTGAAAGGGCAGGTATAGTCTTGGTATGGAAATGGCAAGGCATAATGGTAGCAAAACTATTTTTTCTTGAACTTCATATGATTCCAATGATTCCTGTGTATCAGATCTTCCAAATTTATACTATACCCCATACAACTCTGTCTCTTCTCATGTTCAGCTTGAAATTATACAGTCTTCATTTCTTCTATAATGAAATAACTTTAATGTCATGATTTTCTTTGTTTACATTAAAATACAGTACATCATTGGTTATGCAAATAACACATTCAGGTACTTCAGTTGTCTGTGCAACAACTCTCTGAAACACTTCAGCTGCACACAAAAATACCAAACATATGTCTTAAGAATTTGTCTCTTACAATAGACATATTGAATGTACACTGCATGGAGCCTTCCTCATGAAGCGTAAGTTGGCAGAATCAATGCTCATCATCAGAAAAATGGTTTACATTTTCTATAGCACAAACCATCTTGTCTTTATTGCAAAGTAAATTGTTTCCCTCTTTGTATAGCTATTAAGGTTTTACTAATACAAGTATAAAGAAAGTTTTTCAGCCATCACCATATTAAACATACTATTAAACCATTTAGTTTGCTTAGTTTGTTTCATAATCATACTAGTGCTCTCCATTCTGTGTAGATTCCTTTCAATTACACATCTTAGTGCTACTGAAACTTTCCTTTGTGCATGCATGGTTGGACAAATGAGGTTTGGAACAGACCCTTTTGTCCTGGGACATAAGATTGGTGCTAGATACATGGGATAGGAGGGATTAAAAGAATAAGGGTAGGATATGGTTAAATGTGAGGGAGGGATGTTAGGAGGAAATGAGGTAAAAATAGGGAGGGGATTAGAGGGTTTTATCAAGTGTAACGAAAGTAGGAGTCACATTTTGGCGTCAAAATGCTAGAGTGCAGTCTCAGGTCCATGACGACCTAGTAGATAGGCTATTGATCAGGTAGGCCTTGGCTTAATAACTCTGTTTTTTTTCTTCCCTCTGGCTTTCATAGAGTTAAATTTGTATATTGGGGGAAGTGTGATATGATGCAAGGGGTGGAGGGGTAGTGCTGTAGCTGGCTTTCACGAAGGAGCTCCCTTTGCTTATATTTAGTGCTGTAGTGTGGTCTCATGATGGAGGTCCTTTTGCTTATGTTAAAAAAAATTTAAAAAAATAATATATATATATATATATATATATATATATATATATGTGTGTGTGTATGTTTGTGTGTATGTTGTGTCTTTCGGCTTTTCCCAATTAGGGGTCGCCACAGTGGAACTCCGGTCCGCTAATGATTGGCAGTAGATTTTTACGTGCCAAGTTGCCAGCTCTGATGCACAACCTTCAATGAAGGTGCGCCCATTCATGCATGTCTCCACACAGAAGACCCTTTAGCTGAGAATCAAACAGGACAACGTCTTACTGTGAGGCGACAAATATATATATATATATATATATATATATATATATATATGTGTGTGTGTGTGTGTGTGTGTGTGTGTGTGTGTAAATATATATATCTATATATATATATGGGTCTACCTGACATGGTCGACATTTCATATGACTGACATTCATTTGGTCGACAGTTCATTTGACTGACAAAAATGTATAGGTGGGGGGCTCCGCCCCCCACACCCCCCGATGTGGGGGGCTGTGCCCCCCACACCCCCCCAACTATATATAACAACTCCACGGTCGCACAACAGTGGGAGGGGCAAATCCCAGGTTTTTGCCTTGACTACTTTTTGTCAGTCAAATGAACTGTCGACCAAATGAATGTCAGTCAAATGAACTGTCGACCATGTCAGATAGACCCATATATATATATATATATGTGTGTGTGTGTGTGTGTGTGTGTGTGTGTGTGTGTGTGTGTGTGTAAATATATATATCTATATATATATATATATATATATATATATATATATATATATATATATATATATATGTATTATAAATCAATAAAGAAGGTTAAAAATAAAATTCCTTGTAGTGCTCAGGATATCTGGTGTTAGGAAGGGAGCTCGATGCATGTGTCAGAATGTCCAAGTCACGCTTGTTATTACTTATTGTTTCTCTAAGGTTACCTTATGAATCTTGATAGGAGCACTTTTCAGGAATGCCTTCATCCCTTGGTAGTTTCAGGATGATCAGCAGTTCTGGTAGCTTTTGCTTTGCCCTTGCTTTTTTCTCTCAGCGAGGTACTCATTGCTGTCTCTTCTGGTGTCACAGATAGCCACAAATGTTTTCCCGAGCTGCTAGCTGAACATTATCCTGCCACGCATGCGTGGTGCATCGATAACTGACAAAGGGGATAGGTGGAACAATGTTTATAGTTCTGTAATAAAAAAAAAAAGAAAGAAATAAAAAAGGAGTGAAATACAGAAACGGCGACGATCTCCTAAAGCCAGGGGTCACACTATCACACTCACTGATACAGTTACACCTGCGGCCAGTGTAGACTGTAATTGTTGATGTCGTATGGTTTTAGTCTGCCTTGTGTGCAGTTGGCTCCTCATACCTCTCTACTCTCCAGATTTCTTCAGAATGTCCAGATTTTGCTTCATATTTAATCTATTCCTCATAAATGTGTAGCTTTCAGGCAAGTCACTGAGAATTAAGGTCACTAAACAATGACATACATTTGAGTTTCAGAATTCATTTCCTTCAGAAGGTGCACGCTGACATGGATCCTGGCCTATCGACTTTCTAGTTCTCTAATAGCAAAGTTTATGATTTGTCCCTGTTTTATGGGTCATTCCACCCCCCCCCCCATTGTTTTAGGCTTTGTCCGATTTCTTGCGCTAAGAGGTTGAGAGGTTTGTTTATTTCCTGGATATTGTAGTAGTTGCTTGGGCTTTTAATTAATTAATTTGTTTCATGAGCAGAGTGGTAAAGTTTGGGAGCTATTTTGAGAACATTTAGTCTAGCCTGTAGTATTACTTATAACTGAAAGCGTAGTTAGATGGATAAATATTGCTCACTGTGAGCTGTTTGAAATGGTGACATTTGAGATGCATAATGTGGTGTAAAATGTATTAATGAATACTCTACTGCTGTGATTCAGAGGAAATATATTCTGAAAACTTCTGGTCACTGTTTGGTTCTTTATTTAGAAGTTATAGAGTCCTAAGTTATGGATTTATGAGTACTGAGAATAAGGCACCAGTGCAAATTGGAATTCAGGAGTATTGATATATGATAAAGGTTCTTGAAAGTCATCCTTGAACAGCCTTCCAAAAAAAAAAAAAAAAAAAACAACTTCAGGTGTGCTAGCAATTTTAGGTGCTGAATTTGTGTTTGCTGGCTGTAGTGTTTGACATGTATCTGTCAGTTGGTGAGTATGCTCACCAGCACCATTGGTGGTAGTGGCATGGTTTTGCGGGCTTTTGTTGGGGGGCTTTCAGTGTCGAGAATACTATCATGCTGCCCTAGCTTTAGATACTGTGTTGGCATGGTCGTTGAGGGGCTTGCCCTCATGGATGAGGGTGCAATGTCTTTGGGGGTCGTTTGTAGATTTGAGGCAATGAGTGTACTGTTGCTGTTTTTACTGGCTGTTGACCAGTTGGCGTGCAGACCGGGACATTTTCTTTGCTTTTGATGTTGTCAGTGGTCTTTGTTGATGGGAGGTTGGGGTCCAGAGTTGTTCCAGGATGTGGTTGGTTGGGAGCACATAGAAGATCCAGAAAAGGTGGGGTGCAGTTGAGGAATTGAATGACAGGCTAGCTTCTGACAAGATTGTTTTTCGTGGACTGCGTATGTTTAGAATTGTGCAACAGACTTGTGGAGTAATCCAGTTAGGCCATGATTATTTGCTGTAGTGTTTCGCGGGCACTGAAGTTCCCATGAGTAATAGTCGCTCTCTGCACATACGTGGAGTGATTTAACATTATCGGGGGGGGGACGAATTCCTCAGGCATGCATTTGGATTTTAGATCTTGTATCTTTCCAAGAAGTCACATTAACATGAAAGCCTTTTATTATACCCTCATTCTAAGTTTAAGAGTGATGTTTAAAATGTGCATTTCTTAGATATCGGCAGGATACTAGTTATAATTGTGGGCAGTGTTAAAGTATACTTGGTACACAAATGCTGCAGTTCTTAAAATATTGGCTGGATAACAGATGTAGTTGTGGGAGGTGGTAAATTGTGCTTGGTCCACAAAGCTGTTATTTTCACTTTATCATCGAGTTTCTGGATACTGTAAGAGTGGGGAAGGACAATGGCTTGTTGTGGTGACTATATCTTTAATTTTCTTTCATGGTTAACAAGTAAAAGTCTCAGATATTTCTGGTAGCACATGCAGCTTGGGGTGAGAATTTATGTACTTTCCACGGAATGGCTGTGTTTATGAAAGCAATTGAGTGTGCCCATAATTTTGTATTTCCTGTCTGTGTGGGTTTTGTGGTGCCCATGAGTGCAGGATGCTACGCACATATGTTCACAGTGCTAGCAGTGTTGGTGGAGCAGGGAGGATTGCATATGGACATGTAGTTCTCTGTGTGCAGAAAACACTGGTAAGCAGTAGGGTTTTGGAATGTGTTTTTAGGTATTTGTGCTGGTTTATAGGATGATACTAGGCTATTGGCCAGGAGGCCTTTATAAGCCTAGTCAAGAATTTTGTCCATGTTCCCTCAGTCAGCTCCTACTTCCCTTGTCCAGTAGGGACATAGGTGGGATCCCAGGGGTATAGTTTCCCATCAGCTGTCCAGGCTCCTCTTAAAGAGGGTGCTTGGTAAACAGGTGATGTACATTTTGCCTCTGAAGTAAATTTGCCACTGTACAAATGTTGCAGCTGCATAGTTGTAGTTGTTGTTTATCTGTGGTTTTCTGGCAAAGTAGAGAAGTCGTTGAAGAATGAAGTTATATTTGGTATATGATTCAGTGTGATTCAGTGTTGGGGGGTAATAAAAAAAATAAACAAAACAAAAGCATTGCTCTGATTTTCAGGGTGGTACAACTTGTCCCTCCATTGATTTTATTGCTATTAATTATTGGCATATCAAGGACTGATGTTAGAGGTGAGACAGTGGGGTGAGGGCGGTAAAGAGTGCTTAAGGCATTTACTTTATTGGCATATTTAACAGGCTATGATTTTGTATGGGGTATTTGGCTAGGCTTGGACTCCAAAACAATGATAGCTGGCTGGTAGGATTTATGGAGGCTGCAGTAGTCTTTTTATGTACCTTGTCTGAGGGAGTTGGTGAATATGGTAGACTGAGTGACTTCTGAGAGCCTTTTTTGATTTACAAGTATATCCAGTCACGTTTATTTGATTTAAGTGAAGGGCTCAGGATTGCTCGCTTGGTGAGGCTTGTTTGTTCCGCTACACACAATATTGGATTATCTGAGTTTTTCTTCGCTACACCAAAGAATTGGACTAGAAAGTGTTTTTTAACGGAGCAGCTACTAAAACAACATCTTGAAGTCACACAATGCTTATTAACAGCTATACAGCAGCAATGTGGTAATATGCAGCAAGAGTGTAATGTCACTTTAACAGAGACCCAGGAACAAATATTTACTTTGCATTCAACGCCTGGTGCATCGCCAAACCGTCCATCGGCTAGCAATTGTTCATCCGGTTTTATTGGAGGAGGAAACAACAGCAGTACAGGAAACAAAAAGGCAGCTTTTCCACCTTCGAACCCTATATTGAACGCTGGAGACGGCAATAAGGTACTGTCTAATAACAACAAAAAATGTTATACTGATTTAAAAGACATTTTGCAAGCTCCTAGTTTTTCAGCTGTTGTAAAATCTAATATTAAGGACATGGGTAGTTTGAACCAGCAATTTTCAGAATTTGAAAAGACGCTTAAACAATTTAAAACGTTACAGATGGATAACGCCTTTTTAGAGAGATCCTTGGAACTTGAGCAAGTACCAAAAGGGCTACGAATTTTTAAACTACCTTATGGCTTCGAGATTGAAAATGAACTATTTGATGAACTGCTTAGACTATATGACAGAACTGGTTTGGACTTAATGCGCCTTATTATAAGAAATAACAATATTAAATTGAATAAACTGAACTTAGTTCTAACAGATTTAGATAAAAGCATAAGAAAAGATTTATTGTTTGAAGTTAACAAACATCGTTTAGACAGCATACTTATTGATATGGATACATTTATTATGAAGGGTCTAGAATACAAAAACAAGAAACTACTAAGGGACAGTAATGATTACAGTAACAAACAGGTTTATACACATTTCAAATAATATAAAACTTTAAGACAAAAACAATACCCTGAAGTGGAAGAGTCCAGTCAGAATATTGGATTTGATAGGGAAGGTTACAATATAGACAGAAATCAGTTTAACAGGAAGAAAAGTGTAGTTAATCCTGATAATGACAATGTTTTTTTAGAGGAACCTGTACTAAGGAGGTCCGAAAGGCTACGCAATCGATACCAAGGGCAACCACGGTATCAGACACAGTACAGGAACTTCCAAACAAAAAGAAAAAATCTACACTATTAGTAAATAATGATGCTTATGCATTTAATGAACTGACAAATTACAGTTTCATTTGTGACAAATCTTACACTGAGGGATTCGATGCTTGATGTTTTAGATGGGAATGAACATAGTTCTAACATAGAAATTGACACTGTACATCCTTTAGTAGATTTAAATAATATAGAAGGAAGAACAACTGAATGTTCCATTATTAGTGTAGGCGGATTTACTATGTATAACTACACTGGAGCAAATTTTGGTACAGATTATGTCTCTCTATTTAAGAGAGGTTTCACATTTGTTCCGAATTTTAAACATGATGTAGGTAGAATTCTTATTAATTTGAAGGTTTACACAAGGTTGTTAAATTTAAAAATGTTTTTTTTCAAACCATAGTAACAGAATAGAACCCGATACAGTAAGTTTTACTTTGAAAAGATGTAGCACCTTTATTCCACCTTAAAATCCTATGATACAGATATTTGAGATGATGTGTGAAGCAAAATTCCGAAGAGAGTTAAAAAAATTCACAATAACGGAGGATAATCTTACCCAAGCTGAAAGATTTTGTTTAAGGGAACTGAGAACTAATAAAAAATACAGAGTAATGAAGCCAGATAAAGGTAGCGGGGTGGTGATTATGACTGAAACAGATTACATTAATAGAATGACAAATTTGTTAAGTGATGATGATACCTATGATAAAGTATCAAAATTTGAGATGAATCGAGCTTACACTAAGATAGATTGGATTTTATTTGATTTTATGTTAGAAGGAACGATAGACAAAGATGAATATGATTATTTTACAGTAGAGTATTCAGTAATCCCCTCAGTTTTTGGTATGCCAAAAACACACAAGTATACCAATAATCCGCCTTTCAGGCCGATAGTTTCAGCAAAGGGGTCTAAATTAGAAGCAGTAGCAAAGTATATAGACCATAATTGCAATGATATTCTAAATTTATTTCCTCACATTATTAAATATTCTTGGCACTGTATAGCTATGATGAGACATTATAATATTGAGCAAAACATGGACAATATTATTATGGTAACCATAGATGTAATTAACTTGTTCTCGGTGATTCCACATGATTTGGGTCTGGAAATGTTTGAGGCTACCTTAGAAAAATATAGTGGATTACATATGGTAAAGCGCAAATTATTGGTAGATTTAATGGAAATTGTCTTGTTAAACAATTTTATGTACATGGAGGGAGAATATTATAGACAGCTTACTGGGGTAGCAATGGGGGCAAGGTGTGCACCCATATATGCCAACTTAGTACTAGCCCAATGGGAGACTAACTGTATTTTTACATCTATACACTGGTCTAATATTACTTTCTATGCCAGATACCTAGATGACATCATTATATTTTGGAAGGGGTCTCCAGAAAAACTTAATGATTTTATCCAATTTCTTGGCACTACATCACCTTTTTTAAAATTTGCTAGCCACATACAGAGTAAAACATGTGAATTTTTGAATGTCTTTTTCTATGTTAAGAATGGTGCAATAGAGTCCAACATTTTTAGAAAAAAGACTTATTCAAATTCTTTTTTACACTATAGCAGTTGCCACCCACACTTTCAAAAAAAGAATCTTGTGAAGGGGCAAATGGTAAGATTATCACGTATTGTTAGTGAGGATGATAGATTTAATCAGGAATTAGAAATTCTTACTAATATGTTTTTGGACAGGGGATACCCACTAAATTTACTAAAACAATTGAAAGTTGAAGTTAGAAAGAAAAGGAACACTACATTCAGACCTATTATTAAATTTGGTTTATGTAACAAACAGAATGAAAATATAGGTATTAACAGAAGAGATGCCTTCATTTTACCATACAATGAACAATCAGAAGGAATTGTCAAAATATTAAAAGATAGCTGGATGAGTGTTTTTATTAACAATGAAGAGTTTTACCATACAACAGGGCCTTTTCCTAAGGTTAGCTTTAGCCGTGGTATGAATTTAAAGGAATACATGGAATACAGTGCTAGGGACCAGACATTTAGTATGTCAAAAATTAATAAATTTGGTTTCTGCAAATGTTGCAAGTTTATCAATGATGGACCATATATTATGGTTCAAGGATATGGAAAATCGATTAAATGTTCAGGACACTGCAACTGCAATACAAAAATGGTGGTCTACCTAGCTACATGTACATCATGCCCAGCATTTTATGTAGGTAAAACTATAAGGAAACTGAAGGAACGTATAATGGAACACAATAGAGATATTAAAAACAAAAGAATTGTGAATTCATTGTACGCCCATAGTACTAAATGTAATAATTTTAGGAGATTCATATTCTTTGTCATAGACAGAATTCCTACATATGGACAAAAAGGTGGTGATTTAAATGCCTTGCTAGAAGCCAAAGAATGTCTTTGGCAGTTGAGACTAAATGCAGGTTCATTTCCTGGTATTAATGGTCAAATTTCTATAGCAAGTATTTTAAAGCTTAAATCTTATGTTATTTAACTAAACAATATGTTTTTTTAATCAAATGTATTTTAACACTATTTTTTAAATTATATTTCAAGCGACACTGCTTTATATTTTACCCAAATGGATTGCAGCCACACTTGTTTACATTCATTAATTTTTTGTAAAGGAAGTCTTTTAGTGACAAATCCCAAGAAAAATATTCTGGTTTAACTATATGTATATATATATTTGTTATGACATATTTATATAAATATAAAAATAATACACACTCTAGATCAAAGCAAGCAACATTTTGATAGTCCGTTTAATATGCTATTTATTTCAATGGATTGTTGTTTATTAATTCTTTTTAAAGTTTGCCTGACTCTTTAGGTGTAGTGAGCAAATATATTTATTTATTTATTTACTTACTTAATTTTATATATATATATATATATATATATATATATATATTTTATACATATATTTTTAAAAGGTTCTACAAGGCCTTGTATTATCCATTCATTTAAATATTTTATTGTTTGAATTTAATTGCACAACCAATCAAAGAAGTTTAGTAATTGGCTGTTAATTTATTTAAATGGAGAAAGCACAAGCTTTCAGAAGTACTCTGAGGATGCCCTTATGTTTTAGAGGGTGAAAGCGTTTAGTACTATGTTTTGAATCATTATTTTCAGTATTGTCGTTCATTTTTTGTTGTTTTTTTGTTGTTTTTGTGGACAATAAATCCTGACTGAGTGACTTCTGAGAGCCTTTTTTGATTTACAAGTATATCCAGTCACGTTTATTTGATTTAAGTAGAATATACGTTTAAAGGGAGTTGGGGTTGTCAAATTAAGGGGTGGAATTATTGTGACAAGTGTTGCTATATGCTCTGGAGTCTACGGAAGGCTTTGGGGGAGCAGGTTGTCTTCAGATGTGTTTCTATTTCAGATTTACATTTTTCTCTTTCTTTGCAGGTGGTGGTGTTATGTTGGGTGTTTTAGATGTCGGAATGCTACGTAATGCAGTCAATCATGATCGGCGCAGAGGTACTATCAGCTGGTGGTCTGAAGGAAGCACTCTTCTTAGGTGATTAAAGTTGCTACCAAGAGGTTTTCAATTGCTGCAGGGAATGAGGTGACAGGTTCTGATGTAATTTTATTTACTCCTTTTGGTGTGTTTGCATTGTGTATGAAGGGGACATTTGGTCACTGAGATTACAGCAGCCTGAAGTGGTTACATGGGTAATATATGGGGGGTACAGGACTTCGATTTTATTTATTGAATCAAATGATTGTTGGAGTCAAAAACTAGCATTATCCATTTCTTGCAGGAAGGCAGTGTTTGTGCAGCTACAGTGGTGTGAGAAGTGGTAGTTAGTTATTCTGTATGTTTAAGGGGCAACGTAAGGATTAGTAGAGTTTATGGGAGCATTGCAGGTGAGTGTTTGGGGCAAATTAGAATTTGCTGTTGGATGAAGAGGTGACACATTAATAGGGAAGCTTTAAAGGGGAATTTAAGGCTCTGGGGTAGTAGCGAGTTATTTAGGGTTATATGTATTCTGTTTATGGAAGATGGGGTTCTTCATGGTTAGGAGGGCTCCTGCTAAGCGGATGTTTTGCATGTTATTCAGTTTAGTTGGGGGAATTGGGGTTATTGTTTACAAATGGCTGTCATTATAGACTGCCTTGGTAAATTAAATTTCAGGAGAGTATGTAAAATGTGTTTTCTTCTACTACATATGGCAACTGTGAGCTACCACATTTTGTGGGTATCTGTGGGGATATATTTGTAGAGTTGTCACATACATGTTCAGCAGACTATTAGATTGTTTCATATGGAAATAAGTAGGGGATGCAGGTAAGGTATAGTTATATTTAAGTTATTATTCCACAGTGATTACTTGCAACATCTTCAATGAGTATCATTTTACTTTTGATGCTTATTGTGGGGTTGCTTTTGTTGTATGTTCTTGTTGGGTTGTGAAAGTATTTTATGCAGGTAAGGTGGGGTTGGACTGAGGTAAGGGAGATAGGTTAGTGTCATGGGGGCAGTTCTAGGAAAAGGGTGCTTTTTGATATGGTTTAATGTCTTTAAGAATGTTTGTTGGGTGAGAGGTGTGAATTTACAGTGTTCTCTGTTTTACAGATATAAGCAGTCGGGGATTGAAGGAAGTGGAGTTGGAAGGTGATGGTTTTGTCAGGGTGGCTGTTCCTGTTGTTCTGAATACATCGGTCACAGGAGATGTTTTGGTCATCAGAGTGGTATGCAGTGAGGTTGTAGAGGGCAGTTAGAATGAGCAATCCTTGAATAAAACTGTAAAACTCCCCAAAGCAGGCAGAAGACAGCTCGATATGCAGCTAAATCCAAAAACTTGATGAACCAGCAAGTAATCGTACCAAAAAACTTTATTGCAGAGAAAGAAAGCGCTTTCACAGTAATACCATACCGCTTCTTTAGACAAACATGAATGGGGACAGAATAACATATGCAAATGACATCATCTCAAACAGCTTAACAGCCAATGGAACAAACATTCATGCAGCCACATTCTCAGCTTAAAGGCGTATAAAGTAGATAATATTTACTAGCATAAAATCTGATAAAAAATAAAAAATAATAATAAAAACATTAGCACAAATAAATAAAACATGAAAGATATTCATAAATATGTAAACAAACAACAATAAACACCCTACAGCCATTTATTCCTCAATACAGGCTTAACGGGGATATGATCATTCAACCCAATAACTTGGTGTGCCCCCAACCTCAAGATCCACTCTAACTCGACCACCTCAGTACGAGTCACTATATCACCACCTCATAGACCTGGGCTGATCACACATAATACCTGAAAGACAAAGTTATGTTCAGGGCCAGCAGACAAAACATGTTTTGCTAAGGCACGAAAATCATATTGCTTCTTCATGCAATACACACGGTCCCTAATTCTTTCTTTTAAGCTCCTGCTCATCTTACCAACGTAGAATTTATAACAGCACTGACATTGTGCTAAATAAACCACATTCCTGGTGGAGCAGTCAGCAGATGCTCTCAACTTCCACAAGTAGCCTGTGACAGGGTGCCTAAAGAACCTAGACTCATCTATAAACTGACAAAAATTGCATTTATGACATTTAGATGTACCCATCAAAACTTGGGATCCAGACATAACATGTCTAGGAAAACATAACTGTTGCCTTAAATTACTGTGGTACTTATATACAAATCTGGGGCCATCTGCTAATATATCGGGACATCTGCTGTCAGTCTGTAAAATATGTCAGTTCCTGGTAACTATATCTTTCACTATATTTACACCATGGGAGAATTTCAAAACAATGGGAGGACAACAATACCTATGAGGTGATCTGAATGATTGCCTGTACAGAGCAGAAAAATACGGACATGCTCTACTCTCATGCTCATTGGTTATTCTGGCACAAGCTTGATCAATTTCAACTTGGGTGTAACCCCTGATGGCAAACTCTTTTTTCAAATCTGACAAACTTCCTTCAAAGTCAGAGGTAGTACAGGACAACCTCGAGACCCTGAAGGCTTGACCTCTCACAATGTTCCCAAATATATGTTGTGTTTGCATATTCCGTCTATGGAGATATGACTGTCTATAACAGTCCTTCCTATACATCCTGGTCAGCATTTTGCCATTCTCCAGCTAGATGTTCATATCCAAGAAATCAACAGTGACTTGGGACTAAGTGAGGGTAAATTTCAAAACAAAATACTACTATTGTTTAAAACATGAAAAAAAACACGTCAATCTTTTGCTTGTTGCCTTTCCAACCATCTCATCTGACAATATATACATCTCATCTGACAATATACATCATATGATATTCTTTCTCTTACGTAAATCATTAACTTACAAAACCAACAGCCACGTTCTTGGGACATTGCCCTTATGCCTTGCTAAAAAAATAAATAGCATATTTTTTTCTCAGTTGACAGTAACTCAGAAGCACCTGTGTTATCAGTCGTATACTCTTTATATCAAAACTCAAGTGTTATAATCTTTAAATGGTTCTTCCTTTGTCAGTTGTAGATGTATTACCTATATACCATGCATATTTTAACATAAGTCATATTTCATCACACACAAGTTGCATTTCTTAAATAAATTACCTTTTGAAATTCAAGGTAATATATAATCAGTGTAGTAGGTTATGGTCTAGCTGAACAAAGCTAGCATTTACACCTGAGATAATTTTTAGGATGTCATCAATATAAGCTTTCTCATCCACATACCAGATATAGTTAGACTGAACTAGATGAGTCCTGTTATAGCAACCACTAAATGTATCTCACAAACAACCTTGTCTTACATCTTAGACAAATTTATTCACCTTTTGATTGACTCATCTGTTCACTCTTTCAGTTTATTGCTTCATAGATTACTTTTGAATAGAACTGTGCCTCCTTCTTGGAAACTGGCTAATATTGTACCAGTATGCAAAGGAGGAAGCAATAGCAAAACTGAGACTTATCAGTCTATTAGACTAAGACTTTCCTTCAAAAAAATGTTTAAAGACATGTTTGCTTTCTTGTAAGAGCTTAGATGAAAGTTGACATGTACAGTTGTTTATCTTGATCTTTTCAAAGTTTTTTTGAGGTGTCCCCCCACAAATATCATTGTTTATAGATTACTTTCTTTGGAGTTAAGGCCTTTTTTAATGCAAAATATTCAGGCATGGCATCTGCGAAGAAAACAGACAGTTGTATTGCATGCCCATTAGGTGCCCCACTTTGGGTCATTTTAAGCCCTCCTTTGTTTAATATTGTCATTTTTTTTATATATACATTATCCAAACGTTGGATAAGAAAATATACTTCTGATATCAAAATTGGCACTATTATTAACAGTTATCTCATAGAAATATATTATTGGCTGAATAGACCATGGCCTGAATTTGAACCATAATAAGTCCAATGAGATTTTCTACTGCACTACTAGAATGCCTCCCCTGATATTTGTGGGCTAAGTTGTACTATAACTAGATGACACTATTGAGAACCTGTGTATATTGATAAATAATAACCCGTGCTTCAAAAACAGTGTTGAAATGGTAAGAAACCAGGTTCTTAAACTTACTTGTTTAATATACAGATGCATATCTAGTAGATTTCCAGGCATTTTAACCATTTTGACAATGATGTGCACTTTATCTGTCACACCAGTTGCTGAATACAATTCTTTTCTAAAACAGAATTTAGAAAAGAAAAGAAATGAGCTATTTGAATATTTACATGGACAGACAATTCTCAGTGTTATACAATAAATACTGTTACATTCAAATCAAAATAGCATACATATAACTTCATTTTAATTCAATGTGTCCATCAATTGAAGAACTTTGGTCCATGGATTAGAAGCAACAGTCTTGTTTGTTGATCTTGACATAATAATGTCACATTTTTTAGGGATTGATTCTGTCTTTCAGAAGAGTCACAAAGTCTTAAATTGAAGTATATCAGAACGTTTCCAATTTCAAGCAATTATTTTCCTTGCTATTGATAAAATAGTCCATAAAATATATGAATTGTCTTTGTAAATTTAGGAATTGAAATAGTGTACATTACAGTATCAACAGACGATAATACATTTTAGAAAAAATAGCTTGAACAAAATGTATTCCAATATTTTTCTAGCATTATGCATTTGTACATATGTTTCTAGTCAGATTTAATGCTTAAAATACACCTCCAGCAACAATTTTTATAATCTCTTAACATTTTGATAATAAATACAGTGTAAAGAAATCTCTGTGTCAGCACTTCAAAGTATATATTTTCCAATAATGAACTGATGGTGATTTTCCAACTGATTTTAGCATTAACATTTTAGAATCCTTATGAAAATGTATTTCTTTCCTTTGTAATAAAAATTAAAAAAAGTTATTATCATCAATTCCTTCTGTATGATGTAGAATATGTCAGGTGATAAAGTCAAATATGATTTATTCTCATAAACAAGTTGGCACAAATAAATTAAAATGTATTTAATGCAAATACACAAATTCTCTTAAGATGTATAACTAAACAACTTAGAATCATTTGTCAAAGTAATTTGAATTAAGTGTCTCTAATTATTTCCTAAACCTTATTGTGAATTTCATAAAAGAAGTTTAAAGTGTCATCTTTAAAACAATTGAATCAGAGTATAAAACCTTAATTATTCCATTCAGTCAAGTTTTAAAAAATAAAGTTATTATTCATATATCATAGTAATAAAAGGTGTTAAGAAATATAACCAGAATTTTAGATCATCACAAGTTAATATACATGCTGGGGTGGAAGGTTGACATAAAGGGGTAGGAGGATGGCATAATGGTTAAGGTGTTCACCTTACAAACACAAGGTCCAGGGTTTGATTCTCAGATGGGGTAAATGGCTAGGCTTAAAATGGCCCACAAAAGAAGTTAGCCTAGTACTAACCTATGAACTTTAAATTTCCTCAAAATAAGATTCATATAATTGTAATTATTAATCATATTAAATTAATATTGCAAAAAGTTAGACACTAATAACCAAAAGTAATTTCAATCCTGCTGAAGTATTCTTTAAGATATCTTAAATTTTTAAAAATTGAATAAAGTTTTTTGTAGATCCATCCCATTAATATCGCATGATTCATCAATCCAATGAATAATTACTTTTAATTGAATGGCTTTAATATGTTTCTAAATCAGATAATATAATTCCTCCTCAATTCCAGTGTCTTAAATGATGCTCGTAGGGTAGGGTATTCTTGATTTTTTTTCTTTTTTTTTTTTTTTTTTTTTTTTTTTTTTGGAAACCATAAAAATTTAAAATATATATCATTAAATGTCTATATGTGTTGTTTAGTGGGAGATAAAACAGTGATTTGAATTATATAAAGAATCTTAGAAAGTAAAATAATTAAAGTTTCTCTTCAAATGACAAAAAAACAGTTTGCTTCATACTAAGGTCATTTATGTCATTTAATATTTCTTTTTAAGTTCTATTTCTAGCATCTTCACTAGACTTCTTTAAAATAATCACTACATTTAATGCCTGCCCTTCCTCTCCAAAATATTGAGATATAATGAATCTAAGTGTACTATTTATTTTGCTTCTTATTATTAGAACATAAACCAGAAATATTTTCAAATAATTTATTTTCCAAATTACATGAAATTATATGAAATTAATCATTCCAATTAAATAGTGTTAATAACATGTCTTCAGCAAATATTATTTTAGATAAACAGTTTTGCCCAAATTTCAAACCCTCGGTATATGAATTAGTTCTAAAAGTTATGACTAAATTTTCAATTCCTAAAGCAAATAAAAATGGAGAAAAGGGTAATCTAGTTGGTACCCAGCTTTATTTCAAAATAATCTGATAAAAATGAACCCAATTTCATATAAGCTTTAATATTGATGAAAGTATTTAGTAAGACTTTCTTGAGGAAAATCATACAATTGTTGTACTTGAAATAAGTATTTCCATTTAGTAAGCTTTTTCATTGTCTAGACTTACTAAAGCTACTTTATGTTCATTTTTATTTACTAAATTATAGTTACTTTTCTTTTAATAATATCTTGAGTTTGTCTTCTAGGAATAAAACCTCTTTGATTTTTATCAAAGTGGAAATTAAGTTTTTCCATCAATCAGCTAATATAGACATAACAATTATAATCAATGTTTAATAAATAAATAGGTCTTTAATTTGCACAATCAGGAGGGTATTTTCTACTTTTTAATATTGGAGTTACCACAGAATATTTCCATGATGAAGGTATAATTGAGCTTTTTTTAATTTCCAGTAAGACTTTGTGAAAAAGTGATAACATTTTTGAGGGAAATATGTTATATAGTTCAGGCAGTGAACCATTTATTCACACAACCTTATTAATTTTAAGTTCTTTGATTTTTTTTTTAATTTCATGCATAGAAATGTTTTAGTAAGATTATTTCTGTTATATTCTGATCATTGTTTTATTTTCTATATTTTGAAAAATATTCATATAAGTATTAAAATTCTTCTAACTCTTAAGAGTAGTCAAATTATTGTAATAGGATCTAAATTCAGATAATATGCCTTTAATATATGTCCTAGATTTTTATTTGCCTTGCTTTTAATTTCACTAATATGGTTGGTTCTTGATTGAATTTTAACTCATTTAATTAAATTATGCATACGTCTAGGGGTTATAGCATAAAGAAAATGTTTTAATTTTTCAGGTGCTATTGCTGATTTATTAAATAAAATTGACTTATATTCCCCATTCAATTTTTTTAAAACCCTTTATTGAATTATCACTTGTGATATAGGAAAACATACATTTATATAAAAATAATCAAACCATCTTAATAAGTTCATATTTACAAACGTTATACATCACATATATTGTTCTATGCCATGTAATAAAAGCAGCATTACATAAATTGCTCAATTCCTGCCTTCTCTTAAATCTCATTCCACCTCCAAAATATTTTTCTGCATATATTGTTCGCACAAATTCCATTTTTCTATAGGATTTACTAATACCTTTTCTAAAGATCCCACTTCCTTTTCTTTTAACTCTTTTACAATAGTCACTACTTTAAGTATAATTGAGTTAGACTTTATTTCCAGTTTCTAGTAATTGCTTTCTTGGACACCACCAGAATAAAACTCAACAAGGCCTTACTATTTTTGGGCATCTCAGATTTTGCATCCTAGCTCAAAATAATGCCCATAGTTACACTCATTTGCTAACCTAATATTCCTGACAAATTACTCTGCACAGATTTTTAAAAATCTGCAAACTCATTACACCTTGAGAATATATGCTCCCAAATACTCATTTCTTCTCGATTTTACCTCCATCTGCCACCAACCTGAGGAAAAACTATTTGGTGTCTGCTTAAAGTATAAATGTATCTATGCAATCACTTCCAGGCAAATGCTAAATATTTGACATTTTGTTGCATATTTGGAAGCTAAACATATGTCCTCCCATTGTTTCTTTGTGAATTGCTTATCTAATCTCTCTTTCCAGTCTTTTCTGAATTCCTCTCATTTATTTCTGCAGTTATTGAGCAATATTTGATATGCCCTAATAAGTATCCCTTTTAACATCAGCCTCCATTCCAGATTAAATTGAAAACTCAACCAGTACAGGTCTTTCATTTAGGATTCCCCTATCCCAGTCTCTTTATTTATACTCTGATATTAATTCCTGATAGGAAAGACAATCACTATCCTACAATGCAAATGTCACTTTGTCCTCTTTCCATTCTATTACCTTTTCCTCTCTAATCGTTTGGTCCCAATACCTTGGTTCCTTTGCCAGCTTCTTTCAGTAAATTCCAGCCCCCTCTTGACTATTCTCTGTGCCCCTAATTGCAGTCAACCATATTGGCAGAATCACCTTTCTCCATCCCCATGTTGGCTTAGTTCTTAACTACTTTTTGCTACTTTATGAATATAATATTCTGTATGACCGCTTTTATTCTCCTTAAGGACCAACATCCAAAATCCTGTTCTTTCCTTATTTTTGAATCACCGCCAACCTTTTTCATCATCATCATCCCTTTCCACTTTGAATTATTGATTCCTACTTGTGCTATGTATTAGAGCCTTAACTGTGTAGCTCTAAAATATCCATTAAAATCAGGTAATCCTAAACCTCCTAACTCTATTGGAAGGATCTACTTATCCCAGTTGACTCTTTGCCTCTTCCCCTCCTAGATAAAATCCTTCAACTCTTTATTAATTACTATCCACAACTTCTCCTCTGATTAATAACCTGCATACAAATATAAAGGGACAAAAACATGTTCACTGCTTGTATCTTACTATCCATATCAATAGGCAAGAGCTTCCAGTTCCTCAATGTTTACACTTTCTTTTTAGTCTCTTCCCACGTGTCCTTAGTTGCCATAACAGAAGCCTTTTTAATATATACTCCTAAATACTTCATTTTATCATGTCCCCATTGTGATAATTGAAGTATTGCCAGCTATGCCAAAAGATGTAGGTCAGTGGATGTGTAACACATGCCAGCACAGCTAGCTGGAATTTTGTAAAGAAGTCTGTGTCATTTATAGATCAAACTGATTTGTACAGATGTTTGTGTTGAAAAATGTATCTGTAAAGCTGCTTATAATAAAAATGTACCAACATTGTGCCCTCCTGAATAGAAAAAGAAATTTACATGCATTATTGTAACTGTTTATATGTCTTAACAGAGGATACTGGAAGAGAAGAAGTTACTCTCAAACTTTAAAAATAGTTTGAAATTAAATTATTTGGCTTAGGCCATAAATATTGCATCTTACAGTTCTCAATGCAGCCAGAGACAAAAAGTCCGTACTAAGAAGCTGCATTGTCATTCGGGTGAACTAATTCCTACTCTGGAAGGGTGGAGGTTTGAAATTGTTCTATGACTTCCAGGAGCTGCATCAAGGCTCTCTGTGTGTATTATTAACATGTATGTGCTAAATCCTGACAACTTCTAGCCAAGGGAGAACCATGAGAACCTGAAGGCAGATGACCAGATGTATGTGATGTCATTCTATAATCCATCACTAAAAATAATGTTTAAGACTAGGTGAGACTGAAGTTTCAGAGTATTCTGTTTTTGTACTCTGACAAAGAAGAATCTCTCACCTACTTCATCTTGCCTTGCTCTAGTAAGTAATCAGGGAATAATAATTCTTTAGAGCAGGTGGAAAAATGTAGTGAGATTCATTAAGTATTGATTTTCTGTAACTAGGAGAACCTGTCTACCTGTGTCATTTTTAATATTTCTTGTGAATGAAACTCTGGTGTTTATTGTAAATAGATACTTAGTATTTTCATTTTTTATTATTATTTATTATTAAATATATTTAAACTTTTCATTGTGGCTGCTCTTTCAGAGAATATGCTAACCTTTGAGAGTATTTATTTGGTGACTCTGTAGCCACTCCTGAAAGCCTTACTGCATTGGTCAAAAACTATTATTTGTATTAATATTAATTTCACTCAGCATAATTAGGTACCCTTATAACAGCTTTAGAGTAGCTGGCTTTGGAGTGTCTGGTGGCAGAGTAACTACATTATAGTCTGAGCAGAAGGGCACATAGCTAGTTAAACTGTGTCAGCCTATCCCAGGAGTGTGTGTGTGTGTGTGTGTGTGTGTGTGTGTGTGTGTGTGTGTGTGTGTGTGTGTGTGTGTGTGTGTGCATGTGTATATGTGTGTGTGTGTGTGTGTGTGTGTATGAAAATCATATCTCGAAGAGTTTGTGTATCATCAGCTTGGAGCAGGGATATGAAGCACTGATTTCACAGACAGGGTTCTAGAGGACTTGGCTTTGGCCGCTCAGGTGAGGACTCAACAATACAGCTTCCCAAGGGGGGATTCTCACTGGTGATCTGGAAAAAGAGAGACGGGACCTATCTCCCAGACTGACTGTGTTCCCTGTGTGCTCTTAAGGGAAATTGTGCTTGATGCCAAGAGCTGCATCTGGAAATACTGGGTGTATCATTTTCGTTCCAAGTGAAATGCCCTCTCCAGTGCCAGTGGTGAGGATTCAGGCTTCTTGATTACTGCCTCAGAGTGGGGACATCACATATTGATGAGCAGTGGTGGGATATTAACTGAACGTCTGTAGCCTGTAAGCAGTTGTCACTAAAGGTGTGTTCTCTCAGCAGCCACATGGGTAAACATTCAGGGTTTCATTTCACAACAGTTTTATTTATTTTCTGTTAGTTTAGTTAGGGGAAAGCAGGCAAAGATGTCAGCAGAGGATCATGACAAGCTGACAAAGAACCAGTTGGCCAAGATGTGCAAAGCCAAATGACTGGTGCATGCCAACCTGACTAAAAAGGGAATGATATTAAACTTAGTCGCAGCTGAGACCAGCAACCAGGAGGATAACCAGTCTGGTGATGGTGATTTGCAGCCCTCAGAAACAGGACAGTTCACCTTTTCCTCAAAGGACCTAAAAGCTCACATGGAGTTAAAGAGACTTGAAATGGAGTCCAAATGTTTGGAATTAGAATCAGCAGGGAGACTGGGGTAGGCAAAAGAGATGGATTTCGAATCAGCAAACAGACTGTGGCATTGGATGCTGAAGAAAATGAGAGGCTGCTGTGTTTGTAGGCCAAAGAAAATGAGAAGGAGCATCAACATGAGAGGGAGATGCTGGCCCTTTGCCAAGGTCATGGAGGTATTGGGGAAGGGAATAACTGAACCCTAGAAGGAAAAAATGTCAGTAAATTTCTTCTACAATTTACAGAGCATGATCATTTTGACAGTTTTAGTCATATATTTGAAAGAGTATGTAAACAATGTAATGCTGACCAAGGGCTCTGGGTATGGTTCCTGACCCCCTTGGTAAAGCTGTAATTGCTATTTCTAAAATGTCTGACATTTTCTGTTTAAACTCTGATGAAGTAAAGAAATGCTTATTTGAATGCTTTAAGTTAACATCTGAAGCTTACAGAAAAATGTTTGTGAGCATAGACACAAGGCAAAAGAACGTGTGTGTAATTATATTGCTAAGTTAAGCACTCATTTTCATAGGTGGGTGAGTGGGTGTCAAGTCACTACTTTTGAAGGACTGGAAGACATTTTCGAGAAGGTAAAAGCCCTTAGCACTTTACCTAAGGACATGAGAATCTGGTTGGCAGACTGAGAGTGCAACTATGTAGAAATGCTGAGGAAAAATGGGGATCCCTACTTTGCAAGCAGGGCATTACTGCAAGAGAAAGGGACACCCATTGCTGCATATGGATATAAGGGAACCTATAGTGGGCAGTCTAAACTTCCCCAACAGAGTCCAGAAATAACATGGAAAGCCACTAGTTCAGGTACATGACCAGGATCAAGGGTTAAATGTTTTAAATGTAACCAGTGGGCCATGTATTATATAGATGTGCATGGAAGCAAGGTGAGGAAGAAAAGGTGGGGAATCCAAAAAGTGGGAATAACAGTATGCCAGTAGTAAGTTGTCTGGAGACAACAGGGGTGCCAAAATATCCTAAGTGAATGGAAAACAGGCTAGTGCTAAGAGAGACACAACCTCTGACATAACAATTGTGAAGCCTGTAGTACTTGCTTGGGCAGTTACAGTCCAGTCAGAGTTTTATCAGGGACCCCATTCCAAATGCATTTGGCCAGGGTTCACCTTGACTAGGAGAGTGGAAAATGAAACAAGCCAGTAAATGTGTTGGAAGATATCCCTACAGATGTCTTGATAGGGAATTATTTTGATAATACAGTACCTTGTGGGCATACAGTTATATGCAGTCAGGCTTGGAGACAGGCATGTGGGTCTGCTAGCCTGGGGGAGACCCAGGCAGACCCCACACCTGAAGACAGGGCTGGTCAAGTGGCTTTTTCAGGGAGGGAGCTACCCTGTAGCAGTGAGCCTGAAGGTGAGCCACAGCTGCTGGTAGATACTGATGTTCCCTTGGACAGAGTGACTGCAAGGTCAGAGGTGAGTGGTAGTATCCAGGCTGACAGATACCAGACTTCCTGTGGAAGGGGAGCTGGGAAGAGTTACAAAGATACTGCTGAGACAGGCTCAGCTCTTGGACACTACACTAAGAGGCTTGAGGGAGGTAGCTAGGCAGGTGCCTCAAGGAAAAGGGGAACCTCTATACTGTAAGAAAAAGGCTACTGTATATAGTGTGGGCCCCTGAAGGAGGGCTAGAGGGTGAGGTAATATAGCAGTTTGTAGTGCCTACAGCCTACTATCTGGCACTTTTAGCCATAGCCTATGATATTCCTTTTACAGTTCATACTGGCATGAAGCATACCAAGAGACATATTATGCAGAACCTGTATTGGGATAAAATGATTACTGGAATTGCAAGGAATTTAACAGGGTACTAAAGGACCTGTGAGCAGTGCCAAAAAGTAGGCAAGGTCAAAGCTCCTTTGATGCCTATGCCAGTGATTGAGGAGCCATTTCAGATGATAGCTATGGATATTGTGGGGCTTCTGAGTATTCTAAGTTGCATAGGAAAGAAGTATATGCTGGTGGCAGTAGATTATGCTACTAGATACCCTGAGGTGGTGGCTGTGTCTTCCATCGAGGCAGAGAAGATGTCAAATGTTTTGTTACAGATTTTCAGCAAGGTAAGTTTACCAAGAGAAATGCTGACTGAAAGAGGTGCCAGTTTCATGTCAGACCTGCTGGCTTGTCTGTGGAAATGGTGTGGGGTGAAGCACCTAAAGACCACCCCCTACACCTCCAAACTAATGGTCTTGTGGGGAGGTTAAACTCTACACTAAAGACTATGCTACAGGCATTTACAGACCAGTTAAAGAGTGACTGGGACAAATAATTGTCCCTCTGCTATTTGCATACAGAGAGGTGCCCCAGGAATCCACAGATGTTTCACCCTTGAGTTGCTGTATGGACATATGGTGGGGGGCCTTTAGATTTGATTCATGATGAGTGGGGGGGGGTGAGTGGGAATCCCACAAGGAGTCTGTTTTGGCATATGTCCTGAACCTCAGGACAAGGCTTAGTGAGCTCATGGGCTTGTCCCAGGAGAACTTGGCATGAGCCCTACAGCAGAATAAGGTCTGTTATCACATGAATGCTTAGGCCCAAGAGTATGCTGTGGGACAGCAGGTTATGGTTCTCATTCCTATCAGACAAAGTAATCTACATGCAGCTTGGGAGGGACTCTTCAAAGTGGTAAGGAAGTTCAGTGATGTTATCTACATGAAAGAATGGCTAGGCAGGAGGCAGGGGCCCAAATTGTACCATGTGAACATGATAAAACCTTACCATGATAAGGAGGCCCTGGTGCTAAGTATTTGAAGTAGGTGGCAGGAGGAGTCTGAGGAGATTCTATGGTTACATCAAGCCAGCCAGCAAAATGCCAAGTTACTATGGTGGAGCCTAGGGTTGCAGGCATATATGACACTGCAGCACTGTAGTAGGGTCAGCAATGGGATCTCAAGGCAAGGTATGGGTTAATGTACTCCCAGATAGGCTCATTCCTCTCAAGCAATGCTTCTCAAGTGTCACTTGAAAAACTAGTTTGAGTCTTCAAAGGGGGGAGAGAATGGATGATATGTGGTATTGCCAGCTATGCCAGGAGAAGTAGAGCAGTGAATGTGTAACATATGCCAGCACAACTACATGGAACTTTGTAAAGAATTATATGTGATTAATATATCCAACTGATTTGTACCGATGCTACTGTTGAAAAAAGTATTTGTAAAGCTGCTTGTATTAAAAGTTTCCTGTATTGTCATGGGGTGAACGAATTGCTACTGTGGAAAGGGGCAGAGCTAGCAAATCTGTGCCAGCCTTTCCCAGGTTTGTGCGTGTGTGTGTGTGTGTGTGTGTGTGTGTGTGTGTGTGTGTGTGTGTGTGTGTGTGTGTGTGTGTGTGTGTGTGTGTGTGTGTGTGTGTGTGTGTGTGTGTGTGTGAAAATGACATCTTAAAGGCAGGGACATGAAGCACTGGTTTCACTAAAAGGGTAGTAGATGACTTGGCTTGGACACTTAGCTAAGGACCCAACTCTACAGCTGTGCCAGTGGGGAGTCTCATTGGGGATTTGCAGAGAGAGAGGACCCAGCCTCTGGACTATGTTCCCTGTATGCTCTTAGGGGAAATTGTGCTTGATGCAGAGAGCTGTATCTGAAAAAAGTGGGTTTATCCATTTTTGTTCCAAGTGAATGTCTATCTCCAGCACTGAGAATTCAGGCTCCTTGATTACTGGACCAGGGTGGGGACATCACACATATAAATAGGGGTATTGCTGAACCAATTCATGTGTGAGTACATAGTTTTAGCTATATTCTTTACTTTATCTTCATTACTTGTATATTCCATGAAACTGAGGTGTCCTTTTCTAGTTCCAATAGATGCAGAATAACATCATCTGCAAATAAAGCTACTTTTCTAGAACACTATACCAATATTATATTTGAATTTATGAGTCACTTATTTTCTTTGCCAATGGTTCTAAATTTAATGCAAACAACAAAGAGGAAAGAGGACACTTCTTTTCAGACAAAACATATCAGAGAGGAAGCCTTCTACTTGATTTTTGCCTCTGATCTTTTATATATCCTTCTACTAACATCATTGTATCAAGAAATGCAAATGTTTCCATTGCTCTACTCATAAAATCCCAGATTACTCTGTCAAATGCTTTTTCTGCATCAATACTCACCAAAAGCAGCAGTATTTTCTTACATTCTGATTCCCTCTAGATCATCATCATTCTATTAATGTTGTCAAATATTTGACTCCCCTCCACAAAACCACATTGTCCTTATCTACCGATTTTGACATCACCTTTGCCATTTATTTAGTCATTATAGACAAAAACACTTTATAGTCATCATCATCATCTTCTTTCAGCTGTTCCCATTAGGGTCACCACAGTGGATCATCTGTTTCCATTTCTTCCTGTCCTCTGCATCTTGCTTTGTCACACCAATCACCTGCATGTCCTCTCTCACCACATCCATAAACCCTATCTTAGGCCTTCCTCTTTTCCTGTTACCTGGTAGCTTCATCCTTAGCATCTTTTTCCCAATATACTCAGCATCCCTCCTCAGCACATGCCTAAACCAATGTAATCGTGCCTCTCTGGCTTTGTCTCCAAACCTTCCAACCTGGGCTGACCCTCTAATATACTTATTCCTGATCCTGTCCACCCTCATCACACCCAGTGCAAATCTTAACATCTTTAACTCTGCCACATCCAGCTGCAACTCCTGCCTTTTTGTCAGTGCCACTCTCTCCAACCCATATAACATAGCTGGTCTCACTACCCTCTTGTAGACCTTCCCTTCCACTCTTACTGGTACTCGTCTGTCACAAATCACTCCTGACATTCTTCTCCACCCACTCCATCCTGCCTGTACTCTCTTCTTCACCTCTCTTTCACACTCACCATTACTCTGAACTATTGATCCCAAGTATTTAAACTCATCCACCTTCGCCACCTCTACTCCTTGCATCCTCACCATTCCTCTATCATCCCTCTCATTTACACACATATATTCTGTCTTAGTCCTGCTGACCTTCATTCCTCTTCTCTCTAGAGCATATCTCCATCTCTCCAGGGTCTCCTCCACCTGTTCCCTACTCTCACTACAAAACACAATGTCATCTGCAAACATCATATTTCATGGGGACTCCTGTTTGATCTTGTCTGTCAACCTGTCCATCACCATTGCAAATAAGAAAGGGCTCAGGGCTGATCCTTCATGTAATTCCAGCTCCACTTTAAATGGATCTGTCACTCCCACCGCAGAGCTCACCTCTGTCACACTACCCTCATACATATCCTGTACCACTCTTACATACTTCTCTGACACTCCCAACTTCCTCATACAGTACCACAACTCCTCTCTAGGCACCCTGTCATATGCTTTCTCTAAGTCTACAAAACCACAATGCAACTCCTTCTGACCTTCTCTGTACTTCTCCATCAACAGTCTCAGAGCAACCATTGCATATGTAGTGCTAATTCCTGGCATGAAACCATACTGCTGATCACTAATCATCACATCCCTTCTTAACCTAGCTTCCACTACTCTTTCCCATAACTTCATGCTGTGACTAATCAATTTAATCCCTCTGTAGTTACTACAGCTCTGCACATCACCCTTATTCTTAAAAATCGGTACCAAAACACTTTTTCTGCATTCCTCAGGCATCCTCTCACTCTTCAAGATTTCATTAAACAATCTGGTTAAAAACTCCACTGTCATTTCACCTGAACACCTCCATGCTTCCACAGGTATGTCATCTAGACCAACAGCCTTTCTATTCTTCATCCTCTTCATAGCTATCCTTACTTCCTCCTTGCTAATGCATTTCACTTCATGATTCACTATCCCCACATCATCCAACCTTCTCTCCCTCTCATTCTCTTCATTCATCAACCCCTCAAAGTAGTCTTTCCATCTGCTCAACACACACTCCTCGCTTGTGAGTATGTTTCCCTCATTATCCTTCATCACCTTTACTTGCTGCACATCTTTCCTAGCTCGGTTCCTCTGTCTAGCCAATCGGCACAGGTCCTTTTCTCCCTCCTTAGTGTCCAACCTTTCATACAACTCTTCATATGCCTTATCCTTAGTCTTCGCCACCTCTCTCCTTGCCATGCACCTCATCTCCTTATACTCCTGTCTACTTTCTTCATCTCTCTGACAATCCCACTTCTTCTTTGCCAACCTCTTTCTCTGTATACTCTCCTGTACTTCCTCATTCCACCACCATGTCTCTTTGTCATCCTTCCTCTGCCAGATGTCATACCAAGCACCTTTCTAGCTTTCTCCTTTACTAGCTCTGCTGTAGTTACCCAGCTATTTGGTAACTCTTCACTGCCACCCAGTGCCTGTCTTAGCTCATCCCTGAACTCCACCTCACATTTACCCTTTTTCAATTTCCACCATTTGATCCTTCGTGCTGCCCTCACACTCCTCCTCCTCTTCTTGATCACCAATGTCATCCTACAAACCACCATCCTATGCTGCCTAACTACACTTTCCTCGGTCAACACTTTACAGTCTCCAATCTCCTTCAAACTTGCCCTCCTACATAAGATATAATCCACCTGTGTGCATCTTCCTCCACTCTTGTAGGTCACACTATGCTCCTCCCTCTTGTTAAAATACATATTCACCACAGCCATGTCCATCCTTTTTGCAAAATCCATGACCATCTGACCTTCTGCATTCCTTTGTTTAACACCATACCTACCCATCACTTCCACATCCCCTCTGTTCCCTTCACCAACATGCCCATTAAATCTGCTCCAATCACCACTCTCTCACCCTTGGGTACAGTCATCACCACTTCATCCAACTCACTCCAAAATTTTTCTTTCTCATCCATCACAAACCCAACTTGTGGAGCATATGCACTAATAACATTCATCATTACACCATCAATTTCCAGCTTCATAAACATCACTCTATCTGAAACTCTTTTCACCTCCAAAACACTCTTAGCATACTGTTCCTTCAGGATAACTCCTACGCCATTTCTCCTCCCATCCACAACATGATAAAACAATTTAAACCCACCTCCGATACACCTAGCCTTACTCCCCTTCCATCTGGTCTCTTGCACACGCAATATACCAACCTTCCTTCTGTCCATCATATTGGCTAGCTCTCTCCCTATACCAGTCATACTGCCAAAATTCAAAGTTCTGACCTTCACTACCACAGTCCTAGCATTTCTCCTCTCTTCCTGCCTTCAGCCATGCATTCTGCCTCTTTTCCTCCTTCGGCCAACAGTAGCCCAATTTCCGCCAGCACCCTGTTGGCTAACAGTCCTGGTGGTGTCCATTGTTAACCTGGGCCTCGACCGATCCGGTATGTAAATATTTACTGCTGTCCGCATGAATAATTTGGTGAAGTTTTACACCGGATGCCCTTCCTGACGCAACTCTCCCCATTTATCCGGGCTTGGGACCAACACAAAGAAATGCACTGGCTTGTGCATCCCCAGTGGCTGGGTTGAAACACTTTGTAGTCATGGTTTGAAATTGAAATGGGCTTATATTACTGCTTTAGGTTCCCTGCCCCTCTGTTCTTTATGCATGCACAGCTATTGCATGGGTTTCTTTCATGCATGACCCCCACCCCCACTTGGGATTAACTACAATACATATTTTCCACTTCATCCACTGAAGCTGACTATCGTAACTAAATAAAACTCCAGGAAGCAAGAACCTGACACCCTACAGCTTTTCTGTTGTAATAGTTGCATGGGTTTCTTTCATGCGTGACCCCCAGCCCCACTTGGGATTAACTACAATACACATTTTCCACTTCATCCACTGAAGCTGACTAACATAACTAAATAAAACTCCAGGAAGCAAGAACCAGACACCCTACAACTTTTCTGTTGTAATAGTTGCATGGGTTTCTTTCATGCGTGACCCCCACCCCAACTTGGGATTAACTACAATACACATGTTCCACTTCATCCACTGAAGCTGACTATTGTAACTAAATAAAACTCCAGGAATCAAGAACCTGACACCCTACAGCTTTGCTTTTGTAATAGTTGCATGGGTTTCTTTCATGCGTGACCCCCACCTCCACTTGGGATTAACTACAATACACATTTTCCACTTCATCCACTGAAGCTGACTATCGTAACTAAATAAAACTCCAGGAAGCAAGACCCTGACACCCTATAGCTTTTCTGTTGTAATAGTTTGTAGTTTTATTTTCATCATTGACCCCCCCCCCCCTTGGGATTAACTACAATACACATTTTCCACTTCATCCACTGAAGCTGACTATTGTAACTAAATAAAACTCCAGGAAGCAAGAACCTGACACCCTACAGCTTTTCTGTTGTAATAGGTGAATTGCAACTTAGTTTTTGTTAGGTTTTAAGGCTTAAAAGGTGTATGCACAACATCTGTGAAGGGTTCCAGCCAACTGACACTAGATTGGGCCAATACCTTGAATCAGCCTTACACACACACACACACACACACACACAGTCCCAAGCCTTTACTGTTTACATTAGTAAAGTTTGCTTTTACTTTCAGCATAGTCTCTAGACTAATCACAACTCTCTCTAATTTACACTGCAGGCACATAAACAGGGCTGTTTGGCAGTTTTAAAGTATTCCAGAGCTACTTCAATTAAGCTTTAGTTAGATACTGATATTTTAAGCTCAGTACTCACCTTTAAACTGATAATTTTTTCAGGTCTTCTCCCTGTGGGGGAGGGACACAAGTTCCTGGCTCATCCTGTTCTAGCTGCTCCCTACTCCATTCCCTGTCTGTTACTCCTAGCTCCACCCCCTGATTATCTTCATTAGTCAGTCCCCTTCTCTGGCGCCATCTTTAAACCATCTCTCAACTACTTAACTCACATTTATTTTCCATCATTTATTTTCCATCCTATTACTGCTTTAGGTTCCCTGCCCCTCTGTTTGTTGTGCATGCACAGCTGGTAAGTAGAGCAGTGCTAACATTACTATTAGAGTTGATATACATTACTGTCTTATTACTGTATAACTTCTGAATAATTTGGTTATTTCTATTAACTGCTGAGTCATGTGATGGTGCTGAGATGTAACTGATGTTCAGAACTCCTATATGCTTTGAGAGCTAGCTATTGTATTAACTGACAAACTGCTTGTATGTCTTATTTCATGATAGTAGAGCTTAATTATATATCTGCCAGGCATCCTTTTAACTGCTTGCAAATCTTATTTGTATTCTGACTGCATCTGTAAGCATTCCTGTTGTATGCTACTGCTCTTAGAAGGCTCAGAGGCTGGACTTTTTAATTGCTTTTATAGAAGGCTAAGTGAGTGTAGTTCATGTTACTGTTCATATTGTATAACTTAGCTGTAAAGTTATTGCCTTAGGACAGCCATACTTGCTTTGTGCAATATATCCTGTCTGTATTCACTGCTGGATTGTAGAGCTGTTATCAGTCAGAGGCTGCATGTTAATGCTGATAATGTATGCAATTTAATCAATTTTACTTTATATCTGTATACCTTGCATGCTTTGCACTTCACATTCTGTAACCTTTGCACTAATTCTGCCTTATTTAATATTATTTTTCAGTTGCATGGGTTACTTTCATGCTTGACCCCCACCCCCACTTGGGATTAACTACAATACACATTTTCCACTTCATCCACTGAAGCTGACTATTGTAACTAAATAAAACTCCAGGAAGCAAGAAGCTGACACCCTACAGCTTTTTTGTTGTAATAGGTGAATTGCAAGTTAGTTTTTCTTAGGGTTTAAGGCTTAAAAGGTGTATGCACAACATCAGTGAAGGGTTCCAGCCAACTGACACTAAATTGGGCCAATACCTTGATTCAGCCTTACACACACACACACACACACACACACACACACACACACACACACACACACACACACAGTCCCAAGCCTTTACTGTTTACATTAGTAAATTTTGCTTTTACTTTCAGCATAGTCTCTAGACTAATCACAACTCTCTCTAATTTACACTGCAGGCACATAAACAGGGCTGTTTGGCAGTTTTAAAGTATTCCAGAGCTACTTCGATTAAGCTTTGTTAGATACTGATATTTTAAGCTCAGTCCTCACCTTTAAATTGATAATTTCTTCAGGTCTTCTCCCTGTGGGGCTGAACCCGTTCCATTCACTACGCTCACTCTGCTCCCCTCCCTGCCCCCATCCCCACCCTCCCCCATAACATCAACCTTATACCTAGCCTGACCCCTCCCATACTTTTCTTCCACCTATCCCATACTCCCCTAATTATTCCCCTATCATACCTCCTCATTATTGTACTCTGCCTCCCCACCCATTTCTAAATAAGCCCATATAGTACTCCATCCTCTAAACTACTTCTATCCTGCTCATATTCTTTATCACACTGCACTCAACCACCATCATGTCCATCACAACTATTACTTTGATCTTGTTTCTCTCACTTACACTCTCTCTCCTAACAATAATCACAACTTTCCAGGCACCCAACATACCTCCTGCACATACCTGTACAACCAGCACCCATAATCCACAATTATCAAGTTACTCCGACATCCACCCTAGCTTATTCACAGCTAATACCTCTGTACTATGCAAAGTGAAAATTCTACCTCTCCAAAGACACTCCCCTTATCAAACCACCAGTAGCAACTACACTATTTTTAGGAAAAAACTGGGAAGTATAACCTACACAATTTGCCAAAACACTATTTCCCACTGTGGTGATGTACAACCCAATCCAGGCCCAGCCCCCTCAGTTCCAGCAAACCTAGCAAATCTCTTATGCTATCAATCATAAATCTCCAAAGCCTTAGGAACAAGATACCTGAACTCCATGCCTGGATTTCTAAGTACAACCCAGATATTATAGTAGCTACTGAAACCTGGCTCAAATCATATATAAAAGACACTAAATTTCTCCCCCCATGCTACTCAGGCTTGAGAGTCGATTGACCCAACAAGAGAGGAGGAGGAGTAGCAATACTTTTCCCAAGCAATTACACATTAATCCCCTACTCAAAACCAACACCCAACTTCTCCCCAGCCGAAATACTAATCTCTATATTAAAACTTAATAATCATAAAAACATTTGCATAATTGCTCTTTATATTCCCCCAGGAAACAACATACCAATAGTAGAAAACATACTTCCCTGGACTTCCCAAAATATAGATAATGAAACCATCATTCTAGGTGATGTAAATATTGATTGGCTAGCTATAGGCCACAACAACCCCTTAAAAATCGTAAATATTTACAACTTCTCCCAACTAATTGAAGACATCACTAGACCTCATAAAAACTACAACTGGGGCTCCACAATAGACTGGATATTAGTGTCCCACCCTTTCAATGTCATCAGTGCAGGCATACTACCTAATACCATTAGTGACCACCACCCAGCATATATCATACGCAAAACTACTCCAACCACAGGCCAACACCAATACAAATCTACCAGAAATTTTATTAAGTTCCAATCATCCATATTTAATGAAACCTTAGCTAAAGAAAACTGGAAACCCTTCAAATCCCTACCACTTAATGAGGCTGGTGAATTCTTTAACTCATCATTTCTAGACATCCTAAATAGCCAAGCACCCTCCCACCAAAAATGAATAAAACATAACCATGCATTCTGGCTCTCAAACTCCACCAAAGAAGTAATGTCCACAAGGGATAAAATCTGGAAATCATGGCAGAAAAACAAAGACCCTTCAACTCTACTACATTACAAGCAACTCTGTAACCAGGCAAAACATCTAATAACCACTGATAAAAAAGACCACTACTTCCACCTTCAAAGCCAACATAAAATAATCCCCCCAAAATTCTGGTCTTCCATCAGCTAACTATTACACCCAGGCTCTCAAAGCAATCTATCCCCTGACCCACAAAAAACTCCCACTGAACTTGTTACCCTCTTCAGTTCCTACTTCGTTGACACCATTAGCTAACCTAAACACCACCTTTCCTACAGTTAACAGCACCACCACCAAGATAGCTGATGACCACATCATCCCAGAAAACAAGTCTACTCTTAACCCTAACCTAAAATTCTCCCCCATACCCACCAGCACAATAAAAAACTTTTACTTAAGCTAAAACCCTGCACTCTGGCCCCTGACAATCTACCCCCACACTTCCTGCAGCTAGCTGCAAACTCTATAGCTTTTCCCATCAGCATACTCATTAACATATCAATTAAAGAATCCCTTGTCCCAGACATCTGGAAAAAAACATTAATTCTTCCCTTACACAAAGGTGACACCAACACAGACACCACAAACTTTCGACCCATAGCAATTCTCTCACCCCTCTCTAAAATACTGGAAAAATGCATCCATGCCCAACTCCTCAACCACCTGAATGAAAATCAAATGTTATCACCCACTCAGCATGGTTTCAGACCAGGACACAGCACCACTACCGCCCTCCTATACTTCCTTGATACAGTTAACTGGGCAAGGGATTCTGATAAAATAATTGCTTCACTTTTCCTTGACCTCTCCAAAGCTTTTAATACCATTTCCCACACTATCCTACTCTCTAAACTATCCACCCTCCACATTTCTCCCCCTACCCTATAATGGTTCAACAGCTATCTCTCCAATAGGCAGTAATCTACCAAATGGCAACAGTCTTACTCTCCCTTCCTCAATACTTCCACAGGGGTACACCAAGGCTCCATACTTGGTCCTCTCTTATTTAGCATCTTTATTAATAACTTTCACACCACTCTCCAACAATGCTGAGTAATCCAGTATACTGATGACTCTACAGTAATATGCACTGCAAATTCCAACTCTGAACTCCAGCAAATTACCCAAAATGCCCTCACATCTACTGAATCTTGGATGCTTAACAATCATCTTACCCTAAATAAAAAAAAAAAAAAACTAAACTAGTAATTTTTACTCCTAGGAAAACCACTCCATTTGATAAAAAATCTCTTCATTATACAAGCCCAAGACAATACCACTATAGAAGTTGTCCCACACACTAAATTACTAGGCATTATTATAGATGAAAATCTTAAATTTGACCTACACATAAACAATAACATCAAAAAACACACCAAAAGCTTGGTATGCTCTACAGGCACCAACACTTTCTTAGCCTTTCTACCAGACAAACCCTTGCAACTACCTTTTTATTACCCTCTCTCCTTTATGGTGCCCCTCTCCTCACTAATATCCAAAATTTCTACAAAATCCAAACTTGCTATGTGTTACAACACAATAGCAAAATTTGCCACCAAGGCCACATTCTCATCCCACCACTGTAAGTCACTGAAACAATTAGGGTGGCTGGAACTCCCCCACCATCTCTCATTCACTCAACTAACTACTGTGCACAAAATAATCTACAGACCCACAGACTGTCCTGGTCTCTCAACTCTACTTGCCAAATACCATTCCAGCAGGCATCTAAGATCTGAAAATCATCTACTTCTAAAAGTAGATAAGCCCACTTTACCTGCTGGTCAACTCCTCTATGCCTTCACTGTCGCCAAACTATGGAACTCACTTCTGCCTTCGATAAGAAACACAGACAGCACCACCACCTTCAAACAAATGCTGAAAAATCATCTCAACTCTTCCTGGCTATTTTCCTGCTCTATAACCTAACCTCTCAGCGCTCTTTATATGATTACTAAACTCCTATGTCTTTTGCTACTAGTGACTGATGATATTTTCTCCATATTTATTTTTATCTTCACTTGTTGATACTGGTACAGTAATACTGATCTCTGTTTATACCACTCTTATTGAATTCATTGAATTCTGCTTTAATGTATATTTTCTGTATATATTGCGGTAATCAAATATACTAGATTCCTGCTTTTATGTATATATTCTGTATATGTTACTATATTTACTATCTGTAACACTGTTTCTGCTTCTGTACTAATCAATATTTATATTTTTTCTGTATCTCGTTGGAGCTTTTCTCCCCAGGCCTCCACTGAAAATGGGCTCTTTTAGGCCCAGTGGACTTATCCCGGTAAACAAATGCAATAAATAAATAATAAATAAATAAATAAATGAAGATGAATCTGATGGGCCTTTACTGTCTTTAGCTATTGCAGTCACCACAGCTTTTTTTTTCCAGGATGTTGATGTCTCCTCACCTTTTAAGACAAACCCTTGTAATTCTTGATCATATTCTTCTCTCTTATCATCCAATCCTTCATGAGAATACTATCTATTCTTGGAGACTTCCAAGCAGATTGGTTATACATCATCTTTTTTATGTCATCGCCTTCTATCTTAACTGTTAATTGTTGAGCCTCATCTACATATATGCTTGACATATTTAAGTCTTACATAAATATTTCTATTTGTGCTTTTTGAGCCTCATCTGCCTGTAACCTTGGCATATTTAAGTCTTACATAAATATTTTCATTTTAGCTTTTTCTTGATTTCCCCAATTCTGTTTTATACAAATTTTTGTAAAGTTTCCAAAATACATCTAATACCTCTACTGGATCTTTGGTTATTTCCCTTGTTATAGGTTCCTTAAGTTTGACAACAACTCTTTCTAGTTTTTGTTGTCTAAGTCATAGTGGCAAAATGTTTTGAGCCCTGGAGTTATTATCCAAAAACAGTTGCTTAACAACAATCTTTCTAAATGCATGCATATTATCCAGGCACTCCCTTGTTTTCTATTATTTAGCACTCTGCAATTATGCTTTCTCTTGTTCTGAGATTCTCTTTATTCTGTAATAATTCAACATTTGTCACCCTTCTAAATAATTCTTGTTACTTAAAACAAAAACAACTGGCAACTTCACTGAAGACTGAATCCACAAAGTTTAATGAAGTGCTTTTCATCCAAAAATGTGTCTGAACTTCATCAGATACTAACATTTACAAAAAACAAGTTTAAATAGTCATGTTTAACTATGATTAAAATCAGATGGTCTCTCTATCTTAAAATTTAAAGGAACAGTAGTTAAAATAGCATTGTGAACATAATATGTATTTTCCTGTTCTTTAACACTGCCTTATTTAACAAGGAAGTGCAACTAATAGTGGACAAATTGGGTACAGAACCAAGATTCATTACTAGGAAGGGTAGAACACTCAAGAATATATTTGAGGGTGAGTGGAGGATCCATTCATATGCAATAGGGATGAAACAATGTGGTAATTGCCCCTACTGCAAAAATGTTCATGTAGGTGCATCACTGCACATAAACAACATACATTTGAGTAACAGAAGAAAAGTTAATTGCAACTCCAAAATGAACATATATGTGGCTAAATGTCAAAATTGTGATTCATTCTACATCGGTAAAACCAAGCGTAGAATGACAGACCACATATACGAACATATATATTGTATTAATAAACACAAACTGGACAATGCTTTAGCAAAGCATATAGAACAATATTCAGAACATGCATTTAAATTCTGGATACTTGATCAAGTGGACAGTAATCCAAGAGGGGGTCCATTCACCTTATTATTAGAGAAGTTGGAATTGCTCTGGCAAATTCGTCTCAATGCTTATAACTTTCCAGGATTGAACAACATGTGTTCTATCACATGTTGTTTCAAACTGAAAAGTTTAATGAGATGAAATACTGTAATAACAATATTATAGAAATTATATTTTACTTATTAATTTTTCACTGGAAAATGTTTGTAATGTAAGGATAGACAAATGAGGACACTCTACATTTTTACACAATTTTCGTATACGATTTTCACCATACTGCTGCTGCGATAAATGTATTCACTTGCTTGTTAAATAAGGCAGTGTTAAAGAACAGGAAAATGCACATTATGTTCACAATGATATTTTAACTACTGTTCCTTTAAATTTTAAGATGGAGAGACCAGCTGATTTTAATCATGGTAAACATGACTATTTAAACTTGATTTTTGCAAATGTTAGTATCTGATGAAGTTCCAAGAATTTTTTGGATGAAAAGCACTTCATTAAGCTTTGTGGGTTCAGTCTTTAGTGAAGTTGCCAGTTGTTTTTGTTTTAATTTCTTAGTTTTTTGTATCTTGGATTTTGGAGTTTTTAAGTGTTTGTTCAGACAACATGGCAACCAATGCACTGGACTCATCCTTGGAATTGCTTATGGATTCTACAAAAAAAACTGAGGCCATGAGTCAACTTACCGCGTTAGTACATGCCTTATCACAGCAAGTAGAATGCCTGTCACAAAAAGTGGATTCAATAAACGGCTCTACTAATGGCTTATTTTCACAAGACGAGCAGCATCAGCAGAACCAAATGAGACTTGTGACAAATGGGAACACCACTCAGCAGCAGCAAATCATTGATCAAGGAAACAAGGAAACAAATGTAAAAGTAGTTACTACACAAGCATTGCTAAATAATGTGAACCAGCATTCTACTTCATTTTCAGGTAATGCAAGCCAGAACAGAGTTGTCAGCACTCAGGTTGGCAGCCAAATGCTACCAAACAGCAGTTTACCGAGACGAAGGTCTATTGACAACCATGTCCCAGGGCTTATTGGGGTCCCTACTTTAAAAGATTGGCTTACAAGTCCAGTTGGCTTTTCTCACAACAATGAATTTTATTTGGATGGGAACTCAGCAAGGGATATGCTGAACATAACATACTTACTAAACAGCTTATCTCAGAACTTGCTGATATACAAGAAACTCCACTTGGAAGTGGAATACTTCCAAGAATGTATAAGAATGAGCATTGTACCAAAGGGTTTGAGAATGTATCAATACCCTACTGGTCTGGTACCTGATTCTTTATTCCACCAGGAGCTAATAAAATTATTTAGTAAACAAGGACATGATCTTCTAGATCTCATGTGTAAACATTATAGCATTATGGCTAACGAACTAATGGATATAGCATCAGTCCTGGATGTTCAAATAAAAACTCATGCTGATTTTGAAGGCTATAAATATGAGTATTCTCATATTTTCCAGTCAATTGATTTTCATTTAAACAAATCCAAAGCCACTAATGTCAAAAACCTTGAGCGTGATCGCCAGCAATGCCAGAATGGTATAGCATATCCACGCCCATCAGTTGCACAAGTGTGGAAGGGGCGAGTTAGTGCAAATGCCAATCAACCACATAGTGTAACAGGAAATCAGGAGTACATGCATAGGGTCGGGCATTTACAAAATGCAATGGCGAACAACAGTTCTGAGCACTCAGTTCAGCAGGATGTTACAGAATTACAGGACAGCAGTTTTGATGCTCCCAATAACCAGTATGAGGGTTGTAGAAGAAGCGAGCATATACAAAACCAGAATGGTCAACAGAGTCTTATCAACAATCAACAGAACAATAATTATCAGGGTTTTTCGAGGGGAGGCCAGCAAAACAGATGGAACCAGAGGAAAAGCACAACAAATGGAAGTAACAGAGAATTTGGATAACAACACTACAGAAATGCCAGCTATAATTTCAAGTATGGAAGGTGACTTTTTTGTTTATAACTTCTCTACGTTGGATATTTCTGTTGAGATGACTAACACCTTAGCTAAAGGAATGACTTTTATACCAGCTAGGAGAATGGGCATATCTAACAGCATTCTTGATTTGGAAATGTATGTTAGGAAACTTAATTTAAAATTGTTATTGGGTAACACAGTTGCACAGTCACAAGCACAATATAGAATATCAAGTACATACAATCCCCCTTTGCACAATTTGTTACATACATTTGAAAAGATATGTGAATTGGACATGAGAATATACCAAAAGGAAAATAGATTCAGGGGTTATGAGTATAATTTAACTAAAGATGAGCAAGCCTGGTTCAACTTGATAAGATCAGCTAAGGTACACGTCATGAAGCCCGACAAAGGTGGAGGCCTTGTATTTATGGATTTGGATGACTATGAAATTAAAATAGAATCAATGTTAGCATCTAGTTCATATCAGAAAGCATCCCTTAATGAATACAACACAGCTCATGAATGCATTAAAATCTACATTAATTATTTATTCATAGAGGGAAAGATAGATATAGACATGTACAACTATATGATTGTGTTAACACCGCAATCTTTGAGGTCCCCAAAATCCATAAATGTTTATTTGACCCTCCACTTAGACCTATAGTTGATGGTAGGAATTCTGTCACATATGCATGTGCTAAAGTGATAGACAATATACTTAAAAAATGTGTAACAGAAGAAGTAATATGTAAAGGTCCATGGTCATTCCTGCAAAAAATTAATGAATTGAAGTATGATGAACAGTGCAACTTTCTTACAATAGATGTAAAGGACTTATATATGTCAATACCACAAGCATTGGGCATAGAGTGGGTTAGTCAATTATTAAGGAAGAAAGGGGCTCCCCAGAATTACATCAGTGTAGTGAAAGAACTTCTAGACATAGTTCTATCCCTCAGTTACATTTATTTTAAAGTAAACTATTACCTGCAAAAAAGTGGAGTAGCTATGGGTTCCCCCTGTGGCTCTAGCTTCACAAATTTGGTTATGAGTTACTGGGGACATCAATTTGTATTCACTAAGGAAAGAATAGCCTCAAAAATAATTTATTTTACACACTATTTGATGACATATTTTTACTAATAAAAGGGAAACATGAAGAGGCAAAAAAATCTCATTGATTATTTTAATGAGACTACAGACTTCTTAGTATTTACATGTAATTTTGACCCAAATGAAATAGCATTCTTAGATGTCCAACTTACCAAAAATTATGTTGCAAAGAGATACCAAGCAAAAATTTATAGGAGACCATCTTATTCAAAAATATTCTTGCACTATACAAGTACACACCCTTAACACCAAAAAAGATCGGTGGCAAAGGGCCAATTAATAAGGGCTGCCAGAATGGTGTCTACAGATGAGGACTTCCATAGTGAGTGCCAGTTCTTGAAATAATTATTCACAAAAAGAGCATACCCGAGTACTTTAATTGACAAACTAATAGAAAAAGTTGTGGAGAAAAGAATTAATGGTGTGTACATACCCATTCTGAATATACAACACCCTACTGGGTTGATTGACTATTCTATGAATGATAGGTTGATATGGAAAATCAGGTCCAGGACACAATCATTAGGACAGGTACAAACCAAACTGATTTCACAATGAGCTATATTACAAATTTTAACCTTGATTATCGTCACATAAAAAACATACTGATAAAAAATTGGAATATTCTGTTAGAGGACAAACTAATAGTGGACAAATTGGGTACAGAACCAAGATTCATTACTAGGAAGGGTAAGGGTAGAACACTCAAGAATATATCTGAAGGTGAGTGGAGGATCCAATCATATGCAATAGGGATGAAACAATGTGGTAGTTGCCCCTACTGCAGATACATTCATCTAGGTGCATCACTGCACATAAACAACACACATTTGAGTAACAGAAGAAAAGTTAATTGCAACTCCAAAATGAATGTATATGTGGCTAAATGTCAAAATTGTGATTCATTCTACGTCAGTAAAACCGAGCGTAGAATGAGAGACCGCATATACGAACATATATATTGTATTAATAAACTCAAACTGGACAATGCTTTAGCAAAGCATATAGAACAATATCCAGAACATGCATTTAAATTCTGGATACTTGATCAAGTGGATAGTAATCCAAGAGGGGGTCCATTCACCTTATTATTAGAAAAGTTGGAATTGCTCTGGCAAATTCATCTCAATGCTTATAACTTTCCAGGATTGAACGACATGTGTTCTATCACATGTTGTTTAAAACTGAAAAGTTTAATGAGATGAAATAATGTAGTAACAACATTATAGATATGTTTTACTTGTTACTGGAAAATGTTTATAATGCGAGGTTAGACAAATGAAGACTCACTCTACATTTGTACACAATTTTCATATATGATTTTTACCATATTGCTGCTGCTGTGATAAATGTATTCACTTGCTTGTTAAATAAGGCAGTGCTAAAGAACAGGAAAATGCATATTATGTTCACAATGCTATTTTAACTACTGTTCCTTTAAATTTTAAGATGGAGACACCAGCTGATTTTAATCATGGTTAAACATGACTAATTTTAGTAAATGATCAAATAAGTTTTTGGATGCGCTTCATTAAACTTTGTGGATTCAGTCTTCAGTGAAGTTGCCAGTTGTTTTTATTTTAATTTCTTAGTTTTTTTGTATCTTGGATTTTGGAGTTTTTAATTCTTGTTACTTCTTAACCAGATCTCCTTTTCTTTTATTTGTACCATATTTTTAACTCCACTTTCATTTTATCCTACTCACTAGTTATAACTTCTGAATTACTTTCCATTTTCCCCAAGAACTCCTGATTAATTTCCATTACTCATTCATTAAATTCCTCTCTTTTTAACAGGTAGGTGGGGAAGTGGCAATGTCTCATATTTACTTCTTTACCTTGCATTTTATCTCAGTAATTATTGGCACATTATCTGTCATAGTTATGGGATGTGTGTCACAGTTCTCAATTAAAAGAACATGTCCCTGTCTAGTCTGGCCCAGTTGTTGTACCTGGGGTATAATATATAAATTCTGTCTGAGTTCCTACTACTAAATTCATGTATTTCATACCAAATATTTTTTATAATTTATTTCAGAAATCTACTCTCTTTTGCTATATTTTCCCCTTCTAGGCCCCCAGATACATCCACATATTTGCAAATCAAATTCTAGTCCCCACATACAAGTAATATTTTCTATTAAATGTTCTCCCCAATATTTTTAAGTTCTATAACAGCAGTTTTAGGAGGAATATAAATACATGCCAATATAATTCTCATTCCTTGCTAGTAGCTCCTTACTACTACAAATCTGCCATTCTTATCTTTATTTCTCTTCTATCACTATAGGAGCTCCTCTAACAACTAAATAATAAGTACTCCTCTTTACCTTTGACCTGATATTCTGCTGACTGTCCATCCTGAAATCCTTTCTTTATTCAATGAACATGCTTAGTTCATTCCATATATATCACCTCTAGCAATACTGTTTACACTCTGTATTCTTAATATTTTTAAATATGTTTTCCTTGTTGTCTATACATAAGAGAATACTCATATTCCAAGATAATATGGAAAGTGCTGCCATTATGGTAAGAAGTGATTATTCCCAATTATTATATATGGCAGGCTTTTTTTTAATGTCTATTTGTAAATTTGTGTGATACATGCATCTACCAAGTTTGATAGGTTAATCCTTTATACAGTATTTTCTTATCATCAGCATCAGAACCTGTCACATTTTGCAAGACTTTTTTTTTTCAGTAAAACCCCTCAAAACAGAAAGAAAAAAATACACCCCAGAAAAAAAAACTGTAAGCTGTTGACGTAATACAAACACACAAAAATATGCATATATTCAAATAATGAAGTTTAACCATCCTAATAGCAACATTTGTCCAAAATAGACAGCTGCTAACAAGGGCCTTAATTAGCCTGAAATTGAGGTTTTAATGCTAAGACACGTTACTGCCTATGCTTCTACTTATACCAATTGGTCCTTTTCTTTATCTTTATTCCCCTTCTAGATGTGAAAACAACTTGCACGCTTTCAGAAAAAAATTACTTTTAGTCTTGAAAAAAAACATGTTCTGGCTTTTACTGCCCTGTTATTGGCTTGTCTCCATGGAAACATAAGAGAAAAAATGTAGCTCTCTGCTGCAGCAAGAAAGAAAAACTGAAACATTTATTGCTAAAGGAAAACTTTTCATTATATTTAGTGTTCTCATATTTACTTGTTTCCACTTAAAATTAGTTATTGGATTAAGCCAATGTGTTAATCTGGACATTCACATGTGCAAAAGTAAGAGTAAACATATCAACTCTACATATGTTATGATCTCTGCACCTTTGCACCCCATCTCCATCTCAGCAACTCAAGATTACAGCCTTTTAACTTAAATATGCTTTTGTCTAGCTTTTTTTATATTTTCCACCATAATGTGCACATTTCTTAATACCAAAAAGAAAGAAAGAAAAGAAAAAAAGAAACAAAAAACATGTTTAATAACTTTGTCACATACCAGAATAACTGAAAATACTTTACTATTAAACATGCAATTTGTATTGTGAAAAGTTTCAAAGAGATACTGTTAAGAACAGTAATTGTTTTATTTACAGTTTCCTTTTCCTTTTTTTCTTCCCCTCACCAATGTCCTTCCAAACATTAATGATATGAAATGAGGTAAATGCTTTTCATTTCCCCACAAGTTTAACAAATTCAACAAAAGTCCCGTCTTTCTACCTTAGTCAGCTGTATTTCATAAACATAATTGTTGCTTTGCAGTCTCACATTTATTTACTAATTTTTGTTTTGCTGGGCTTCTTCTTATTCATCTCCATCTCCTAACTCCAGATTCAAGTTCATTGCCAAGGTAATCCTGATTTGTATTTAAGATGTGCATGCAGGAAATATAGATATTAAAATGTATACTGAAAGTATACTGAAATAAAAAACACAATAACCAAATAATTCACATAAAATCTATATTGATTTCTAGTTTAACCAGGCTAAAACTAATCAAACTACCTTTCTTTCTTTTCTTTCCTAATGGACAATGAAAAAAGAACTATTTCGTCTTCTAAAGGAGCTAAATAATACAACTTAAATAAATTCAGAGGAACAATTAAAATATGGGTTCCTATTATATAATCGAAAATGCAATCCTTCAACTGTGTCTTGATCGAACTTGAAAGTATGAAACAGTAAAATAGTGAAATGGCATATAAGCAATTTCTTTCCCTGGGAAAGAAATCACTTGGCCGCCTCTATTACTTTGCCATTTTCATCACTGTAGTGTGATCTTAGAGTTAGTATATTTAAGTAGGGGGTGTGGGGGGCTAAGCCCCCCATTTTATATAATGTTTTGAAGTTTTTATTTTTTATTTATTTATTTTTTTTGTGGAACAGCTATTATTTTCCCTGGGAAGAAAATCACTGTTCTGAGTGTTCGGGAATGTAAACTTTCACTTACATGGGGTTGATAAATCAGCATTCGCTTTTTTAAGCGTTCACTGATTTAATTTAGACCCTAAAATATATATCAGAAAATATAATTTGAAATATGTAAATTAATATAGGTAATTGTATAATTGTATAAATTGTATACATTTTCTAATCTTTTTCACTACTTTATTATAATTCTAATTACTTATAGTAAACATATGATTACTACATTCCCTAATTCCCCAAAATTGTGTGTAAAATGAAATATAGAGTAAAATGTTAGAATGAATTCAATTATCTTTTCCCAAAACTGTTATTAGAATGCATATATTTCCAATAATAAAATTAAAATTTCTCATTTACAGCACTCATATGTGCTAAGTTGAATATAAAGCATGTTTAAATATTTCTTTCTTACAAATGATAATAATGTCATAGTCAATCCTACTGAAGTTAAATAACACGAGTCAGTCTTATGCCTAGTTGCATATTGTGCATAACTTGCATAATACTGTATCTTCACTATATTCAGTATAGTATTATGTAATTTCTTATAATGTGATTATTACTGTTCTTCTATCACCATAAATTATGTTAATATCTTATATCATAAAAAAATACACTGATTAATTACACTTCTAAAATTCATAACTTAACTAGCTTAACTCCTGTAATATAATTCCATAATGCTGTTATTCTACTGCCACTGCTCCCTTGTTTCTTATGTAACCTTGTATATATTATATCTTTGTCTTCTACATCTATATTCATATGTAGACCAAACCAACACCAATGAGTAAAGGTCTAACTGTGCCAAATAAATATATAAAGAAAACAACAAAGCACAGTAAAACCACCATGGCAAGCAGCATAAAAATTCAAGGAGACTAAATAAGACTGTATTTAATAAAAATCAGGATAAGCGCTTTCACATAAAAATGCTTCATCACATACTCAGTATACACAAACCAACAAGTACATTTAAAAAGCACATTCAAAAAGAAATTACCCTATCAAACAGCTAGGCCAATTAGTGATGTAATGGCCTCAATTTTATTGCTGGCTTTAAAGGAACATTGTAATTTAAGTCTGGTGTTCTATGTGCCTGTAATGTGGCAGTCCATCTCATCTCCACACATTCTGTTCTGTTGACCATGTCCCCACCTCTGGCAGACTCTGGTATTACCTCTATCATAGTGAACTTAAAAGAATGTCCACTGTGATCTTTAATATGTTTAAAAAGGGCACTTAACTCATTCTCCTTAAGTCCCCTACATGCTGCAGGACACGATCCTTCAATTTCTTATTAGTTTTACTCACATAGTATGACTCACAGTCATTACAAGTCACAAGGTACACTAAATTAGCTGTCCTACAGTCAGCATGTACCTTAAAAACATAGTCTTTACCAGTTATAGGATGTGTAAATGTATTAGTTTGGGACATATATTTACAGGCTTGGCAAGACCTACTTGGGAATGTCCCAAACCTCAGAGGTAGACTATAAGATTTCCTAAATGGTCTATAACATAGTTCCCTTTTCAGAGTCAGATTATTTTTGTAAACAAATCTAGGGTCATCACCTACCACCTTGGAGATGGTGTCATCAGAACGCAGTATAGCCCAATTCTGTTTGACAATATCACAACTAAGTTAATATTACTTCTGTATTTCAAACAAAAAATAAATGCAGGTCTATTATTCACCTTAGGATGCATTAACGTCGCATCCCTATTCAAAAAGGGGTACCCACTGTATACGTTAGACTATCCACCTCCTCTACTTTCTGCGCTATTTCTCTTTTATGATATCCGGTGTCTGATAGTTCATTCACCAATCTATCCCTGGCCCGTACATAATCATCCTCCTGTGTGTGCAACCTGGATGTACGCAGGAATTGCCAATAGTTATGCAAATTTAGTACTAGCGGATTGGAAGTCCAATGTGATTTTTTCTGAACATTTTTATAGATCACATTTGATTTTATATAAGCACTTTGTAGATGATATTTTTATTTTGTGGAGGGGTACAGATGTTTTGGTACAGGATTTTGTCAATTATTTAGAGAGCAGTAGTACATGCATTAGATTTTCTATGCATACTTCTAAATCCAGCATAGATTTTCTTGATACAACCATTTCCATTAATGTTACAGGAAGGGTTGAGTTTTTAATGTATAGGAAGGAATGCAGGAAGAATAATTTGCTTGATAGGACAAGTATGCACCCCAAGGGGGTTTTCAGAAATGTCATGAAAGGGCAATTCCTGCGTAGGACAACTAATTTAGTGTACCTTGTGACTTGTAATGACTGTGAGTCATACTATCTGGGTAAAAGTAATCAGAAATTGAAGGATTCGTGTCCTGCAGCACATAGGGGACATAAGGAGAATGAGTTGTTTAAGCACCCTTTTTAAACATGTTAAAGATCACAGTGGACATGCTTTTAAGTTCACTATGATAGAGGTAATACCAGAGTCTGACAGAGGTGGGGACATAGTCAACAGAACAGAATGTGTGGAGATGAGACGGATTGCCACATTACAGGCACATAGAACACCAGACTTAAATTACAATGTTCCTTTAAAGCCAGCATTGAAGTCGAGGCCAGTACATCACTAATTGGCCCAGCTGTTTGATAGGGTAATTTCTTTTTGAATGTGCTTTTTAAATGCACTTGTTGGTTTGTGTATACTGAGGATCTGATGAAGCATTTTTATGTGAAAGCGCTTATCCTGATTTTTATTAAATACAGTCTTATTTAGTCTCCTTGAATGTTTATGCTGCTTGATGTGGTGGTGGTTTTCTTTATATCTATATTCAGTTCCTTAGTGACTCATGTATCAAACTCTTTCAGCATTAATATTATAATGATGTAAATAATTTACCTGTAACTGTATAGCTCCCATCCTTTGTCAGACACATTTTCTCTCTTTCTGTCTTCCTTCCTTAGTTTCTTTCTTTCCCTGTTACTCTGTGTAACTCTTCCCTTCTCCCCTACTCTTTTCCCTTTACACTGTTTGCTATTTTCACCTTCCATATAAAATGCCAACTTCATGTACTAGCATGCAGTGTGTATGAATACATTATAAGCAAGAGTATATATATATATATATATATATATATATATATATATATATATCAATAATTACAGAAGAGATGAACATTAAACTGGATTCAAATATAACACTCAAATAACATGTGCAATCCATACTAAATAATATATATATATATATATATATATATATATATATATATACACACATATACATATATATATATATATATATACATATATATATATATAGATTCACTTCAGAAGCTTGAAATACTGAAATCTCGAATTTCAGTATCTTGAGCCCAAGAAGTTGAATCCACAAAATAAAACTAAAAACTGTGAAATTCAAAACCTTGAATACCGGAGATTTTGAATTTCGCGGTTTTACTGCTGACTCCATAGTCAGACACACTGACGTCCCGCTCACCAGACTGAGTAAGGAGAAGGTCACAGTAAGCTGCCTGTCGGGCGCTAGAATCCGCCACATAACACAAGCACTCAGGTCTCTCGACTCAGTCATTGTCTGGTGTCAGCGACCTAAAAGAGATTGAGGAGCTCTCTGATTATGTAGCCCAGGCAGGTATGACCCTGACCTTGAGCAGTATCCTACCTTCACCTAGAATGATGCCACAATACAGTGATAAGATGATCAGCTTTAATAATTGGCTTAAATTCTGGTGTCATTCAAAGGGATCAATGTCTGTCTACCTGGGATGACATGCTGGACAAGCCACGCTGCTTTGCAAGGGACGGCTTGCACCTGTCACCCTAGGCTTCGGATATTGGCAAAGGCAGTGCCTTTTAGGCAAGGCTCAAATTCTAAACCTACCACCCTAGAACACAAAAAGTAAAAATAATGCTGCTCAATGCCAGAAGTCTCAATCTCAAGATGCACGCACTCAAGGCCCTTCTCAGTATGGAGAACATCGATGTCTGTGCTGTGACTGAAACCTGGCTCAAGGCTCCTGAGAGCACCCCAGCACTATCAGGTTTCACCTCATATCATGCCCCAAAATCCGGACAACACCAAGAAAGGAGGGTGTCCATATTCATAAAGGACACCCACACCTCAAGGTGGAGACCATCCAGGTGCAATTAACCATAGGCAAGACTGCTCTGCAATTTGTAGCATGTTACAGGCCACCCTCTCAAACTCAGGAACCTCACATGGCCTTCCTGAAAACAATGGAGGGATAAATGTATCTCCAAACACCATCATACTAGGTGACTTCAACTACCCTAATATAGACTGGGAACACTACTCAAGCCCAAACACTCTAGCCCAAAGGTTCCTGGAGTTCATAAACTCAAATGCCATGGAACAACTAGTCACCATCCCCACAAGAGGAGAAAACATACTTGATCTCATCATCACGAACATGGGATCACAATGTTCAACACCGAAGTATACCCCTCACTGGTGAGATCAGATCATAAACTAATCTCGCTGGAGGGCCTCATCCCGCCCACCTGAAATAAAAGACCACAGTGAAAAACTTCTCAAAGCCGACTTCACACTTCTAAAACTAGTGTGGTCTCCTTTAGGCCCCTGAGCCAGTGGTAAACATTACTCAAACCACTGAATCACTTACAAATGCCTTCTACCAGCACCTACAGGACTGCATGGATCAGGCAATCCCAAACAAAACTAAGACTCTTTGCAAGCGTCCAGTCTGGTGGACCCCAGCCATAAACAAGCTCTACAACAAAAGGAGGAAGCTACTACAAGATAGAGCAAAATCCTTGAAAGGTAAGACACCTTTGATCATTATAAGTAAAAACTAAGAGCTCTCATAAAATCATCCAAGGCAAATTTTGAGAGAAAAATGCCAAGGACTCAAAAGACAATCATAAGGCCTTCTTTAGCTATGTTAGAAACCTAGGAGGAAACTCCCAGATATGCTCAGAATTAGTTCAAAATGATGTGAAGATTACTGAACCTACACACATTGCCAACATACTGACTGACAGGTTCAGTGCAAACTTCAGAGGATTGTAGCCCCAAACATCTCAGGTGAGAACTGCTCTCCAAAGCAAAAACACAGCATCCATGGGACGGATGGTGTCCCGTGCTCCGAACTCAATGAGGAATTAAACCCGCAGTTAGGACAGCTGTTTAATCTTAGCCTCACCTCAGGATATGTACCCAACTGTGGTCCCACTTCACACCTCCACCGACCCTGTCCCATTAGCTTGACAAGCCTTATCTGCAAAGCCATGGAGAGGATCATAATGGAACTCATAAATAAAGACATAGGGAACTTGCAGACTTTGGATCCAACCCAGTTTGGCTTTGTCAAAGGCAGATCATGCCTTTTAAACTTGGTTGACTTTTGAGTCAGTCACCAAGGCCATTGATGAGGGAAAGGCAGTTCATACAGCCTACCTTGACCTGGCAAACACAATACCCCACTCAGGTATCATCGAAAACTCATCAGCTTGAATGTAAACCCATACATCACAAGATGGGTTGCAAACTGGCTAAGTGACAGAACCCACAGGGTCAGAGTTGCTGGAGCCATGTCAGACTCAAAGCCTGTCACAAGTGGTGTCCCACAGGGCTCAGTCCTGGGTCCACTCTTGTTCAGCATCTACTTTTCTGAAGTACAAGCAAACACAGGAGGGTTATGGCTGACAAAGTTTGCAGATGACTGCAAACATAGTCGAAAACACATCTGACACAGATATCCTTCAGAAGGGCCTCACAGAAATGGATAACTGGTGCCAGAGCCATGGCCTAAAGTTAAATGCCAAGAAATGCATAGTCATACCCTTCGGGAAAAACAAGGTTACCCCTAGCTACCATATAGGTGGCAATACACTGAGCACAGAAGAAGTCATCAGGGATCTGGGGACCCAGGTTGACAGTAGCCTTTCGTTTGACACTCATGTTGCTAAAGTAGTTAGGAAAACCTTCTACATTGCCCACCTGATCATGAAGGGATTCACATCTAGATCAAGGGAGGTCATCGTCCCCCTGTACTCATCACTCATTAGACCTATGATTGAGTACAATGCCCCATTCGGAATGTATCTGACCCGACACCTGCAGCAGCTGGAAAGGCCCCAAAAGTTCCTCACCAAAAGGATAAAGGGTCTCAAAAATATGTCTTATGCTGCCCGACTGAAAGAACTCCAGCTCTATTCAGTCTCATACCGCTTGCTCAGAGGTGACCTGTGCCTGACATATAAGGCCATGTCAAACCCTGATTTGATGAATATGCTTCACCTCAAAAAATCTAGATCCCTCAGAACCACAAGGCGGAGACTTAAACCTTGACACGGTTATTAATAGAATGTGCTGGAGGGACATATTCATCACCCAGAGACTCCCTATGCTGTGGAACAAAATCCCGGTACATGTGAGGCAGAGCACCTCGCTGGCCTTGTTCAAGAGGAATCTTGACCAATGGATGGGGGATCACAGATATACCCCAGGGATTACTTCAGTGTCACTGCTTGACAGAGGCACAGCAAAATAATAGGCATAGTTTTATTCAAACTAAAGGGGTGGCGAAAGCCAAATAACTATGGGCTAGGCTTATAAATGCCCTTGGGCAGATAGCCTAGTATGAACCTATGAACCTATGAACCTATGAACATACACACCATCCACAAACACACGATCACTTTACTATATGAAAGCAAAAGGGCATGCCCCCCTGCACCCCCCCTACTTAAATATTCTCACTCCGATGTCGCACTACATACAAACACACACAAAACACCACCACACAAGCTACTTTATCTTCGCACACACACATCACAGGAACAAAACACACTGACATACACCACAGCCTGTAACCAAACCCCTTAACACACACACACACACACACACACACACACACACACACACACACACACACACACACACACACACACACTTACCTGAATACATGACCATAGTGGAACTTTAGAAGCGCGAAATTCAAAACCTCCGGTATTCGAGGTTTTGAATTTCGTGCTTCTAAACTTTTGCTATTATGTGGATTCGGCTTCTTCTGCACGAGATACTGAAATTCGAGGTTTCAGTATTTCGAGCTTCTGAAGTCAATCTATATATATATATATATATATATATATATATATATATATATATATATATGTATGTATACTCACATTATAAACCACTACTAAATCAATAGTGTTTTTACTACTATTCAAATTGTCATCGCAAAATCAGAAAACGAAAACAATATTTTGTTAAAAAAATTACAAAACATAAAAAGTATTATGAAGAAATGAAAATGTGAATGACTATCACTTCTAATTACCAAGATATTCATTTACTTATATTATGTATAAAATTCAAGATAATATAACTGTATGTTATGAGGAAGCAATGATGCATGCTAATGATATAAAATGAAAAGTAAACTATTACCAGTTTCATTAAGCAATACGTTTTCTGCATGTAATGTGTTATATGTTACAAAATGTTGCAGGACTGTTGTAGGTAGTGCACATCTTTATCCTCAGTTTAGGAGACTTAACGTGTGACTAGGATTAAATAGAGCCTTTAGAAAAATGCCAGCTGTCATATTTTATTGATCACTTTGACTTTTCAGCACCATTTGCATTGGCCATTAATTTATCCATAGTAAAATAAGTGAGCACTTCCAGAATTATGCCCTCTACAGGGCTACTTCTTGGGGCAGGTGCACTTGCTCAGAAGTTTCAGATTACCAGCAAAATAGTGTTCATTTTTTTTTTGGTAGCAAACCAAGATTTGATTTTGCAGAACAGTGCTAAAGACGGATTCAACCCCCAACACAATACAAAGGCATGCCTCAAGGAATATGTGATGAAGTATAGGGACCTGGATTTAATACCCTGAAACCAACTGAAGCACAATGTAGGTGTGACAAAAGCTCTAAGTTTTTAAATAAAACTTGATGGGTGCCACTGGAAAACATCTTGCAGAAAGTTTCTTCTTCAATAAGAAGATGACAAAATCTGTAATAGCAAATAAAATATACACCAGACTATTTTTTTTTTCTAAAAATACCAGAGTTTATTTGTACTGATGCCTCTAAAATTGTTGTAAAACGTACTTTCACATATTTGTATTAATAAGACAGCTAATTTGCATAACCATGCCCGTTTAATGACAATGATAGTTGTCCCCAACTAACAACAGTTATGAAACAAAACATATAATCTATATACAGAGCAATAACTGTCAACTCAGGAATCCTCCCCTAAGCATATATTATTAATAATAACAATAATAATAATAAAAGTAATCAACAATCTGATACTTTCCTTAAATCCACTTAACTAAAACAAAGCAAAACAACCTTTTCCCACCATAAACCAATCAAACATAAGTTTTACCACTTAAATGATACATTTGACACTAGTTCACTGCACCATCCCCACCACAGTCCAGCAAATAAAAGAACTTCTACACATTAACAGCCTCATATAATCTTGTTCACTGAGTGCAAAGCATTGCTTTTAAGTTATTTACACTATAGCAACTATATATTTTCTTTCTTTCTTTATTTCAGATTTGTTAACCGGGTTAGTCCAACTGAGTTTGCAAACAAACCCATTTTCAGTCGAGACCTGAGGGGAAAAGCCCCAGAAAACATAAGTAAAGATAAAGTGGCAGTATACAAATATTAAATTATCACAATACAAAATAATTATAAAAAAGAAAAGGTTATTAACTATTTGCATTGCACTGATGGTAAGAAACCCATTTTCGGTGGAGACCCAAGGCGAAACAGCCCCAGCAAACATAAGCAAAGATAAACATATAGGACAAAAACTCTTAAAAATAACTATGCAAATACAAAATTAATTATAAAGAGAAAAACGAAAGAAAAAATTATGAACATCAAGGGTTGCACTGATAGCAGTGGTCTAAATTTACTACATATAAGAGCAAAAACAAAAGGATAACTGTTTTTCAAAAGAAGGAAAATGTACAGTCATTGATAGGAAGTGGAGGGAAAAAAGATAGTGTGGAGAATGGGAGGGGAGAGAAAGGAGGGGGCTATAGTAGGACTATAGTAGTAGAGCTGAGGGTTTAGGAGATTAGTTTAAGCAGAAGTTACTAACAGAGAAAGAAAGGTAGGAGATGCAACAGGTTATACAGTAGGACAGACTAAGACTACATGTGGTCAAGGCAATGGCAAAATTTCAAGTTTAGTAGATGGCATTTAAGCTTCTTTTTAAAATAAGGAAAGGTTGGATCTAATATGGAGAGGGAGTTTCTTCCAATTTAGTGAGACAGAGTGTTTGTAAAGTAGTTTGTCAATATTCCTTTTGGGTTTAAAAACTGAGAGAAGATGCTGATCAGCACTCCGAAGAGGCTGGGGAGGAGAGTAGGGAGTAACATGGGAGACAAGAGCAGGGAAGACAGAGGCATTGTTGAGTATGGAAAAGGTAGTGTGGAGTTGCGATTGTAGGAGATGGTGCAGAAATTCCAGCCATTGAAGTTTGTTTAGTGAGAGGCAGTGATGCGATGAGAGTGGTTGGCTTAGAATAAATCTGGCAATTTTGTTATACATTTGTTCCAGTTTCTGCATTGAGGTAGTTTGGATATTGGTGGTAAGGATGGGGGAAGCATATGGAAGACTAGGTAAGAGAAATGCCTGCACAAGAGTGTGTTTAGTGGCAGTAGTGAGGAATTTGTTTTCCTATAAAGTAGTCAAAGTTTTTGATGTTTTTTTTTGATGGCCTGTCTCTTTATATTAATTATATTTTCTGTTCACTATAATCTCAAAAAAAAAAAAAAAAAAACAACTGTCAAAACATATCCTCAGTGCAAATCAAGGTTGACTGACTACCCCTGTGAGTTCAGAAATACAGCAAGCATTAACATCTAGCACCTATAAACACAAACATCAACCACAAACACCATGCAGCTCAATTAAACCAACTATCATCCAGATCACCACATGAAATGTCAGTTATACAATAAAATATATTTTCCCCAACACAAGATCAATACATGTCAATCAACTCTTCAATATACAGGAAACTAATAACTATGCTGTGAGATAACTTTAAACAACAGAAGAACCTATCTTAATTTCAGGATCACCAAAAACCAGCACAGCCACAAGCAAACGCCGTGAACCAACTAATATAGTACACAGGAACTAGTAGTACGTACAGCAAATCTTCCACAATAGCATAAGAGAAGAGCAAGAATACATTAAACAGATGAGACTCTCAAAACATCCAAAGCCACTCTCTAAATAACGTTACCACATAGTATAAATTATGTGTACATTAGTGTATAATTTCTGAGTGAATAGACAGTACAAGCATTGTGGAAGGGTGGTTCTTGAATTAAGAAAGTATATACAAAGTGCAACCTTTCTTTTTTTTTCAATAATACTTTTATTGTTTTTCCTATTCATATCACAACATTTCACAAGAGTAAATACAGGTTTTATACAGTTGGTACAAACATCAATAAAACTTACGTCATATTTACACTATTTACAAGAATGCTTTCAACACTTAGTGATATGACAAAAAATAAAACCTTCTTTTTTATTTGTATTACCCTTCCTATCAAGTACTACTACATCTTATTGTGGGTGATATTTGTGTATATTATCAATGCAATCCCTATTCAATGATTCATGCAAGTATAATGTTGAAAATTTGTTCCCAAAGTTTCAAACTCATATGTTTTTGGCTATGTTTATTTAATATGTATTTGTGAGCTAATATATGTTTTATCACTAAAGTCCTAAAGCTGTTCCATGAAAGCATAGATGGTGTTATCCAGTTGGTTGCTATGTAAAGTTTTATTAATAAGAAAATATTTATGAGAATGGATTTCTGTTTTTTTGATAAATTATTTGGCGAGATATGTAAAATCATAAATTCCCAATTGAGTGTTGACATTTGGTAACCCATTTTTTGAAGTTGTAATTTCAGACAAAGTGCAACCTTTCTAAATCCAGCCTACTACCCCTTTTTTAATTGATATGAAACACATAACACAGTACAGTACAATCCCCCCTTCTATACCCAGACTAATTCAGAGTTGTTTTTTAAGGGGGCAAACAAATGAAGAAAGAGTTAGTACTAAAGTATTTGATCACTCTAATCATAAGCGCTGTAAAGAACATTTGCACAGTAACCAAACTTAATTTTATAACTGTTGTTCTACAAATACAGCTAAAGCTATTTGAAAGCTTGAGCTTGAGGTCAGAAACATTTAAGATTTGAAATAAGTGTGAACAAACATAGCATTCCAAAAAAATATTAAAACATTATAAAAGCATTTGTTGAAGGTCTAAATAGAGTGGAAGATTTAAATTGAATTAAAACTAAAATATTTTAATAAGCTCTCTTATATTGTCTTATACCTAAATTGGTAGATATTAATTATTAAAGTTATATTACAGAATATGTTGAAATATAGCATTATAGCAATGAATCATTTAACAACACTTGCCTCTATTCAGAATAACTTGTTTAATTATCTTCTTTTTTTCCTAACATCAAATGTGATTAATAATGAAGAAATACACAAAAAAGTTCCATTTATAAAGTGAATAAAATATAACACAATATGAAGAAAACATTCATGCTTTTTTTTCTTCTATCAATGAATTCTGAAAGCTGTGTGTTTTCAGTTTTCTAGAAATAATTCCATTCAATCCATATTTGTCAGGTAGTCTTCATTTTCCTAGTAGAAAAAGCCATCAGTTCCTATGAATGAAGTAATCCATTGTTTGATAAAAAAGTTTCTTGTTGTACAGCACTGAAGGTTCTGTCACCACAAGGGTGAAATTTTCTCAGAGTGGGATACAAGACATGGGCCTTGATATTATTTTGTTTGAGAAATCTTATAATTGGCCAAAATTCTCTGCATTTTTCAAGGGTTTTAAAAGCATGGTCATTGTCAAACCTGATTAAGTTCTCAACCATTCTTACAGAAGCCTTTGTCCCAGCAGATTTAGTATCAGCTCTTTGTCTAGGAAAGACATAAATTTAATGTGTTTATATTAGGTTGTCGAAGTGTAATTACAGTGAATGGCTGTGCATCAAACCAAAATCACTGAATGGCTATTCCTCCAACATTCAAATCAGCAAACATTTTTCCCAGGTAAAGAAATTACTTGGCCAACAGACCAACTGACACACACATCACAGTACAGCAAATCAACCAAAGTGGGGGGGGTCAGCCACCACACACCCCCAATGTGGGGGCTGTGCCCCCCACACCACCCCTACTTACATATACCAACTCCGAGATCACACTACAGTAGGGAAAAGAGCAAACTTCTGTATGTTGGTCAAGTCATTTCCTTCCCTGGGAAAAACATTGGCTGATGTGAACATTCGATAAATGGCCATTCAGTGATTTCAGTTCGATGAACAGCCATTTTGTGTAATTAGACTTTGACAAACTAATATAGACCTGCATTTAACTACTATCAATCTTTCAAGGTTAATTAGAATTTCAGGGAATTTGGTTTATCTACAGCTTTATGTGCTCTTTCTATTCCATAAAATAGGTCTTTTTGAAAATAAAGGGACAGATTGATGAAAGCTTGCATGGAGTTGTAGAGTAGAGTAAGACGTCAGATAGCCAATATGTCTGCCGAGCTATCCAGCAACAGCCAGCAGGGGCATGCATGAGAGCTTCTAAAGCTAGTCTTGCACGGACAGTGTCATGGTATGCAAATTACCTCATTTGCTGCTGAAAGCTATGCAAATGAGGTAAATTTGCAATCCAGGATACACTAACCTGTCCGTGGAAGAGTAGTGTTATCTGCAGGAATGTACTCCATTGGTAACGGAGTACCGTCCTGCAAATAGCAAAACGGAACTATGACAGCTCCAAATAAAGGATACATCCAGTTGAGGAAGCATGCCAGTGGCCAAATATAAGGCAATTGGCATTTTTAAATGTTTAAAATTATTTATTTTTTTTCCCCCAATCTCTGATGTTTAAGTGTAGTGCAGCACTGTGCAAATGTGCGGCGCTTAAAAACAAGAAAATAATTAAAAAATAGCCAAAAATAGGGCATTTTCACTAAAAAGCTTATCCTGCCATGCAGGTGAATGGCAGGCTGAAGACAACATGGTCACTGAGTGGTGGTTGCTAAGGGGTGGAAGCTCAGTGTGAGAGATGTAACCAAGCATTAGTAGGCAATCCTATGCAAATGAGGATAAGGATAGTGAATCCCAAATTTCCCCAGCATGTGAGCCATGTCCCAAGAGTGTAAGTGTAGGAGTAGGTGAGAAGTAGAGTAGAAGATAGGTGACATCATGAGGGAGTGTGTCAGAAAGACTGTATGCTTATTGGAGCACAGTGTCTTGTGTTTGCCCTGAGTTGCTCAGGATTGCAAGAGGCGTGTCTACAGTTGTCCTTTTTGAAAACCGGAAACCAAAGGCGTACGCCGTGAATATATCTGAAATTTCTTGCAAACATGCACACAGCACGTGCGCATGTGTGCGCGGCGCTGCCCTGGGTGGAAACAGAAAGGGAAAAGGAAGGAAAAGAAGTAGTAGGACGTTAACCAAGGAGAACTAGCAGAGCTGCCAGGTGAAATATATCAGAATCAGCCAAATACACAGGCAGCAGACTAGCCCAGCCCAGCCCAGCACTTTAAACTTTGCAAACAGCATTCTTCCCTGTTTTTTCCCAAGAACTCTTGCAACACTGCAGTATACAAAGAGGGAAAGCTTAAAAATTTTAAAGTCAGACAAAATATTAGGGGCTGATCTTGCTATCATAAACTAACATGTGCAAGGTGCTGAGGGTGGTGATGTTGTGAATGCTGCTGAGCAGCCGACAGTGAGGAGACGGAGAAGAGTGTACAGAACCAGGGTAACCTACCAGGGGCTACATGAGCTGGAGATAGTGGAGCGCTATAGGGTGGACAGAGACCTCCTGCAGCAAATTGTTGAGCTGTGCCGGCCACGCCTCACACACAGAACGAAGAGAGGGGAACCCATCCTAGTGGATACCAAGGTATGTGTTGGCCTAAGAATACTAGCTACAGGTACCTTCCAGAGACCAACTGGTGATATGATGGGGAATTCACAGGCATCAGCATCCAGGGTACTGCACCAATTCCTGGATGCCGTGTCAGCACATGTCGGTGAGCACGTATATTTCCCCAGTTCCCATGAGGCATTGGCCAGCAATATGCATCTTTTCCACCAAATAGCAGAATACCCTGAGGTAGTGGGTGCAATAGACTGCACGCACATACACATCAAAGCACCACCCGGTGAGTGGGGTAGGGTCTACATCAACCGCAAGGGCTTCTCCTCCATCAACTGCCAGGTTGTGTGCGATGCCCAGGGCATAATTATGAATGTGTGTGTGCTGGCTGCCCTGGAAGCTATCACGATTCCCACATCTGGCAACTGACGCAGCTGTACCAGAGATTTGCCAATGGGGACATCCATGACGGTCACCTAGTGGGGGATGCTGGATACGCACTGGAGCCGTGGCTGATGACACCCATCAAAAATGCACACACACCCGAACAAGAACTCCATAATGAGGCGCACGCACAAACAAGAAACATTACTGAGTGTGTGTTTGGGATGCTCAAGTCACGGTTCCGGTGCCTGGACACATCTGCTGGAGCCTTGCAGTACTCATCAACTACATGTACCCAAATTGTCATGGTATGTGCCATGCTACACAATATGATCCTGCAAAAGCAGCTGCAGCAGGAACAGCATGGGGCAGGGCCAAACAGCCCCCCACCATTGCCAAGGACTGCACAGGCACAGCGTGACTCGGAGGAGGAACAACCTGAGCCTGCCCCCGTAGGCAGAAGGAGGCATGCCCAGTATGCCCTGGCCTTGGCAAAGAGGCAACGCATAGCACATACGCTGACTCAGTAGGAACCTTGAAAATGACACCTCTCTCTGACTTGCACATACAGTAAAAGGGATGCCTAACTTGACACTACCTGTTTTCAAACATGTATAGGGAGTGTACTATGTGCATTCAACATAGGCAGCCCTGCAGCACCACCTGAGGCATGAGTGCCTTATTTTATGCAATATAAAGCACTGCTAAGCATATTTTACTAGTATTGAGCATATTTAAACTCAATTGCGTGGAGCTGCGCACCGCGCTAATCAGCACAACGTCAGTCAACGTTGGACAATGTTGGGCAAAGTCGGGTAAACACGCTCACACCTGCCTTACTGTTCCTTAAGCAGTCTGGTCTGCCCAGCAGGAAAATAAAAAGCAATGACAGGGCTCGAACTCAGTATACTGTGCACTATAGTCACAGTACTGAACCACTAAGCCATGACAGCAATTCACTGGCACAGACACAACTTAACTCACTCACACATACCAGTTGGGGGGGTCACATACCTAACAGTCACAGCCAGCAGGACAAATGTAGACAAATGCAAACACAAACAATTGCTGTATCATGCCCCCTGAAGAGGCATATGAGTACCCTCCCCCAGACCTATGCAGACAGATAACAGCAGGCCAGGCAGTGTGTTGTGGGTTGGGTAGGCTATAAAGTCACAAACTAATATGCATGTAATTGGAAGCTAAGGTCTGTAGTACAGTGGTATGCCTCAAGCCAGTATGATAGGCAACAGTACAGACTGAAATGGAGTACCTGACATAGCAGTGCAGGCCTAGCAAATGTGTATATGTGTCAGGTGAACCCTTCATCCTATGTACACCCACATTAACAATCAGGTGTGCCCTCCCCGGGTAGAAATGTACAAATAATAGCTGTCCCCACTGTATGTAGAATGACTCATGGTAGCCCTGCAGGCACACTGTGCTTCCTGTTGATGTACAACACAAAGGTGAGCCCTGAAGTAAAAACCAACTTGATTTTCACACACATATAGTATATATGCTCATACTGGGCATGCTCACACACTTAAATTTAGCAAATTTCAGTCAGCAACATACTGAAAGGTCATACTGGGCATGCTCACACACTTAAACCATGTCTGAGTACAGCAGTGGGCCACACATATCTGGCAGTTGCAGTTCTTACTCCAGACACTTGTCACTATTCACCAATCCTGCCTTCTGCACACACTGATATGAAAACAGACCCGTATAATATATTGGACACCTGTCATAATCAAACTATGTACTCCAAGTACTTAAGTTGTTCAAAGAAAGTGAAAAACCAAAGAAGATCAGTATCATCAAGAAACAATGAGCACTCCTAACATTATCCAAGCCATGGTTAAAGAGTCCATAGAGAACCATGAAGCTTTCTTTTGCTATGTCATAAATATCAATGTAAACTCATATATTTTCTGAGTCAGTGCAAACTATAAATGAATACATGTGCATGACTGACTGACATTGCCAACATCTTGTCAGCCTAATAAGCCTGATGTGCAAGGCCATGGAGTCCATCATTATGGAACTCATAAACAGAGCTATTGAGAGCCTACAAACACCCAACCCTACCCATTGTGGTTTGGTCAGGGGCAGATCATGGTTCCTAAACTTGCTAGACAGTTTTCAAGGCAGTCACCCAGGACATGCATCAATGAAATGAGCTACACATGGCCTACATAGACCTTGAAAAGCCCTTTTCCAACAACCCACACACATGTCATATCCACAAAATCAACAACCTGTGCATAAACATGTATGTCATCTGATGGATTGCCAACTGGGGCACAGATAGATCCCACAAGGTAAGAATTGTGGTCTCCTGTTCAAGCTGGTAACAACTGCTGTCCGCCATGGCTCAGTACTGGGACCCCTCCTGCCTGGTATATACTTTTCAGAAATACAGTCAAACACAAGGGCTATGTTTAGCAAGGTTTGTGAATGACTGCAAAAAGGTTGTTATAATCGATGTTTGGGACAACAGAGACACCCTTAAAAAGGTTCTCAGTCAGAGAGATGTGGTGTCAAACTTATGGGCTCGAGCTACAGTCATACAAATACCACATAGGTGCCAACACCCTAAATATGGAGGTAATAATAAGGGATCTATGGACATGTGGATAGTCATAACTACTTCCAGAAACGCATTCACAAAGTGGTTAGAAAATCATGCCATATGTTCCCACAAACTGCCATGGTCTTTGCATGTAGGTCAAAGGAGATTCCCTCTACTCATCAGTTATCAGACCCATCATAGAGTACCACAACACACTTGCAATGAATCTGACTAGGCACCTTCAGCAGCTGGAAAGACCACTGACGTACCTCAACAAGAGCATTACTGACCTCAAACAGTTGCACCATGCAACAAGACTGAATTTAACTCAGTCTGTACTCTGTTGCATACTGTCTACTCAGGTGATCTCTACCCAACAGACAGGTCCATGTCCAATGCAGAACAGATGTACATGTGCTATCTGAAGTAATCCCAAGCTCACTGTTCTACATGCTCTAGGGATATCATCATCACAACAATAACTAGAACATGTTGGAGGGATACATAAATAACTCACAGACTTTCCTTTTTTTGGAACAGGCTCTCTCCCAACCTACATTAAGCTGAGTCCCTCACTGACACTCTTCCAGAGGAGCCTTGAAGAGTGTATGTGAAACTGAACTGTCACACCATGGATCACTTCATCAGCCCTACTACACAGAGGCCTAGGGAACTAACTCCATGAGTGGTGATAGCTGCACACTCTGGCCATACTAATATATGCCTTCAGGCAGATAGCCTATTACCTACCTATGTACCTATATATATATATATATATATATATATATATATATATATATATATATATATAGATACAGTTTCACAAACACGACATCGCATACACGACACAACATACCAACAAACAAAACACATCCCTATCCAACACTCACACAAAAATCCTTACAAACAAACACTAACCCATACATACACAACTAACCACAACCCTGACCCAAACCTTACCCTAAGGTCCGTCACTCGCACACTCTCACCAAACCCGGCCCTAACCCTAACTCACTTATCCCACCCCTACCCTACAAAACACCAACATTGCACACCCCTTACTTCGCACACTCACCTAACCCAACCCTAACTCACTTATCCCACCCCCTACAAAACACCAACATTGCACACTTACCTTTACCCCATCACAGCTTCGGTCTTCTGCCTCGTCGATCTTCTGGCGTCGGTGACGTGACTTTCGACATTCTCGTGTCGGTTAATCCATTGTCGGTATTTTAAAGTGTCGATGAACTCAGATAGACCCATATATATATATATATATATATATATATATATATATATATATATATATATATGTGTGTGTGTAGGGGGAACACAGTATAATAAGCCAAAGATGGATGGGCAGAGATGTGTGTAAGAGGGTGACAATGACAGGGAGCCATCCAAGACTGTCCCACCCAGCACACATCTCAATGGCACAAAATACATGAGGTGCACATCTCACCCAGTGTACATAACAGCTACCAGTATCTGTAAGCATTACAGTGTATGGGGTCCATGTGCCTGCTGTACAACATGACGGTACAATGAAGTACACATCTACTATCTGTAGACATGTACCTGTCACATAGTCTACTACATACCTATGAACATATCTTCAATAAGGCATATGTTAGCCTAGGAAAGCTGTGCAGCTTTCACCACCCAATTGGGTAGTCTCCCAAGCCCTCATTCTAATAGTTAGTACCCTAAGCCCCTTTCTAGTGGGGCTGCTGATGTGATGGCTGGCATGAATTGTCTCTTTCCCATCCACTCATCAAGGTTCCTATTGAAGAGTGTCAGCAAGGGGCTCTGTCTGATGTACATTGGGACTCTGTTCCACAGTAAGGCAAGTGACTGAGATGGTACTCTATCCCACCAGCATGTTGTATTCATTGTTGTGATGAGGTTCATATCCCTGGAGTGTGTAGGGTGACTCAATTTTGTTATCTGTAGATGGAGCATCCTCAGCAGTTATGTGTTGGACATGGCTTTGTATGTTAGGCAGAGCGTGCCTCTGAGTAGGCGGTACTCAACGAAGAACAGATTTAGTTTTACCAGTTGTGTTGCATAACACAACTGTTTGAGGCCAGTAATCCTCTTGGTGAGGTATTTCTGTGGTCTCTACAGCTGTTGGATATGCATAGTCGAGTACATCCAAAATGGTGCATTGTACTCAAAGATGGGTCTGATGACTTAAGAGTAGAGGGCCACCACTACCTTTTTGGATCCTGATGCAAACCCTTTGTTGATTAGGTGGGCCACATAGGATTTCCCAATCACTTTGGCAACATGGTTGTCAAAGGAAAGATGACTATCTATTTGTGTCCCCAGAGCCCTTATTACCTTGTCAGTTTTAAGGGGATAACACCTATGTGGTAGTTTGTGTGTACTTTGTTTTCACCAAAGGTGATCACTATGCATTTCTCCACATTGAGCTTGAGGCCATGATTCTGACACCACACATCTGTCTCATAGAGTCCCTTCTGAAGAATATTTGTGTCATCCGGGGAATCTATTATGGCAAACACTTTACAGTTCCTAGCAAACTCAGTCAACCACAACCCTCCTGTCTTGGCATGTACATTTGAGAAGTCTATATCAAACAGGAGGGACACAAAGACTGAACCCTGGGGACCACCAGTTGTTACCGGTGTAGAGTCTGACATGCAGCCAGCAACTCTTAGTTTGTGGAATCTATCTGTGAGCCAGTTTGCAATCCATCTTGTGATGTATGGATTCATGCCCAGGTTGGTGAGTTCATCTATGATACCTTACTGGGGAATGGTGTCAAAGGCTGTAGTGAGGTATAGATAGGCTGTGTTGAGCTCATTTCAATCATCTGTAGCTTGGGTAACAGTCTCAAAGAAATCCACTCAGTTCAGGAGGCGTGATCTGCATATGATGAAGCCAGACTGGGTGTGCTCAACTGTGTGAACGTTCACAATCTCTTTATTGTTGACTTCCATTATGATTGGCTCCATTGCCTTAAACAGCAGACTCGTCAGGCTCATAGAGCATGAGTGGCAAGGGTTTTTTGTGGCCCCACCCCTTTGGAGTGTGAAGAATGTTGCTGTGCAACATTCTATGGGTACATATCCTGTACAGAGCATGTAGAGAGAGGTGTAGGTATCCTTGATGAATATGAATACATCCCCACCCTATGTGCTATGATCCAGGTCCTGATGCTGGAAGGTATGGAATGAGTAGTATCCTGGTAGTGCTGGTGTGATTCTCTGGAGCCTTGAACTAGGTTTATGTTACTGCACAGATATCAATATTCTCCATACTGAGGTGTGCCTCGAGTGTGTGCATCTGGAGGCTGAGATGTCTGGCAATCAGTAGCATTTAGCTAACTTTGTGGTTATTTGTGTTGGTTATGGGGTTTGGTTTGTCCTGAGTGACCGGTGTTCCAAACCTGAAGTCAATGCCTCATTGGTCCCATCTGACCATAAGCTAATTACCCTACATATCCACATTCTGGACCCACCCTCTATTAAGAAAACCATGTTAAAAAAATGTCTCCAAAGCCAACTTCATGCTTCTTAAGACAGAAGTGCTGAACTTCAGGACATCCATGCAGATGGACAATACTGTTACGACTACTGAATCCTTCACAATTGCACTTTATAAGCACTTACATGAGTGTATGCATCGTGCTATCCCAAACAGAATGAAGATGCTATTCTCCTAGAAAAGGAACCCAATCTGGTGGTCCCCTGCCATAAACAAACTGCACAACAGAAGGAAGAAACTGTTGCAAAAGAGGGTAAAATCCCATGAGTGGAGGAGCTGCCTGGTCAGCCGCAGGAAGAAGCTGCGATCCCCTGATAAAATCCTCCAAAGCTAGTTATGAAAACAAAGTCAACACTGATTCTAAAGACAACCACAAAGCATTCTATAGTTATGTCAAGAATCTCAGTGGCAACACTCAGATCTGCTCTGAGTTACAGCACAATGGCACTAAATATACAGACCCAACTGATATTGCCAACAGCCTGGCAGATAGGATCAGTGCTAACTTTACTCCCCTCTCACCCATGAAAGAGCACATCTCTATACCAGAAGAATGCAAAGTTGCTGTCATCATGGCTGCACAGGTAAAAACCACTCTCCAAAGACAGGAACACAGCATCCATGGGACCAGATTACATCCCAGGCTGCGTTCTACACAAACTACAGAACAAACTGGCACCACACCTACATACCATGTTCATTTATAGCCTCACCTCAGGCTTTGTGCCTGCTGAATGGTGCACAGCGACGGTTATCCCACTACACAAGGGGGAAGCCACCACGGACCCTGGGAACTAGTGCCCCATTAGCCTGATGAGCCTGGTCTGCAAGGCCATGGAATGTATCATCATGGAACTTATAAACAAAGACATTGGTAATCTCCAAACTCTGGACCACAACCATTTTGGGTTTGTAAAAGGCAGATCATGTCTCCTAAACCTGATAGACTTCTTTGAAGCAGTCACCAAAGCTGTAGACAAGGGTAAGGTGGTTCACACAGCCTATCTAGATCTTGCCATGGCTTTCGACACCATCCCCCACTCTGGAATTATGGATAAACCCACTAAACTAGGTATAAATCCCTATGTCACAAGATGGGTTGCCAACTGGCTGACTGACACAACCCACACTGTGAAAGTAGCAGACTCCAAGTCTGACTTCAGACCAGTGACAAGTGGAGTACCACAGGGTTCAGTCCTGGGTCCTGTCCTGTTTGGTATCTACTTCCCTGAAGTACAGGTTAACATGGAAGGTCTCTGGCTAATGAATTTCCCAGATGACTGCAGACTAGGAGCCATAATCGAGACTACAAACGATGTGGACATCCTACAAAAGGGCCTCACTGAGACAGATGCCTGGTGTCAAAGCCATGGCCTCAAGCTCAATGCCAAAAGTGCATTGTCATCCCCTTTGGTAAAAACACTGTACCCATGAACTACAACATAGGTGGTTGTATACTTAACACCGAAAGTGTGATAAGATACCTTGGGACACAGGTGGACAGTAGACTCTCCTTTGATAATGACATCGCCACAGTAGTCAGGAAATCCTTCTACGTGGCACACCTCATCACAAAAGGTGTCTCATGCAGAATAAAAGAGGTCATTGTTCCCCTCTACTCAACAATCATTAGATCCATTATAGAGTACAATGCCCCTTTTGCTATGTACCTCACAAGAGATCTACAACAGCTGGAAAGCCTGCAGAAATACCTCACAAAGAGGATTAGCAGCCTCAAATACATGCCATACACAGACTGTCTCAAAACACTACAGCTTTACTCTGTCGCATATCGCCTACTCAGAGGTGATCTCTGCCTAACATACAAAGCTATGTCAAACATAGAGGTGTTGGACATGCTACACTTAAAGAAATCCCAATCCCTCCAAGCGTCGGCCCCAAAACCTAGACTGAAATACTAAAGGAGGGGGTGTATCCATTTTCATAAAGGATACCCACACCTCCAGGTTAGTGGCACAGCACGAGGCCTTGGAGACCATGCAAGTGCAACTAACATTGGGCAAAGCAGCTTATCAGATTGTAGCCTGCTACAGATCACATACCTTGTCTCAGGACCCTCACTCAGTATTCCTGAGAACACTTGGATATATAAATGTCCTACCAAACACCATGATATGAGGAGATTTCAACTACCCAAACATTGACTGGGAGAATTACTCCAGTACAAAGTCCTTTGCTCAGTGCTTCCTAGAGTTTATAAACTCAAATGGCCTGGAACAGCTGGTCACCATGCCCACTAGAGGTGACAACATACTGGACCTGATCATCACCAACATGGGGGATCAGTGTTCCACACCAGAGGTAAACCCCTTGCTGGTAATATCAGACCATGAAGTAATCACACTGGACATCCACATCCCGACCCCCCCCCCCGTCAACAAAACCACTGTGAAAAACTTTTCAAAAGCAAACTTCACACTTCTCAAGACCAAAGTGGAAAGTTTCAAAGCCCCCTTGCTACAGGATAATGCTATCCAATCTGCAGAATCCTTTGCAAGTGCATTCTATGAGCATCTACAGGGATGCATGGATCGAGCCATCCCAAATAAAACCAAGACTCACTCCTCCAAAAAGAAGAAACCAATCTAGTGGTCCTTGCCCATAAATAAGCTATACAACAGAAGGAGGAAACTAAAACATGATGGAGCAAAATTCCAAAAAGGAAAGGCGTCACTGATCATTATTAGCAAGAAACTATGATCGCTCATAAAATAATCCAAGTCCAGTTTCTAAAGAAATATTGCCAAGGAATCTAAAGATAACCACAAAGCCTTCTTTAGCTATATCAAACATTTACATGGCAACTCTCAGATATGCTTTCAGCTACTGCAAAATGGCAAAAAATACACTGAACCAAATGACATTGCCAACATCCTGGTGGACAAGTTCATTGCAAACTTCATCCCCTCTCACCCCCAAAAGGGCCCGTGTCCATCCCAGAAGAATGCAGAGCCCCAGACTTCATGGACATGCAGGTAAAAACATCCGTCTCCAAAGCTAAGAACACAGCATCAATGGGACTGGATGATGTCCCAGGCTGCGTCTTGCATGAACACCAAAAGGAACTAAACCCTCACCTACATTCACTGTTCAGACTCAACCTTACCACAGGCTATGTACCCAAAGAATGGCATACAGCAACAGTCATCCCACTCCACAAAGGTGGTGCCACAACAGAACCTAGGAACTATTGCCCTATAGGCCTGACCAGCCTGGTCTGCAAAGCTATGGAGTGAATTATCATGGAACTCATAAACAGAGACATTGAGAACCTCCAGGTACTGGACCCTACCCAATTTGGCTTTGTTAAAGGCAGATCCTGCCTCCTAAACCTAGTTGACTTCTTTGAAACAGTTACCAAGGCCATAGATGAAGGGAAGGTAGTCTACACAGCCTACCTGGACCTCACTAAGGACTTTGACATAATTTCCCACTCTGGCATCATAGACGAGCTTACCAGCTTGAACATTAACCCCTATGTCACGAGATGGGTGGCCAACTGGCTCACGGATAGAACACACATGGTCAGAGTTGCAGGTGCCATGTCCGACTCTAAACCAGTCACAAGTGGCATCCCAAGGTCTCGGTCCTGGGACCCCTCCTGTTCAGTATATACTTCGCTGAGGTATAGGCAAGCATGGGAGGACTATGGCTGACCAAGTTCCCGGATGACTGTAAACTGGGGGCCATAATCAACTCTCTGGCTGACACAGACATCCTCCAGAAGGGTCTTACAGAGACAGATACCTGGTATCAAAAGCATGGCCTCAAGCTGAATGCCAAAAAATGCATAGTCATCCCCTTTGGAAAAAACAAAGTGCCCACAAATTACCACATAGGTGGTAATCCACTAGGTACGGAAAATGTAATTAAGGACCTGGGGACCCAGGTAGATAGTAGCCTCTCCTTTGATAATCATATTGGCAAAGTGGTTAGTTATTCCTTCTATGTAGCCCACCTAATCACAAAAGGCTTCACCTCTAGATCAAGAGAGATCATTGTGCCCCTCTACTCATCACTCATTAGGCCCATAATAGAGTACAGTGCCCCATTTGGTATGTATCTTAATTGGCACATGCAACAGCTGGTAAAACCACAGAAGTACTTCACCAAGAGGATCATGGGCCTCAAAGAGATGCCCTATGCAGCTCAACTAAAGAAACTCCAGCACTACTCGGTTGCTTACTGCCTGCTCAGAGGTGATCTATGCCTGACGTATAAGGCCATGTCCAACCCGGAACTAATGGACATGCTCCACCTCAAGAAAAACAAATCTCTTAGAGCCACATGCTCCAGTGAATTAAACCTCAGCAAAGCAATAAACAGGACATGTTGGAGGGATAGATTCCTGTCCCAGAGACTTCCCTCACTCTGGAATAGAATCCCAGTTGATGTTAGGCAGAGCCCCTTACAGACTCTCTTCAAGAGGAATCTTGATGAGTGGATGGGAAATTGTAAATTTACCCCTGGGATCACTTCAGTGGCCCTGCTGGACAGAGGTCCAGGAAACTAATTTAAAAGGGAGGCGAAAGCCAACACATGCTGGCTAGGCTTATAAATGCCCTTGGGCAGATAGCCTAGTACATACCTATGAACCTATGAACCTACACACTCTAGGACCTAAACCTTGTCACCACAATAAACAGAACATGCCGGAGGGATAGATTCCTGTCCCACAGACTTCACATACTCCAGAATAAACTACCTGTCTATATCAAACAGAGCTCCTCATTAGCACTCTTCAAGGAAAATCTTGATTATTGGATGGGAAATAGGAAATTCACCCTTGGGATGACTTCTGTGTCTCTGCACGACAGTGGCACAGGAAAATAAATTTCTTGGGTGGCAAAAGCCAGGGTACCTTTTTGGCTGGCCTTGTATAGGCTCCAGGGATGATAGACTAGTACCTACCTATGAACCTTTGAGCCTTGCCTAAAAAAGGTAATATGGGGACAGCACGAGCCTTGGTCAGTATTCAGAAGCATAGGGGCGACAGGTGTAAACCATCTGTAGTGAAGCAGCAAGGCTTGTCTATCATGTCATCACAGGCAGACAGAGCCTGGATCCCCTTTGAATGACACCAGAAGCTCAGCCAATTGTTGAAGTTTATCACCTTTCTGTTATATTGCAGTATCATGTAGGTGACGGTAAGATGCTACTCAAGGTTTGACCCTGTGTGTGCCAGCATGTGGTGCATCAACCCATATGTGATATGGTCATGGCCTATGCATACAATACACTCACAATACACCTAGTATGATAAGCCTGCTGAGGTTAGCAAATGTGAAAAAAACCTTTGTGCAAACTGTCAGCAAGTAATGTCTGTATTGCACCCTGTAACTCCATATTGCTTGCTGAAGTGTAAAGATGTACTTGGTTTGGATTAAGAACACCGCACTTGCCAACTGTGTGTGTGTCTCCCTGGGGAGGAGCAACCTTTTTGGAGACTACTCAAACACCTTAAAAGTGGTATACTCATCTTTGTCCAGTCCGATGATGTCACCATCCTACAAATATACCTCTGGAAAGGTGAAATCCCAGTAATGTGTATAGCGTGTTGTGTAAATGCGTACTGCTGTAGTATCATAATGTAGTTAGGTAGGGGTTTGAATCCTGCACTTGCCAACTATATTTGTGTGTGTGTGTGTGTGTGTGTCTCTGTCTGTCTGTCTCTCCCTGGGGAGGAGCAACCTTTTTTAAAGACTACTCAAACACCTTAAAAGTGGTATACTCATCTTTGTCAAGTCCGATGATGTCACCATCCTACAAATATACCCATAGAAAGGTGAAATCCTAGTAATGTGTATAGCACATTGTGTAAATGTGTACTGCTGTAGTATCGTAAGGTAGGGGTTTGAATCCTCCACTTGCCAACTGTGTGTGTGTGTGTCTCCCTGGGGAAGAGCAACCTTTTTGGAGACTACTCAAACACCTTAAAAGTGGTATACTCATCTTTGTCAAGTCCGATGATGTCACCATCCTACAAATAAACCTGTGGAAAGGTGAAATCCCAGTAATGTGTATAGCACGTCGGGTAAATGCATACTGCTGTAGTATCATAATGTAGTTAGGAAAGAGTTTGAATCTTGCACTTGCTGACTGTGTGTCTGTGCTCCAGGTGTGTAACACCGTTGGCCAATGTGGAGTGGGTTTTGATTTTTATAGCATATGACATATCACAATGACAACTGTATGTGCATTACACATGTAAGGTAGCTGTGGGGCAAATCCATATACATACATGTGACCTCAAGTATTTCATAGGTGAGTACTTTGCTTTCTCCATGAGCGCATGTGTTATCTTTGCCAGAGCGTGCTGTCGCTTTCCAGACCTTAGGTCACTTCTGTATGCTTGTGACAAGCTTAGCCACTGCAATGTTCCCTGGGCTATGGCTTCTGTTTCACATCCACTCATCACGGTTTCTACTGAAGAGTGTGAGTGAGGGTTTATGCTTGAGGTATATTTATAACCTGTTTCAAAACAAGCAAAGTCTGGCAAAGATGACTAATCATTATAGGTGTGCAACAACCTTTGTGGATCTGCATGCAAACCCTTTATTGCTTATGTGCTCCACAGAGGGATTTCCAAAACCCTTTGGTAATGTGATTATCAAAGGAGAGATGACTTAACACATGGCTCTATATAAACATTAGTACCTGTTCCACATTTTGGGGGCTACTACCTATGTGGTACTCTAGGGATACTTTGTTTTCTAAAAGTGGATAACTATGCTTTCTTAGGCTTATAGCTTTACAGCATGAGTTTGACACCAGGTATCTATCTGTATGATACCCCTTTGGAGGATGTGTGTGTCATCTGGAGAATAAAGTATAGCCCACAGTATGCATTTTCATCAAACGTGGGCAGACATATCCCTACTGTGTTTGCTTGTACCTAAGAAAGCTATATGCCAAACAGGAGTGGTCCCAGGACTGAGTGCAGGTGAATACCACTTGTTACTGGCATAGAATAGTACATGGAGGCTGCAAATGTTACTGTGTGTCCTACATCTGTGCATCAATTGTCAAGCCATCATCTAACAATCGTTTATGGTCAGTCTGTTGAGGTTATGTCTAATACCAGTATGTGGGATGGGTATGATTTGATGGTGAGCTATAGCTTGGCTGTGTTGACCTCCCCTCCCTCACCTATAGCCTTGTTGACTGGCTTGAAGTCTACTAGGTGTAGGAGCCATGATCTGGCCTTTAGAGAACCTAAGTGAGTATGGTGCAGTGTTTGTAGGTTCATAATGTCTCTGAGTTCCATAATGCTGTGCTCCATAGCCTTTCAGATAACATTGGTCTGGCTTACAGGGTGAGAGTTTCCAGGACCTGTTGTAGTTCTACCCTTAACCAATTTATGTTAACATTTGCACTGGGTGTGACAAGGGTGGACAGGTTTAAGAATATTAGAGGGTCAGGCCAGGTTTGAAGGTTAGTAGACCATGTCAGATAGGCAGGATTAAGTTGGTTTGTACATGTGCTGAGGAGGGATGCAGAGTATATTGTGAAATAGATGCTAAGGATGAAGCCGCCAGATAACAGGAAAAGAGGAATGCCTAAGATGAGGTTTATGGCTGTGGTGAGAGAGGACATGCAGGTGGATGGTGTGACAGCACAAGATGCAGAGGGCAGGAAGACATGGAAACAGATGATGTACTGTGGCGACCCCTAATGGGAGCATCCAAAAGGAGAAGATGTTGTAGCTCAACCCTTGTGGACTGTGAACACTATTACCGTATGTCATTCCACATGTATGTAACCTGTACAGAGGCACCATCTAGACAGAGTGTTTAGGTGAGTGGTGACTTCATATGTCAGCTTGTGTATGGCACAACCAGGGACACTGTTCTTTACCATTGCCACTGTGGTTTGGACCTTGTTAAACAGCTGTTTTAACTAGATTGTCTGTGAATCATCATTACGTTCTGCAGGTCTGGAAATGTGGCCCTTGTATAGAAACAGGGTGGTGAAATCCACATTCAAACTGTCTGACAAGGAATTGGTAATGTCAGTCAGATAAGTGTACTTTGTGACCATTTACATTAACTGTGACTCAATCTGAGATTTCCCCTGTAGATTATGAACAACAGTAAAGAAAGCTTTAATGTTGTCTTTGGAATCATTGCCATTTTGTATTTTGAAGCTTGCCTTGTATGTTTATTGAGGGATTGAATTTTCCCAATGATACTGACCAGAGAGGTTATCCCTTCTTGGTATGTAACTCTTTTCTGGTGTAGCATCACACCTTTTATTATATATTTAGTTTATAGCAGGGGTCCATGAGACTAATGCACTTTTACTGTATAAGTGAGAATTTCTTGTGTTTCTGATAGCACAGTCCATGCAACCCTGTAGGTGAACAGTGTGCATTAATACAGGATTATGGAGCTGGGACAGTATTAACCTTAGTAATGCAAACCAATGACAGACAGTAACAACAGCATCACCCACAGCACAGTGTCAACCCGTGTCATACACACACATGCATACTCAAGTTCCAAAACGTGTGTAGTACAATGCATACTGGCCACCAATATAAACTATGGAGTGTTAACACTGGCCAATACAAGGCACGTCACCCTGCCCATGTGTCCAATATGCATGTACATGCAGACAGTGCACCTCCACCATGTTCACAAATGTACACCTGCAAACCTGTGCTGCACACACCCCACACGTACTGTCCACTGTATAACACATGCTGACACAACTACACACATCAGCCAAGTGGCACATGGGCAAACAAAACACAATTGGAATAAACACTGGTGGAAACAATACAACATTGCTAATTACAGCTTTAAAGCATCATGCCTGCTCAGCTACACCTTCAAGGATATCATTACACTTTACTGCTGACAACATGCTACACATTCAACCATTGCTATACTTTATCAAAGTCACCCTGTGCATCAGCACCATGTTAGCCTGTTCCTGCATCAATGTTACAGATGACAGGAGGTGGCACAGGTTTCATCATATGCACAGGGTGTGTTGTTGGTTTGCCAGAGGCCTACACTGAGCCATACAATCGACGTGTGTGTGAGTGTGTGTATGTGAGGGCCATGAGTACTGTTATGGACCAATGTTGATGTAATGTGTGCGGGTGTGTGTTTGCCCTAGGTTTCTGGTTTATGTGTGTGTGTGTCTGCATGCACACAGTTCCACCACGTGGCTGCCATATACAGGGATTTGTGGGACAGCTACAGACTGTACCTGGCAGGCTTTACAGATCACCGTCTCTGGCCATGGATACGGAACCTGTGCCTGGCAGGGGTGCTACAGACAGTATCAGGTACTAATCCAGACTGGGTACTATCCTCAGAGGTTGACATATGTCCACTGGATCCAGGTCCCTGCTGGGACTGGCCAGAGCCACGTGCACGTGGTCTTCTAGGACGGTCTATGGACAGCCCCCCCAACATTGCTGGGGCTGGTACTGGCACTACAGGAGCAGCTGTGACTTGCTGGATGTCCACGGGGACCTCAGCTGCTGATGCTGCTGGCATACGTCCACGCCGATGTCTCAACCGTCCCACACTGTCCTGACACATGGACATTACATTGTGGAGGACATCCAATGTCTCACCCCAACGTCCATCAATGACCTCAGTGTAATTGCGTATGGCACCTGCTAGGTCACGGATACTGTCATTTACAGAGGTGTTATGAGCCCTCTGTGCCCTTAGTCCCTGTCTTGTGTACCGCTCCATTCATGCCTGTGCCTCCATGACAGCCTGGAACATGCATGTGGTTGAAAGGGTTGTGGCATGTCTGCCAGGGGCATGATGACCAGCAGTGCTCTGATGAGAACCCCTGGGCATCTGCCTATGTGGTACCGTTCCAGATATCTGGCTATGGCTGCTGTGTCCTGATACATGTGCTATAGATACCACACTGTCCTGGCCAGTACCAACCATACACTGTCCCTCAGCTAAGGGCAATGGTGATGATGGATGTACAGGCAGTATGACTGTGTGCATGGATGGGGTGGAGACCTGTGTACTGTCAATTGGTGGCCCAACAACAGACCCTGACAAACCTGCCTGTGCCTCAACACACCTATCCTCATGATCACTGTCTGTCTCAGTGACATCAGGTTCCCTGCTGTACTGAACCAGCCCCACCTCAGCACCTGTGAGAGAAAAACAGGAAACACACTTTAAGACCTGAACATGATGTCAGACCACATGCACACATGCACACATGCACGCATGCACATGCGCACATGCACACATGCACACACACAAATACACTCCTCCCTAAAGCAGACACACACACACACAACACCAGCAATCTCAGAACATACACAATAGGAGGTGATGGTGGGATACAGTATCACAAGCAAAACAGTCATATCACACATGTCAGCATGCAGGACATGTGTTGCTCAGCATGCAGTGCAAGTGTAGACAGTCCTTGTTACTAACAGTATACATGGCTTTGATGCATGTGTTTTGTTATTAGGTGATTGGTCTCCCCCTGGAACACAATGCATACATGGACACAAGATTGCTGTGCAAGTATTCAAAACTCTGTAATGTACTGTCCACCATAACTCACAGGTCTACATACCATGGCTGGATGTGTATCTGTATGTCAGGTAGGTATCCAGTGCTGAATACAGCCTCTGTGTCTTTAGCAAATAATTGTGGACACAGTTTTAGCACATGCATGATGAGTATTCACACAACATCATCACTGGTGCATGTATAATTGATGGAATACCATTCGTCCACATACCCAATGTACAGTAGTTATGGTGAGTGTAGATCATATTGTGGACATGCCAGTGTCATCCATGACATGGCATGCTGAAACACAACTGCATATTTAAACATCACACATACCTAATTTGTGTCATATGACCTAGCCACTCAGTAGCATCGCAAGACATATATGTGTCAGTTGTGCAAATGGTGATTGGTATGCATATTGTTTAGAGGTGCATATGTTTGCAACACACAACATTGAGGTGTATAGCAATGAAAGCTATGTGTAGTACTGTGGTTACAATAACTGGATGGGGTATAGTACCATAGGCCATCATCATGAAGCATTATGTGGTCACTCAAGGCTACAAATGTTTCCCAAACCAGCACTAATCATGCTGTACTGGAACTGTACTACCTTGGCTACATTCACCATTTCACAACCAGTTGTTACATGGGTTTGTAAGGAGGCCAATAAGGAGCATTCCCTGACATGAATGTGTAGTGTGTTGCAGAGTGTTTAAATTCTCCATGATAGGCCTCTACCCCTCAGGTATATTATGTGTAACGTGTGGATGATATTTTGGATACTGGAGTGTGTCTTTACAGAGGGTTTGTGAATCCTTTATGTGTAGCATGTTAAAATGCCCTGTGTATGACATAGTTGTATATGTTGTGTGCATGTTGAGTATCAACTTTGCCTATCCAGTGATCACTACAGTGTAGCCACATTTATTTGAGATGGTCTGGGTATTGGATGTGTTTGAGGCAGCTAATCACATTAGTGAGATGTGTGTGGTCTTACAAAAACATGCACAGCATTCATTATGGGTAGATGTGTTACATGTGTACATGGCCTACACCTTAACTATGACATGCACTTTGTATTTACAATAATAAATGTAGAACACACTCACCAGCATCTGTCCGCTGCCTTGATGTCACCCCAGAGGGACCTACATAGAGATGAGACAGTTTGTCAGTGGCCACAACTGTGGCACTGCTACTGTGTGTTTGCAATCTTACAGTAGAACAACAGTTTACATTCACAGGCCTACAGATTATGTTCCAAATGATCAGTATTGCACAACAACAGGCTCCACATCTTCTAACTACACACTCCACATCTCACATATGCATGATCTACCAATACAGATAACAGTAGTCTACAGATATGCCATGTTACCCGCATGCTCCATGTGTGCTTGCTGGGTGGCTCCAACCTCCATCATGGTGTATGTCTGCTGCTGTTGTTGTTGGGCAGGTGCCACAAGGCTCAGGAGCAGCTCCTCCACTCTGGTGAGGGTGGGATGGATATTAACACCACCTCCTGTTGCAAGCTATTGTCTCTGCATGTCAGAAGCACGCTGATGGACATGTCTGATTAGATCACTGCAGTGGTGGCGTACCTGCTCATATGTCCGGTTATGCAGGCCTACCTAATTTACCTTCCAGCCAACATCTTGCCACATTGCAGTATGCTCCTGCTGGTTCTGGCTGGTTCGTGAGAACATTAGACTGTAGTGCTGAATCATATAGCTAGTAATGATCTCATCTTCAGCACTACTATAGCTGGGATTTCTGTGATGTGCCATGATCCCTGGAAGACATAAAGACAAAATATGTCTGAGCAAGTCATATGGCACATTTAACATCATACAGTACAGATATCAATGAACTGCCATATATAGCAACTTATTAGCTAACTGAGAGTGAAACACTTTAACTACCACTTATCACTGCTCACCCCACAACTGCTTGAAAGTGCTTGGCTCACTCTATCTAATGAACCATGTTCTGCACGGCAACAAAATAAAATCACTATATAAGACTATACAAGAGTACCTGGCACACTGTATGCAACACAATGCACCACATAGCCACTGCAGATATACATCAAGCTGATGTGTAAAGAAATATGTCATCCATCACAATGAGTGTAAGGTCCAGTAAATGTATTACTATTATACCACACAACTTGTTAATGGCACACCCGTGAACAAAATATGTGCACAATTGGGAATATAGGTCACATACTGCTGTAGTCCACTATAAATGTTGCTAGATATGCAGTTATATGTTTTACCACAGATATGACAGAGGACATGTTACAGACATACTCACACACACATCAGACATAAATTACAGGACACAAAGGTATGGCAACCCAGATAAGCTTTATGTGTGTACTATACAGTATTGTGTGTCAGTACTTACAAAACCTTAATCTTGAGGAATGTAATCTGTGATGGATACAGGGACCACACAAAACAGTGGATGCAAGCAATGTGGACATACACCATACTTTGCTGTACAGGTTCAGAGCTTCAAGTAGTACTACAGTACACACAGGATTTGGATTCAACATCAATACCAATCAATAATCATAGATGTAGTGCTTTATCCTCCAATGACACACCCCAGTTAAAACCAAGGGACTTAATCACACTGTATGCCATAGCACTTTTTCTGCCTAGCAACAGAATACACAGCTTTTGCTGGAATCAAAGCAAGGACCCATAATACCATGACATAAACAGTTTCCCACTAAGCTATCCCACAAATACATATATTTGACGTATTCACAAACACATTGACCATCACAGTCAGTCAGCAGTACAGAGAATCTATTGCAACAAGTGGATGTAGGTGTGTATGAGTATATATGACTGTCTCTCTCTCTCTAAATATATATATATATATATATATATATATATATATATATATATATATACATCCATTGGTGTACATATACATATATATGTAGGCACATATACAGTTCACCTTTCATAGTGGGAATATCAATTATACAAGGGATGTGAGGTGTACAGTAATGTAATAATATCGCACAGTCTTGTGATAAACACATTGAAAGTGTTCACAGCCCAGGTAGCTTTAGCAGGCCTCACTGGCTTTAACAATGCAAACTGAACAAACCACCCACACTGTTTAACCACCACATGTCATATACCAGCACTGTATGCTGTCTTGTTTGTCACACACTAAAACTTACATACAAATATGTGCATACTAACCTTCACCAACATATATATTTCCACCCTTCGCAAACAGTTGCAATATGTCCCCTGCTCTATACACACATACATATGTGAATATATACGACACATATATATTTCTCCGTATGTGTGTCGCATACTCACACAAAGTCCACACTGTTGTAAGTCCCTGGACCTCACAGCTGAACTGTTGGGCCTTCCTGCAACATGAACAGGTGTCACATGTGAACACACACTAACATTAGAGGGGGTATATATAGCTACAAATGCTAGATAAGCATACTAGACTGCTACAGCAGTTGCCACTGCTAAGCTACACTTTAATATGACTATCATGCATGTGTTGCTCTGTCACACCCATGTTTATATAATGGCAGTGCTAATCCCCCCAACAGCCATTGGCCACACTACTGTATAGAACACAGATAACATGGATCAGATCTTTGACATTTAATGCTGAGCTACACATTTCACAGGTATGTTCCACTGCCCACAGGTACACACTGTATTGTCCATAGCAGTAGTTAAGCAGGACATCTGTACATAGATAAGTACTGCTGCCACATATGAATGGTTCATATTATGTAGACTACTCTTCAAAAACATCTACTACATGCCAGTAAATACATATGTGTCACATACCTTTCCTTTGTATGATTTGGTATTATTTCTTTTCTTTTTCCTTTTCTCTGTCTCTCTCTCTCTCTGTCAGCCTCTGCAATAGAGTGATTGAGTTTGTTGGCAATGATTGCAGCCTGCTTTTGTAGGTATTTGCACATGAGCATGTGATGGCCGCTGCACCAATTAGTGACCACCATTTGCTAAATGCATGCAGACTGCTGTGTAGTGATTGCAGTAATCACTGTCATAGCAACCCAGTACTATAAATTGCTAACTCAGGTAGACATGGCCCTTTCAGCTTTCCAAGATGGAGATCATCCTTGTTTGCTGTGGACATCATTGTTTAAGACAGAAGGTTGGTATAGTTCTTATATCAGAAGCCAGGGGTGTAGCCACTGATTTACATTTTGTACTCAGACCTAAATGTTGCTGCTTCCAGTACACACTTGTCAGTGTAGAAATGTACTCACCACTCAAAATGCTAACCCAAGATACATGGGAGGATGTACTTTCTTTTCAAATTTTACAATTAACTGCCATACAAAGCTAGTTATTGAGATGTATTCCTTTGACACAAGAATTGTTTGTGAACTGCTATACTGTGAATATTCATTTACTCAGTTCTAAACAGTTTGTGCTTTTTTAGTGTTGACATTAGCACAAGCTGCTCAGAAAAACTGGACACATTTCAGTACAGTGAGTATGCTTACCTACATCCTTGGTAGACCCTGCACACACAGGTATATTCTACATTTGGGTAGGGGTGCAGAAGTACAGAGAGCATACGTATTATTGTGTGAATGTTATCTTGCTTGACTTACAGGGTTACTGTGTACATGTTAGTTTACCAAGGCAAGTAGTCTGTCTGCATAACTCCCAACTGTGGACCTATCCACATGGTAGACAGAGATTAGCCTGTTATTCTTTGTCTGTGCACCACAGAGATCTTTTCAGCACTAGAGCAATGGCATTGTTACAGTTGGTTGCTACCAGTACATGGCTACATAATTTTGTATTTCAGTGTTGTATTCCTACATAAGGGTATGCTTCCGGAACTCCTTCCAAAGCTATTTGCACAGTGTGTAACAGCTGAAAGGCTGCTATGCCTCTGTGTCTCTGCCTCTGCCAGACCTGTCAAACACTCAGGTACATATTTGAACAGACTCAAGGGAAAAGTAGAGAAAAAGTCAGGGACACCTTTAAAATATTAGTGCCATTAAGCTGAGACTTTGAGAGAACCAGAGCATATGGATTAATACACCTTTTCTGAAGTAAAAGAAGTGTCTAACTCTTAATTATTGTCATTACTCATTACGTGTAATTCACCACCTTTCTGGCCAAAGTCAGTAGTTCTCAGAGGGATTCAGAGGGACAGAGCTAAATTTTGTTTCAAAATCAGGGACATCCCTGAAAATTAGGGACAGTTGGGAGGTATGACCTCTGCCCTAAAGAGATATTCCAGTGTTTGTCCTGCTATGATACTGCGTGGGGGTTGTAAAGTGATGGTGTAACATTATTTCCTGCTAGAATGGCTGCTTCTCTTATCACAGTCATGTAATGTAATCCCACAACAACTGTTGGTAAAGATCCACAGAACAAGTTGTGTGGTATGGCATTCCTATTTTTCCTTTACATTCACTCATTCTAATGCATGATATATTTATTTCAGCACCAACTTGCTGTATATCTACCGTGGCTTAGTGGTACTTCATGCAGTATAGTGTGTACAAGGTTCGGGGTTTGAGACTGACAGAGGTGTTTTATTTTGCTGCTGAGCAGAACAAGGGCCCTCACATACAGAGTGACTAAAGCACTTTTATGCAGTTGTAAGTGGGTTTGCGTGGGTTTGCACGATGCTTAGCAATGCTTAGCTAAGCGCAAACAAGTGCACACTCACGCAAACCTGCTAACTACTGCTTAATAGTGCTTACTCCCGCTAACCCCCGCGCTCATTTCTTTGAAAGAAAAGAAAAATGGGGAGATAGGAAAGTGGTGAAAAAGGGGCACAAAGAGGGAAAGACAGTAGGGAAAATAGCTTGGGATGTGCAGGACGGGTGTATGGAAGGTCCACAGCTGCCCATTTCTTTAACAGCAACAGCTGTGCATATGGAATAAATTTGGAGGTAAATATGAAACTTTCAACCCCTGAGAGAGGGGTGAGGACAACAAAGTATGTTGTAATGCCAATTAAATTACATTTTATGTGTCCTGGGGATATGTGTGCAAAATGGGCAGCTATGTATGGGGCATAATTTTTTTTGGGGAGCAGATTGCCCTTTTTTTTTTTCAGGTGAGAGTGGAATGTGAGGTAGGGGAAGTAGGTATATTTGGGGAGGTAGGTTGGGGAGGTAAACAGACAAGACAAACAAGATGCATACAGGGGTGGAATATGACACAGGTGGTGGGTAAACACCATTGACGGGGAGGGATGTTTGGAAATTGCAAGCCCATGAGCCCACAGATGGCAACAGTGTAACTGAGATCCCCACCCATGGGTAGTCACCACTGCACCTTCACAGCCCAGAGGATGGCTGTGCTGGGGGATGTGTAGGAGGGGTAGGCTGACCCGGGAGTTGCGCCACTCGTGCCTCAAGCTGGCATAGAGGTTCTGCAACAGAACGTCGATCTTTCTACACACCATAGCCTGGACCGTTCGAAGGGTGATAGGTGGCCCTCCTCCACCCATGCTTGCACAGGAGGGCCGAGCCCCATCCCCTGCAGTGCTTCCACCCGAAGATGGCACAGGGCCAGTGGAGGAGGAGGTCCTAGGCTGGGCACCGGACCTGCTGGTGCCAGGTGCCATGGCCAGCTGAGGTGGGACAGATGGGTCTGCTGGGACCGGCCTTCCCATACAAACTATGTTTTGGAGAATTTAATAAAGATATGGGTTAGTAACAGTCAACAGCATTCCCAGTTAGTTATAACAGCATGCAGAAGTATTCCCATTAACCCAACACACCAGAGTTTCAACAGTTGAAAAGCAAGCATAACACATGCATATATAGAACAATAATGGACATTACAACAGCATGCAGGTTTAATTGATGGCAACAGGCCACCAATATTATGGTATTTGAACAGGGCACATGCATAGAAATGAATACAAATATTTATAAACCAATAGGACATATGTCCCAACAAATGTTTTGAGATTAGACATACCCATTGAGGTGTGGAATTGCATTTTTTATGCACATACAGTAGGGTGGAAAAGATAGCTCAGTTAACAACTTATATATCCTTCTAGTTTATACTACATTCCTATTAACTGCAGTTATATGTCCCTTACATGTATTATTACACTACCCAATGTCCTTCTATTGTGCAATTGGATTTTGCTAGATCATTATACACATGAGCTGTATCTGACATACAAACTGTCCAGGATGCAGATGATACTGCTACATATTTTGTGAATTGCTCAGACACACTACTGCTAAGATGGTACACTGACAGCTCTACTTTCATATAATTATCTAGATATGTTCAGGTGAAATTATCGGTTATATGTTAACAGCTCCCTACATTTCTGGCAGCACACTGACATTTCTGGGGAACACAATACCAAGCTACTCATGTGCCAGATTAACCTGTACATGCTGGGCATGAACCAACAGTTAAGGGCTGTGAATATGCATAAAAGCAATGATCAATACTACTCTTGTCTTCTTTTCTTGGACCACTATATCTGGTTTTCTAGCATCTGTCTTTTGAACTGTTGGTAGTGGATGATCCCATGTGATGTAGACTTCTTCATTATCTATGATGCTTTGTGGCTAATGTTGCCACTGTTTTTCGGCTACTTCAATATCATAATGTTTTCACAATCCCCAGTGCAAAAGTCTCGCCACCTAATTATGACTTTCAGTATGCAGTCCTTCTGCCATTAGTACATCAGTCAGCAACGAGGTGTGCAACTGTTTCCAATTTGGTTTTACAAAACCTACATTTGTCTATTTCTCCAAATGTTCAATGGACTTTATAAACCAACATGTACACAGCCCACTATCTCAGGCCGCTAATATTAAACTTTCATCTCTTGGTTTGAATTTGCCTCTCCTTAACCATTCCTGGATTTGTTCTTGATCAACATGAGGTTCTTCCAGAAGATTTCTATACTTGCAACTATATTTATGCTTTTTCCACATTTCTTGCCTTCCCATCTGATCCTTCACCTTAATTCTTTCTTTTGTTTTTTGGCACATTCAGTTGCTGTCTGATTTTTATCTACTTCTGGTTTGAGTTCCATTACTGCTTGATGCCGCTAAGCTTTGGCTAGATTAAGCAGAGAAGTCATCTTAGATCTATTCTCTTCATGTTTCAAAACTTTCACTATGTTTGGGTCTTGTGAGGTCACCAGATATGTGTGGAGTCCCACAATTGCAGAGCTATACATAAAATCAATTTCAAGGAGGCCTATCCCTCCTTCAGAATGGGGAATATATACTCTTGGTATGTACTGATTTGTATAAATCACTTGGTGAGCATGAAGCATCCTTCCTGTTTTCATACCTAATCTATCCATAGGTTCATAGGCAGGTACTAGACTATTAGCCCTAGGGCCTATATAAGCCTAGCCAAAAAGGTACCCTGGCTTTTGCCACCCAAGAAAATTATTTTCCTGTGCCCCTGTCGAGCAGAGCCACAGAAGTGATCCCTGGGGTGAATTTCCTATTTCCCATCCAATCATCAAGATTTTTCTTGAAGAGTGCAAATGGGGAGCTCTGTTTGACATAGATAGGTAGTCTTTTCCAGAGTATGGGAAGCGTCTGGGACAGGAATCTATCCCTTGAGCATGTTCTGTTTATTGTGGTGACAAGGTTTAGGTCCCTAGAACATGTAGCTTGGAGGGGATTGGAATTTCTTTAAGTGGAGCATGTCCAACAGCTCTGGGTGTGACATAGCTTTGTGTGTTAGGCAAAGATTGCCTCTGAATAGGCAATATGTGATGGAGTAAAGCTGGAGTTTTTTGAGACGGTCTGCACAGCAGGGGCGGCCCGTGCTATTGGACTACCGGACTGCAGCCCCCCCAGCTGTAAAGAAAAATAAATAAATAAATTAATTAAAATTCACAGATAAAATTTTTTTTTAAAAAAATGGACTTTCGCGCATGCGCACTAGTCCGGACTGCTGCTGAGACAATCTGGAGCATGCACAGACTGTCTCAGCAGCATTCTGGACTGGGAAACATGTAACAGCAGAGATCCCAGAAGTCTATGCAGTTTTAACTGCATAGACGGTCGCTGGAAACAGATCGTACCCGGACTGCAACGTCAGCAGATGGAGTCTCGGATCTCGTGTGGTGGATGTGCTCCAGGAGTCTCGTCGGGGGATCTCACATGGTAGATGTAATGCGCGGGCAGTTATGGATTTGGAGTGTGTCGCTATGGATTCTGAAGGGATTAGTGTCACTATGGATTTAATGGCCCAAGGGATCTACATGTACTGAGGTCGCTCCAGGTAATGAAGGGTGTGGGTGTGTGTGTGTCTGTGTGTGTGTGAAAATGCCTCAGTTGCATATACTGGTGGCTCGAACCAACTCATGGTGGTGTGGTAGGGAATACCTCAGGCTTGAACCCTGTATCTTGTATGCAGGTGTTAAGGACCTGAATTCCCTACCCATCACCATTTGTAAAAACATTGCAGATTTTTGCCTCATATTTGATCTGATCTGTTCCTCATAATATCTGTGGCTTCTAAATACTGTAATGCTTGACATTTTATGGTGCAGTGGTAGCATTGTTGCTTCACAGCTGCAGGTTCTCAGGTTTGATTCTTGGCTGGGGTGCCTTCTGTGTGGGGTTTGCTTTTGTGTCCTCCCATGTTACAAAGACATGTATGCATTATTTCTTCCTGGGCCTCTGCTGAAAATTGTTTTTTTGTTCCAAGTCAGACTGTCCTGATTAACAAATGTTAAATAAAATTGACAGGCATTAAAAATAAAATAAAAAATAATAATAATAATAATAATAATAATAATAAAATAATAAATAAATAAATAATAATAATAATAAAATAAAATTGACATTGTGTGGATTTGCTCTGGTGTCCTGCCATTTTACAAAGACATGTGTCTGCAGTATTTCTCCCTGGGCCTCTGCTGAAAATTGTTTTTGTTCCATCAGAAGTAAGATTGACAGGCATTTGAATTTCAGACTTCATATTCTTCAGAAAATACATAGTAACACAACCTTTTATTCTAGCAATTTTCTAAGTTTATAAGATGAATATTTGAAATTTGTCCTTATTTTTGGGACTGTATTACCCCATTATTGGCTTTGTCCAGGTTGTTTGTGCTAAGGTTGACAGCTATGGCAAAAACTGAATTCACTGAATATGTTTGAGGGCTGTATTCCCTCATTACTGGGTTTATCCAGGTGTTTTGTGCTAAGACGTTGACAGCTATGGTGAGAACTGAATTAATTAAATGATAGCCATTTAAGTTTCAGTCTTCCACTCTTTCACAAAGCAGCTGATTTGGCATAGTGGTATGTTGCTTTGATTGTTTTGCACAGGGCCCTTGGCAGTAAAATGTATGGTGGTAACACAGCATTTTTCTTTCACAAAGCAGGTGATTTGGCATAGTGGTATGTTGCTCTGACTGTTTTGCACAGGGACATTGGTAGTAAAATGTATGGTGGTAACACAGCATTTTTCTTACACAAAGCAACTGATTTGGCATAGTGGTATGTTGCTCTCTTTTGCACAGGGACCTTGGCAGTAAAATTTATGGTGGTAACACAGCATTATATTCTAGCAACTTTCCAAGTTTATACAAGCAATGTTTAATGTGTCCCTGTTTTTTTTACTTTTGACCCCCCCCCCAATAAATTTGGCTTTTTCCAGATTTCTTGTGCTGCAAATTTGAGATGCTGTTGAGTATTGAGTAGATTTTACAAGGAGCTGAGAGCTGCAGGGGAAGAAAAGTTTAGTGCTGCTTATGCTAAGTCAGCTTACATTGTTAATAGCACAACAGGTTGTGTACTTGCTTTTGATGCAGAAGGTTGTTGGTTCTACTCCCACAAGGGGTGAATGCTGCCGTACTGAAAAAGTTAAGATACTAACTATGAGCCTGTTATCAGTTTGTCATCCATTTCCTATTGCAGTATTACTAGCTTATCATTTTAATGTAATATAGGCAATTATTTCCTCAGGGGCATCAGACACTTTATTTTTCGATGAAACCATGAAATATAAAGGTGTTTGCTAGCAGCAACCTCTTCATTAGTTACAGATTTATTTAATGTGGAATTATTTAGATGACTTTTTTACTTCTTCAGAGATTGTGCAGATTTACTGATAATAGTGGACTGTAGAATTGTGCATATTTACTGATAATGGTGGACTGTAGAATTGTGCATATTTACTGATAATGGTGGACTGCAGAAGTTTGATTAGACTTTTATGATGGAAATGTTTTGAACTAGACAGTTTTGTCATTATGGGTGCATTCATTTTGTTTCATTGTTTACTGGAAAGATGTTCTGAATTGGGCAGTTTTGTCATTATTGGTGCATGCGTTTTGTTTCATAGTTTACTGGAAAAATGTTCAAAACAATAGGAAGGTGTATCAAAGAGCACATGTATGTTTCATATGCAAAGGGCCTATGATTTGAAAACAGCCCAGAATTAATCTTTATCTGCCACTGGTAAAATGTATTTTCTTTGAATGTGGGTTTCAATGCTGTTTCAATGAATGTGAGTTTCAAGGGCAGAGAAGTTTTAATGCTAAGTTTGTTTAGCAGATGTCTTAGTGTTTGTGCTGTAAAATGCAAAATAAAACTTTCAAATGAAGTCCAAATCATCATAGAAGTAAATCAGGATGCACATTAGTGTTTATGGTAAATGGAGTGAAATAGCCAAGTAATGGATCATTGGAATGGCTGCAGGGGGAGGCTCCATTCGACCATGATTTTGTGAGGGGGAAGGGCGGCAAACTTAGACAGCCCCAGCTGTACTATACCTCCCAACTGTCCAGATTTTCAAAGAATGAATAGATTTTTGCTTCTTATTTTTGGTTTGTTCCTCATAACATTTGTGGTTTTCTGGCAAATCATTTAGGAATTAAGTCACTAAGTAATGACACACTGAGTTTCAGACTTCACAACCTTCAGAAAAATGCATGCTAAAGTAAGACCTGTTGTTCTATCAACTGTCTCAGTTTATACAAGAGCAATTTTTAGGACTGTTTATATGTTCCCTCAATATATTTGGGCTTGTCCAGATTTATTGCATTAACAGGTTGAGAGGTACATGCAAATAAATTGCTTTATAGAATTAGGCATAGCCAAACCTCTCAACTGTCCCTGATTTTGGCTCAAAATGTTGCTCTTCCCCCTAATAATCCCTCCGCAAAATAGCAATTTTGGAAGAAAACATGGAGGGTTTACAATTAAGAAATAACTGTAATACTCAGAGGTATAGATTACTTTTATTTCAGAAATGCATGTAGATTATTTTATTTTGTCAGCTGCTCAAGTTAGCAGTACTAATATTAAAGTGTCCCTTCTTTGACAGGTTCTCAGCTGTATTGTGTGGCTATTTTATATTTTTACATCACATTTTTGGTCCATTTTTCATAAAACTGTGTTTTTTTGGCAAATTAGTGACAAATCATTAAAGACTGAAGTTAGAAAATAATGACAGACATTTGAGTTTCAGATTTCCTACCATTCAGAAAATTCATACTAATGCAAGACCTGTTCTATTACCTTTCTAAGTTTATAAGAGCAATATTTAAAAATTGTCCTTATTTTTGGGCCTCTGTCCTACTTCTTTGTATGGCTTTGTCCAGATTTCTTGCTCTGAGGTTGAGAGGTATGACAAATGTGTCAGGGCCATCACAGTCAGCCAGAGACATTTCAAATTGTGACATACTTGTTGCACCCCACTCCCCCCATGTAGTGACCCTGGATGTGTCGAAGCAAGGCAAGGAGTAGTTATGCAGTGTTAATGTGCAGAGTATCCCCCCCATCCAAGGTAGACACAAGTACTGGAATGGCTTTTCATTTGTCCTTGATTTTTGCAGAATGGTTTGGTTTCTGTCATATTTTTTGTACTGTTGATTTATGCTTATTACTCAAAGTGCCTGTTGCTCTGTGTTTAAGTAGCAATACTTTAATGACCATCAGGTAAGCTTGGCTGAGATCGTAAGATGCAAGTAAGCTTTAATAAGCATACTGTTAAATAATTGCCAACATTGAAAGCCTGTCTGTTGTTGCCATGTAGAGAATGCTTAACTAGATAATGTATAAGCCTTGGTTATTGAAATGCATATGACAGTATTTGTAATAAAGGACAGGATTACATTATTTTAAGAAGCTCATTACGCTTGGAGACTTCCGGTCATCTCTGCAGGCTTTACCCGTAAACTAAACCAAATGCCAATTGTATGGTCCATAACCTGTACAGTAATCCTTTTAAGCAATGTATCTTGAGCTTATTTCTTGTTTGCTTTTCATTTTTTACTTTGATTATGTTTTCCTCATGAAACAAGTAGATAGTTGTCAGGCAGCAGGTCTTTTTTTGGATAATAAACATTTTTACAAGTGGGGGCATCAGAGATTTCTACTTTCAGCATGTTACTTGGTACTTTAATAAAGCTGAATATAAATTATAATTAGAACTGCAGTGCAAGGAGTGGTTTGAGTTGAGTGCTGCTTGTTTTTCTTATACTTGATTTTGACTGGCATTCCATTAATGTATTTAAAAAGTAATTTATTTTTTCATGCCTCACAACTTTTTTGTTTCCATCTAGATATTAAGTAAGCTGTCATGCAGCCAATGCATTGAAATATTTTTATTCTTCTACACTTCATTTTGTATTGATTGGACTCTCATAATGACGGTTTGGCACCCAGGGTAGTGTATTTAGTTAGTTTTTGTGGTTTTGAGCATAGCTTCTCCCCTTTCTAGTTGGCCACACTCCTTCGTATTGACCCTACCCATTCAGCTGTCTCCTGCAGCCCCCCTTTGATTTGAAGTCACCAGCTGCCACTGCTGCATGGGGCATCTGTTTGAGGCCAGTAATCCTCTTTGTGAGGTATTTCTGTGGCCTTTCCAGTTGTTGTAGATGTCTTGTGAGGTACATACCAAAAGGGGCATTGTACTCTATAATGGGTCTAATGAGTGATGAGTAGAGGGGAACAATTACCTCTTTTTTTCTGGATGAGAAACCTTTTGTGATGAGGTGACGCATGTAGAAGGATTTCCTGACCACTGTGGCGATGTGATTATAAAAGGAGAGACTACTGTCCACCCGTGTCCCAAGGTCTCATCACACTTTCAGCGTTAAGTAGACTACCACTTATGTGGTAGTTCATGGGTACAGAGTTTTTACCAAAGGGGATGACAATACACTTTTTGGCATTGAGCTTCAGGCCGTGGCTTTGACACCAGGCATCTGTCTCAGTGAGGCCCTTTTCTAGTATGTCCACATCGTTAGGAGTTTCGATTATGGCTCCCAGTGTGCAATCATCTGCACACTTTGTTAGTCAAAGACCTTCAGTGTTAGCCTGTACTTCAGAGAAGTAGATACCAAACAGGAGAGAACCCAGGACTGAACCCTACTATGACTTTAACAACAAATGATCCTTTGTTCCATATGATTTTCTTTTATTGCCGTTTTGTTCTACTGCCATAATTGTGTAGTCTTTTAAATGAGTATAAACCCTGTCGGCATCAATTCCCATGTATAGTTTATACATAGTCAGAAGGCAAGTTATTGGGCTATAATTTTTAGGATAGCTTGCATGTTCACTCTTAAGTAGGAGTATTGTTTTTTCTGTTGTTAGCCAGGTTGGTGTCTCTTCTGGGTGCACATATAAATAGTTCTTACTCATGGCTAAATCTTCATGCAAAGGTGTTAATACATTTATCCAGAAGTTAGGTACTGCATCTGGGCCTGGGGTCTTCCAATTTGAGGCTTTTCTTAACTTTGTTTCAATCTCTCTAGCTGTTACTTCATCCCATTTCATATCCTGTACCTTTAAAGTTCTTAGTCTTTCTTTTACTTCCTCTATCCATTTAGCATCTTTGTTATGTTCCACAGGATCTTCATAGATACTTCTCCAAAATTTATCTATTTAGGTTCATAGGTAGGTACTAGGCTAATGATCCAAGGGCCTAAGTAAGCCTAGCCAACAAAGTTACCTGGCTTATGCCAACCCAAGAAAGTTAATTTCTTGTGCCCCTGTCGAGCAGAGCCACAGAAGTGATCCCCAGGGAGTATTTCCTATTTCCCATCCACTCATCAAGATTTTTCGTGAAGAGTGTTAATGAGGAACTTTGCTTGACATAGATTGGTAGCCTGTTCCAGAGTATGGGAAGTCTCTGGGACAAAAATATATCCCTCCAGCAAGTCCTGCTTATTTTGGTGACAAGCTTTAGGTCCCTAGAGTGTGTAGCTTGGAGGGATTGGGATTTCTTTAGGTGTAGCATGTCCAACAGCTCTGGGTTTGACATAGCTTTATATGTTAGGCAGTGATCACCTCAGAGTAGGCAATATGCTACAGAGTAAAGCTGGAGGTTTTTGAAATGGTCAGTGTAGGGCATCTGTTTGAGGCCAGTAATTCTCTTTGTGAGTTACTTCTGTGGCCTTTCCAGCTGCTGCAGATGTCTTGTGAGGTACATTCCAAAAGGGGCATTGTACTCTATAATGGGTCTAATGATTGTCAAGTAGAGGGGAACAATGACCTCTCTTTTCCTGAATGAGAACCCTTTTGTGATGAGGTGTGCCATGTAGAAGGATTTCCTGACTACTGTAGCAATGTGATTATCAAAGGAGAGACTACTCTCCACCTGGGTCCCAAGGTCTCTTATCACACATTTGGTGTTAAGAAGACTGCTGCGTATGTGGTAGTTCATGGGTACAGAGTTTTTACCAAAGGGGATAACAATGCACTTTTTGGCATTAAGCTTGAGGCCATGGCTCTGACACCAGGCATCTGTCTCAGTGAGGCCCCTCTGTAGGATGTCCACATCATTTGGGGACTCGACTATAGCTCCTAGTTTGCAGTCATCTGTGAAATTCATTAGCCAGAGGCCTTCTGTGCTAGCCTGTACTTCAGAGACGTAGATACCAAACAGGAGAGGTCCCAGGATTGAACCCTGTGGTACTCCAATTGTCACTGGTTTGAAGTCAGATTTGGAGTCTGAAATTTTTACAGTGTGGGTTCTGTCAGTGAGCCAGTTGGCAACCCATCTTGTGACATAGGGATTTATACCTAGATTAGTGAGTTTAGCTATAATTTCAGAATGGGGGATGGTGTTGAAAGTCTTGGCGAGGTCAAGATAGGCTGTGTGAACCACCTTACCCTCGTCTTCGGCTTTGGTGACTGCCTCAAAGAAGTCGATCAGGTTCAGGAGGCAAGATCTGCCTTTCACAAACCCGAACTGGGTAGGGTACAGAGTTTGGAGGTTACCTGTGTCTTTGTTTATGAATTCCATGATGATACGTTCCATGGCCTTGCAGACCAGGCTCATCATGGTAATAGGGCAATAGTTCCCAGGATCAGTGGTGGCTCCCCCTTTTTGGAGTGGGATAACTGTTGCTTGTGCCATTCAGTGGGCACAAAGCCTGATGTGAGGCTATGATTGAACATGGTGCTTAGGTGAGGAGCCAGTTTGCTCTGAAGTTCATGTAAAACTCAGCCTGGGATGTTGTCCAGTCCCATGGATGCTGTGTTTTTGGCTTTAGAGGGTGCTGCTTTTACCTGTGAAGTTGTGATTACAGGGACTCTGCATTCTTCCTGTATAGATATGGGCCCTTTATGGGGTGAGAGGGGGGTAAAGTTAGCACTGAATCTATCTGCCAGGATGTTGGCAATATCAGTTGGTTCTGTAATTTTTGTGCCATTGTGCTGTAACTCAGAGCAGATCTGGGTGTTGCCATTAAGATTCTTGACATAGCTATAGAATGCTTTGTGGTTGTCCTTAGAATCAGTGACAATCTTGTTTTCATAGCTAGCTTTGGAGGATCTTATAAGGGATCTCAGCTTCTTGCTGAAGCTAACCACGGAGCTCCTCCACTCATGGGATTTTACTCTCTTTTGCAACAATTTCTTCCTCCTGTTGTAGAGTTTGTTTATGGCAGGGGACCACCAGATTGGCTTCCTTTTTTTGGAGGATAGCGTCTTGGTTCTGTTTGGGATAGCATGATCCATGCACTCGTGTAAGTGCTTATAAACTGCATTTGTGTAGGATTCAGCAGTTGTAACTGTATTGTCCATCAGCATGGGTGTCGTAAAGTTTACCACTTCTGTCTTAAGAAGCATGAAGTTGGCTTTGGAGAATTTTTTACCGTAGTTTCCTTAATGGGGGTGGGGGCAGGATGTGGATATCTAGGGTGATTAGCTTATTGTTGGATCTGACCAACGAGTTGTTGACTTACCGGTCACTCTTGTTAGTAATGACTAGGTGTAGGATATTGTTACCGCTGGTGAGGGTGTGGATAAGTTGATCCAGGGCATTGGAATTTATGAATTCCAGAAAGCGCTGAGGGAAGGAGTTGGTACGTGAGTAGTTTTCCCAGTTAATGGTGGGGTAGTTGAAATTGCCCAATATTAGGGTATTTTGTTGAACCCTAATATTTTCCAGTATATCAAGAAAAGAGAAGTGGGAATCCTGGGGCATGGTGGGGGATCTGTAGCAAGCTACAATTTGTATTGCAGTTTTGCCCAGAATTAGTTGCGCTTGGATAACCTCGGCTGCATTATGCTGAGCAACTAGCCTGGAGGTGTGGATATCCTTAATGAATATGGACACACCTCTGCCTTTGGGGTTCCGGTCCAGGTTAGATGGCCGAAAGGTGTGGTATGAGTTATAGTCTGGTAATGCAGGGGTGCTCTCTGGAGCCTTGAACCAGGTCTCAGTCACTGCACAGACATCAATGTTCTCCATTTTAAGGAGTGCCTCAAGTGAGTGCATTTTGAGATTTAGACTTCTAGCATTTCTTCTTTTGTTTTGGTGGTCTTCAAATTCCTTTTACCTTATTTCCCACTTCTTTATAAAACCTTTCTGGGTCATCAATAAATTGGTTATTTTGCACTTTTCCTTTATATTTATCTTTGTATCTTCTAAGTTTTTCTGTCTGTGCTGAATTTTTTAATTTAGTGCATGATAGATCCTGGTCTGTTGTAATATTGTACATTGCTTTTATCACATCTATCTTTCTTAGTATTTTTGTTGATCTATTCATAGGTTCATAGGTAGGTACTAGGTTATCTGCCAGAAGGCATTTATAAGCCTAGCCAGAATGTTTTGGCTTTCGCCACCCCCTTAGATTAGTTCCCTGTGTCTCTGTCCAACAGAGCCATTGAAGTGATCCCCAGGGTAAACTTTCTGTTTCTCATCCACTCATCAAGTTTTCTCTTCAAGAGTGTTAGTGAGGAGCTCTGACTAATGTAGATTGTAACCTTGTTCCAGAGCATGGGAAGTCCCTGGGACAGGAATCTATCCCTCCAGCATGTCCTATTTACTGTTGTGGTGAGGTTTAGATCCCTAGAGCATGTGGCTCGAGGGAATATGGTTTCCTTTAGGTGGAGCATGTCCATCAATTCTGTGTTGGACATGGCCTTGTATGTCAGGTAGAGATCACCTCTGAGTAGGCGGTATGCAACAGAGTACAGCTGGAGTTTCTTCAGTCGAGCTGCATAAGGCATCTGTTTGAGGCCAGTGATCCTCTTGGTGAGGTACTTCTGTGCTCTTTCCAGCTGTTGCAGGTGTCTTGTAAGGTACATCCCAAATGGGGCGTTGTACTCTATGATAGGTCTGATGAGTGATGTGTAGAGGGGCACAATGACCTCTTTTGATCTGGATGCAAACCCTTTTATGATTAGGTGGACCACGTAGAAGGATTTTTTGACCACTTTGGCAATGTGATTATCAAAGGAGAGATTACTATCTTCTTAGGTCCCCTGATCCCTTATTACGTTATCTGTATTTAGGGGGCTACCACCTATGTGACAGTTTGTGGGTACTTTGTTTTGTCCAAAGGGGATGACTATGCACTTTTTGGCATTTAGCTTGAGGCCATGGTTTTGACACCGGTATCTGTCTAAGTGAGACCCTTTTGGAGGATGTCTGTGTCAGCTGGAGGGTCAGTTATAGCCCCTAGTTTGCAGTTGTCTGCAAACTTGGTCAGACATAGTCCTCCTGTGCTTGCCTGTACCTCTGAGAAGTATATGCCAAGCAGGACGGTCCTAGAGCTGAGCCCTGAGGAATGCCACTTGTAACCAGTTTAGAGTCAGACCTAGCACCTGCAACTCTTACCATGTGGGTTCTGTCCGTGAGCCAGTTGGCAACCCATCTCATGATGTAGGGGTTTATGTTCAGGCTGATGAGCTTGTCTATAATACCAGAATGGGGAATGGTGTCAAAGGCCTTTGCGAGTTCTAGGTAGGCTGTGCGGACCACCTTTCCCTCATCTGTAACCTTGGTAACTGTCTCAAAGAAGTCCACCAGGTTTAGGAGGCATGATCTGCCTTTAACAAAGCCTAACTGGGTAGGGTCCAGTGTTTGGAAGTTCCCAATGTCTCTGTTAATGAGATCCATGATGATGCACTCATAGCCTTGCAGACCAAGCTAGTCAGGCTTATAGGGCGATAGTTACCGGGGTCAGTTGTGGCTCCACCTTTGTGGAGCGGAATAACCATTGCTGTGCACCACTCTATCGGCTCGTAGCCTGTGGAGAGGCTGAGTTTGAGAAGTGTGTTTAGGTGAGGGGTTAGTTCATCTTTGAGCTCATGTAGGATGTAGCCTGAGACACCGTCTGGTCCCATTGATGCTGTGTTTATGGCTTTGGAGAGGGCTGTTTTAACCTGAGTGTCTGTGATTTCAGGGGCACTACATTCTTCTGGTATGGTTATGGGCCCTTTTCGGGGTGAGAGGGGGGTGAAGTTTGGACTGAACCTGTCTGCCAGGATGTTGGTGATATCAGTCAGTTCAGTGTATTTTGTGCCATTCTGCACTAACTCCGAGCAGATCTGAGAATTGCCACTTAGATTCTTGACATAGCTAAAGAATGCCTTGTAGTTATCTTAGGAGTCCTTGGAAATTCTTCTTTCGAAGCTAGCCTTGGATGATTTTATGAGGGATCATAGTATCTTGCTGATACTGATCAGGGATGTCCTCCCTTCTTGGGATTTTACCCTTTTGTGTACTAGTTTCCTCCTTCTATTGTATAACTTGTTTATGGCAGGGGTCCACCAGACTGGTTTCCTTTTCTTGGAGGAGTGAGTCTATGTTTTGCTTGGGCTAGCATGATCCACGCATTCTTGTAGGTGCCCATAGAGTTCATTAGTAAAGGATTTTGCAGCTTGGGCAGCATTGTCCTTTGGCATGGGGGCTTTGAAATTTTCCACCTCGGTCTTAAGTAAAGTGAAGTTTGCTTTTGAAAAATTTTTTACGGTTTCTTTGACTGAGGGTGGGGGCAGAATGTGGATATCCAGAGTGATTAGTTTTGGGTCAGATCTAACCAGTGAGGGATTGCCCTCTGGTGTGGAATGTTGGTGATGGCCAGGTCCAATATGTTGTCATCTCTTCTCTCCCTCTTCTATAGTCTTCTAACAGTGACACTTTTTGTCTTAACTGCTTTATAATTTTCTCTATTCGATATTTCTATGATGGTATTCGATTTCTTCCCTTCCTTTCCCTCACTACCCTGTGTTCTGCGATAGAACTTTATCAGTTATTAATTTAGCTGCAGAGTACTATATCCTGGTTACTTCTGTTATATCGCATGGATCACTATGAACAGTCCTAATTACTGTGCTCATTTGTTTTATCAGACATCTGACTTTTTGGGTTTTATTAACCTTCTGCAGTCTATTTCTTTCATTGATCTTGATATATCTGTCCATGTCTATTGAATCAAGCAGTTCTTCTCTTAGCTCATTTTCTTCCAAACTGATGGCACATCCCTTATTTTCTAATTCCTGTGGGCATTCGATAGAAGGTTCTATAGCATCTTCCTGTGGCACATTCTCATCAATTTCATCCTGTGCTATCCGTTGCTCTGTCATATGAGAACTCACTGGCCTATCACTGCTCAACATTGACTGCATCAGAGTTTCCATAGTTTCCTGTTCCTTCCCTTGCTGTCTAGCTTCAAGTTTACTTTTATAGTGGTTTCCTGTGGAAGGCTCCAAATTATCTTCATATGGCACCTGACCAATTGCTTCCTGTTCCACTGGTTTCCACTTAATTTGGATACCCATTACTCTGTCCTGTTGTGGTGCTTTCTGAATTAGATTTTCTGCACTAAATCCTTCACTTTGCGGGTACTCTCTAACCTCAGTTTCTATTTCTTTATCTTCTCCATTACTTATCTCATTTTCTACTTTTCCTCTTTGTCTTCTTATTTTTTGTATTGTAAAGTTTTCCATGTCTGGATTCCTTTGTCTGTATTTCTCTTCAAATATCTTTGGTGCTGCTCTTTTTTTATTGGTTAGTTTTGATTTCTCCTTTGCATAGATGTTACATCATATTAAATCTCTTTTTCTTTCCCATGTCCATATTTCTTCTTCAGATGTTTCCTGTTCTTTCTGTTTCAACCTGCTTTGGGGACTCCATCCTGCTGTGATGTAACCTGTGTTAGACCTTCTACATCACATCCTTTACTTTGCAGGCACTCCATAACTTCAACTTCTATTTTTTAACTTCTACTTTACTGATCTTCTTTTCTGCGTTCCATCTTTGTGATATTTTTTTATTGTGAAATTTTCTATATCCAGATGCCTTTGCCTGTATTGCTCTTCAAATATCTTTGGGGCTGCCTTCTTTACATTGATTAATTTGCCTTTCTCCTTTGCAATTTGGCTTTCTCCTTTGCATAAATATTACACCATATCAAATCTTTCTTTCTTTCCCGTGTCCATATTTGCTTTTTATACTTTTCAAATATCTTTTATTTTTGTTGTTTATATTTTTGCACTTACTCAGATGTTTCTTTTTCCAAACAGATCAATGTTTCTTGATCTATATACTGTTTTTCACAAGTCTGTTATATTAATGAACACACATTTTCATTTGAAGCTTCTGACAGTTTTTCTGGGGGGAAGTATTTTTCTTTCTTCTAATTTCTCTCTTAATCATTTTGTATATCTTGTGTCTGGAAATTCTTGGCTTTTTGCATATTAGTAACAATATATCATTTCTTTCTTATCCTCAACAGTCCACTCTATCGTCTTTATGGTTCTTCTTTGGCCTGTCATTTTTTGTGATTTTTGTGGACTGCTACTTCCTTCTACAACAGGGGGGCATCCTCCCCCTTGGCTTGGCCTGGCCCCATTGTAGGAATGTTTCTGTATTTTGAGGATTCTACACTGCCATCTTTTCCAGTCCTGGCACCAGGGCACATACCAGAATTGGGCACTTTTTCATCTTAGGTCTTGTGCACCCAGATATCTTTTTTAGTTTTTGACCTACTTCTGTCCATGATATATGCTATATAAATACAGTCTATATATCAGTGTCACCTTGGTGAGATTTTGTGAAAACAGGGTTCACCTCATGAAGGTACTCTCCAAGACTTGAGGATGAATTTAATTTCAGCACTACTGCTCTTCCTTGCTTGCTGACTTTTCATCTCTAGATTCGGACCCCCATGTATCATGCAGTATGATGGTCCAAATGCTGCTGAAGGTTTATAAGTATTGGCTGTAAAGTAACAAATGTAAATATAAACAATCTTATTTTGCTCACAAGTGGTGCTCATTGATAAAATGTTTGTTCTGCATGGAGCATAGTTACTACACTGTGATATTGAGAAAATAACCTTTTAAGCAGTTCTGTCAAGACTCAATTTTAGTAACTGTTAAGAAACTCTGCTTCAGTTGTTAAGATCGGGTATCGTGCTAGGCAGTAAAACTTGTCAATACTGGCCAGAAAATAATGGTGGACAAATTAAACATAGCTTTCTTTCTGCCTGCTGTCTGTGCCACTGATCTCTCCCTGACTTTCTTTCCTAAGGTAAGATGTGTTTTGTTGTCCTTTTCAAAGCTTTGAAAGCCAGCAAAACACTTTATGATTTTTTTTCTTCTGTAACTGCTAGTACATGGAGCAGATCAGCCTTCATTCACTACAAAGAACTATGATCGGATCTCCAATCATAACCTTTATTATTTGTTTTCAACATGGGTGCCAAGGTTCACCTCTCAAGCTTCACTCAAGAGGTGCACTTCTTGGCATCCACATCTCAAACGCATAATACGCCAGTTATTATTGGAGAACCAAACTCAGTCCTATAGATGTCCGATAAGAATTCTTTTTCACTTGATTAAGGGCATTGAATGTCCAGTCAGGATTCTCACCCTGCCTGGTTTAATGTGATAAAGTGGTAAAAACAGCATATATTTTTAAATAATCCTTGTTTATGAGATATATGATTTTCTTCAGATGCTACAGTAATACTTAATTACTAAAGTTGTAGGCATGTAAAACAGTATACTTTCCATTTACCTATCTATTTTTTGTGTATGTATGTATGTATATATATATATATATATATATATATATATATATATATATATATATATATATATATATATATATATATATATATATATATATATATATATATATATATATATATATATATATATATATATATATCTATATACATATGGAGAGGGGGGTGTACACAAATCACAGGTTTTCCAGTGATGCATATTCTATATATCTTCTTAATATACAATACTATAAAAAAGACATAAACCTTCTGGATTATGTAGGTAAACTATTGATTTTAATAGCACTCTAATATAGTAGAAATAGTTGTGATACCTAATAAATACTGCAGTGGTGGTGCTGCGGTAGCGTTGTTGCCTCACAGTAAGACGTTGTCCTGTTCGATTCTCAGCTAAAGCGTCTTCTGTGTGGAGACATGCGTAGATGGGCGTACCTTCATTGAAGGTTGTGCGTCAGGGTTGGCAACTCGGCACGTAAAAATCTACTGCCAATCATTAGCGGACTGGAGTTCCGCTGTGGCGACCCCTAACCGGGAAAAGCCGAAAGACACAACAACAAGTTGTGATACCTAATACATTTAGGAAAAAAATAAATGTGAGCTTCCAAAAATAATTTAAGTACTGTTGATAGTTAATGTGCTAATGCGACTGATCTGTTTAAAGAAGAATGGATTTTAGGTTTATGATAATGATTGTACTTAAAGTACACTGGGAAGATAATGACGTGTATATTCAGGTGAAATTTAACAGCACATACCAATGAAAAAACACAGAATGAATCAAATTTCTTGATGTAACTACATATATCTCAATCTTTTCAAATATATTCAGTAAAAGTAAGTAATTATGATTGATGCTAAATGATATCTGATAAAAAGTAACAATACTCTAACTATATGAGGTATGACAAAGGAATATGTATTTGCTGCAAAAATGAAATGCAGTTGTTTAAATAATGGGGAAGAGTACTGTAAACAGCAAAGAAAGAAAGAAAAATACCAGCAAAGGAAATTGACATTTTAATGTTGTAATTGCACAGAATATAAATGTATTAATTCTATTACTATGCTTTATTATCCTAATACAAAAAAAAAAATATAGAAGCATGTGATTAATGAAACTGTAGGTATTATGTAGCTCTTTTTATCTACAGGTCAGTTAATATAAGAAAAAGTGCCTGCAGTAGAATTCCCAAACGTATGTTAGAAAAAAACCTTTGACTTTATATTGTCATTTATATGCTGCAGATCAAAGCTGTGTATTTAAATGCAAAGTGTTTAAGAAAATTACTTTTTCCCAAAAGGCCTGAATAAAACTGCTAGTTTTATTAAAGTGAGGTAATAGTATGCTATAGGCATATATGCTAATGAAGGCCTAAATTATAAATTCTATATTACACCTACATTAAGCAAACAGCTTATCTGAAGTGAAGGTTGCTTTAGATGTATGTAGTGCATGGAGTGTCCCAATTATGCTCACAAAGTGGCTAAATTATTATGAACATTTACAGTGGTGCTTTACAATTGCTAAGCATCTCCCTATGTGTTGTTAAGGTCAGGTCTGCATTAAAACCAGATGATGCTGACCAGAAAACTGCAGCAGGACATGAAATGTATTTGTTTTAACTCCCGTTTCTACCTGCTGTCTGCTAAACTAGACGTGCTTTAAATTAAACTGTTTCCCTTAGACAGGGTATTTGTGAGGAGATCAACCACTCCCCCACTGCTTTAATGGCTTTCAAAGCTGACACAACTAATATAGCACACAGGAACTAGTAGTACATACAGCAAATCTTCCACAATAGCATATGAGAAGAGCAAGAATACATCAAACAGATGAGACTCTCAAAACATCCCAAACCAATCTCTAAATTAAGTACATAAAATAACAGAACACACTCATAAAGGTTACCACAAATTATACATTATGTGGACACTTAGTGTATAATTTCTGAGTGAATAGATAGTACAGGCATTGTGGTAGGGCTGTTCTTGATTTATGAATCTGTATACAAAGTATAATATTTATATATCCAGCACCACACAACCCCTACTTAAATATACCAACTCCGAGATTGCACTACACTGAGGAAAACGGCAAAGTAATGGAGGCGGCCAAGCGATTTCTTTCCCAGGGAAAGAAATCGCTTAGATGCCGTTTCGCTATTTTGCTGTTTTGTGCTTTCAAGTTCGATCAAGATGCATTTGAAGGATTGTGTCTTCAATTATCTAATAGGAACCCAATCCAGCATATACCCTCCTTTTTAACTGATATGAAAAACATAACACAGTACCATGCCATTCCCCCTTCTATACCCAAATTAATACAGAGTTGCTTTTTTAAGGGGGTATTTTGTCAGTTTGGTTAGATAATTATTGAGCAGCAGTGCCAGGCATGTTGCATGCATGAGATCATGTACTTACACAGGATAGGAGAAGTTATCTCCACAAGGAGACCAGTCACCAGTGGAGACCCCCAGGGTTATTTGCTGGGATATCTCCTGTTTGGTATCTGCTATTCTGAAGTAAAAGTCAGTACAGAAGGCCTCTGTCTGACTAGGTTTAAAGATAACTGCAGGCTAGGAGCAATCATTGAATCACCCAAATGACTTTGCCATCCTGCAGGAAGGTTTGTCCCAAATAAATAACCGGTGCCAGAATTATGAACTGAAGCTAAATGCCAAAAGATTCATTACTATATCCTTTGGGGAAGTCATCCACCCAAGGGAACTGATATATAGACAATACATCCCTAAGAGCTGACCCAGTTGTTTGGAATGTGCATGAAATGTTTTGTATTTTACCTGGGTTAATCCTGAAATTGGTACATATTGATCAGTGCACTACCCCAGTAATCAAATATATATAAATGCATTTAAATTTGGGACCCGATGAAGAAAAGGACCTATTTTAATATACATTTTTGAATCAACATAAAACTTTTATTGCACTGCATGAAGCACCATGATTATGCTACAATATGGGGAAATTGACAACTTGGGCACAGATTCCAAAAGATTTGATCCCAGTCTACATCAGCATTCAAAAAGTTAATAGAACAACAGGTTTTGCATTAGCATGCATTTTCTGAGCAATAAAAAGCATAAAACGCTAATGTACTGGCTTACTATAATCCATAGTAACGTACCAGAAAATCAACTATGTTATGAAAGACTGGCCAAAAATATAAAGCAAAGTCAGAGACATTCTGCAAAGATCAAAGGCTTAACTAGGATGTAAGGGATGTTTGTAGCTAAACACAGTATAACATGATGTCCAGTGAATCATAAACATTGCTGTTACTCAATAAGGACATCCCCAAGATGGCATAAGCTGTTACTACAGAGTGAATGAATCACTCACAATGATGGATTTAAATGATTGCTAGTGTTAATCATTGGAGATTATCATGGTGTCACTACCAGGCATTCATTTAGAGTAAAAGTATTTAGTATTTAGAGATGCCATATGCTGTTATTCCTTTTAAGAATGTGCAAAGCTTGACCTCAAACATATATTTATATATATAAAACTGACCCAGCTATGCTGTGCAAAACACCCTCTCAACATCACTGAAGCATCAGGTTGTGTGCGTCAAAGAAACACTGAGCAAGAACAGGCCTTACTAAGTCACAATGTATTTAATGCACTCTTCAAACTTATTAACTAATTATACAAAGGGATTCTGAAACCCTGGCTTTGAGCCACAGTTTATAACTGTACATCTGCTCCAGAGCTTAATGATAGCACTTTCTGGCCTCTAGTACTCGGATTTTGACTCAACAGTAATTATGATTATTACTTTTTAAAATATTATTATTCATTGACATCGCTCTAATATTATGCCGAAAATCCACAGGGACAGACCATGGAATAATACCTTGTCTTAAACAAAGTGTCACATCTTTGCGCATCAGTTTGGCATAAATGCTGAAACATTACTCCAACTGTCTGCATTGCAGAATGAAATCATAGAGATGTGATCTCTGGAATTAAATGTAAACACAATTTGCTGAGTCACTGTCATATGTCATTCTGGGTGTCATCTGGCTACATTGTTCATGAAGTTCCTATTTGTTTTGACAAACTTAGGAATAGCTGTTAGACACATTTTGGTGGCTACAACATTGAGCCAGAATGTCTGCACCACAGACCTTTCTTTTTATCCATATATGATTGTTTGCGTGCAAAAAATAAAATAAAATAAACTGCTATAATCATCATACCTAAGTCAGAGAAATATTAAAGTTACAGCTGTATTTGCTTCCAAGTCACTGTTCATAACACTGAGCTCAAACCCGTCATGTTAAAGAGGAAAGCCAATCTGTAGTCTTTTTCTTTCACAGCTTGTCTAAGCTGACCTTTAGGGACGGTTGAAGATAAGCATCTGTCGCATTCAGCATGATCTTATAAACAAGATGCTCATACACAGTCCTCAGCATGAATGCACTTAAAGTTTATGTTAGGATCAGCAGACCGTATCTCCCTAGTGGTATTCTTTACCACTTTATTAACCTGGTTTCCTGAAGCAGCTAGTAGCATCTCTAAATGGCATGTATGACAAAGTTAAAGCTTCTTTTAAACCATATATAGTAATACATAAAAACAAACATAACCTTATTTTCTTCATGTCACTTCCATGTTTCTAGGACCCCTGCTTTCATACAATACATTAGTTATCAAGCCAGGTCTATCCATCCATCCATCCATCACCCCTTTTTCCAATTTTTGCCTATGGGGTTGGGGTGTCACTTTACCGGTGACAATCATCTAGCACCAAGGTTTACACCACTGGGTGACTAACCCTGCCATGGTTATTCTTCCACACCATGCACTCAGATACACTCTCACAACTATGGCCAATTTACAGTGTCCAATCCACCTACTCCATGTCTTTGGAATATGGGAGGAAATCAGAGGAAACCCATGCAATCAAAGGGAGGTCATGCCGACTCTGCACAGAAGGCATCCAAGCCAAGAAATTAACTGGGGAAACTCTTGCTGTGACGTGACAATGCTATCTGCTCCATCACTATGCTGTCCCTATCAAGCCAATTATGCATGCTACATAGATGGGTACTATGCTTTGGTCAAGTGATCATTTGGTCAACTGGCAAATGGTCAAGCCAGAATGATTGTGCTTTCTTTTAGCCGTTTGGCTTTTGAAGAAGGACAGGACATGTGCCCTCTACAGGACCCATGTTAAAGCTCACCTCAGTGATTTTTGATGCTTTTCTGTTTAGAGGAAAGGTTTGCTCTCTGCATTACCCAAATTAAAGCCCATTCTGGTGCTTCAATGGAATAAACCTTGATGTTTTGTTTATGAATTGTTAGTGACTGAAAAAAATGTACTGTCATTGCTTGAGAACTGAATCAATTACTGGTAGCTTGATAGAGATATAGCTATACATACACATATCGATACAGCTACAAATATAGATATAGACAAAGATAAGGATATAGATGCAGATACAGATGCACGCGTGTGCACACACACACACACACATACATATAGACAGATATAAATATAGATACACATATAGATATAGATACAATATGCACGCACACACATATAGATCTATAGCTATCTATATAGATAGATATAGATACACATAGGGATACACATGCACGCACATATAGATAGGCAGATATAAATGCACATACAGATACACACACACACACACACATATATATATATATATATATATATATATATATATATATATATATAGCTATCTCTCTCTATACATATAGATATATAGATATAGATACAGATATACACACACACATATAGATATACCTATTGATAGAGATGAAGATACACATGTAAATATTGGTATAGATATACATGTAGATATAGATACAGATATATACACACATATAGATATACCTATTGATATAGATAAAGATACACATCTAGATATTGGTGTAGATATAGATACAGATACACGCACACAAATATAGATATACCTATTGATATAGATGAAGATACACATGTAGATATTGGTATAGATATACATGTAGATATAGATACAGATATACACACATATAGATATACCTATTGATATAGATAAAGATACACATGTAGATATTGGTATAGATATACATGTAGATATAGATAAAGATATACACACATATAGATATACCTATTGATATAGATAAAGATACACATGTAGATATTGGTATAGATATACATGTAGATATAGATAAAGATATACACACACATATAGATATACCTATTGATATAGATAAAGATACACATCTAGATATTGGTATAGATATACATGTAGATATAGATACAGATACACACACACATATAGATATATCTATTGATATAGATGAAGATACACATGTAGATATTGGTATAGATATACATGTAGATATAGATACAGATATACACACACATATAGATATACCTATTGATATAGATAAAGATACACATCTAGATATTGGTATAGATATACATGTAGATATAGATACAGATACACACGCACACATATAGATATACCTACTGATATAGATGAAGATACACATGTAGATATTGGTATAAATATACATGTAGATATAGATACAGATGTACACATATAGATATACCTATTGATATAGATAAAGATACACATGTAGATATTGGTATAGATATACATATAGATATAGATACAGATATACACACACATATAGATATACCTATTGATATAGATAAAGATACACATCTAGATATTGGTATAGATATACATGTAGATACAGATACAGATACACACACACATATAGATATACCTATTGATATATATGAAGATACACATGTAGATATTGGTATAGATATACATGTAGATATATATACAAATATACACACACATATAGATATACCTATTGATATCGATAAAGATACACATGTAGATATTGGTATAGATATACATGTAGATATAGGTACAGATATACACACATATAGATTTACCTATTGATATAGACAAAGATACACATCTAGACATTGGGATAGATATACATTTAGATATAGATACAGATATAAACACACATATAGATATACCTATTGATATAGATGAAGATACACATGTAGATATTGGTGTAGATATAGATACAGATATACACACACATATAGATATACCTATTGATATAGATAAAGATACACATCTAGATATTGGTATAGATATACATGTAGATATAGATATAGATATACAAACACACACATATAGATATACCTATTGATATAGATGAAGATACACATCTAGATATTGGTGTAGATATACATGTAGATATAGATACAGATATAGACACACATATAGATATACCTATTGATATAGATAAAGATACACATGTAGATATTGGTATAGACATACATGTAGATATAGATACAGATATACACACACATATAGATATACCTATTGATATAGATAAAGATACACATCTAGATATTGGTATAGATATACATGTAGATATAGATACAGATATACACACACATATAGATATACCTATTGATATAGATAAAGATACACATCTAGATATTGGTATAGATATACATGTAGATATAGATACAGATACACACACACATATATAGATATACCTATTGATATAGATGAAGATACACATGTAGATATTGGTATAGATATACATGTAGATATAGATACAGATATACACACACATATAGATATACCTATTGATATAGATAAAGATACACATCTCAATATTGGTATAGATATACATGTAGATATAGATACAGATACACACGCACACATATAGATATACCTACTGATATAGATGAAGATACACATGTAGATATTGGTATAGATATACATGTAGATATAGATACAGATATACACACATATAGATATACCTATTGATATAGATAAAGATACACATGTAGATATTGGTATAGATATACATATAGATATAGATACAGATATACACACACATATAGATATAGCTATTGATATAGATAAAGATACACATCTAGATATTGGTATAGATATACATGTAGATATAGATACAGATATACACACACATATAGATATACCTATTGATATAGATAAAGATACACATGTAGATATTGGTATAGATATACATGTAGATATAGATACAGATACACACACATATAGATATACCTATTGATATAGATGATACACATGTAGATATTGGTATAAATATACATGTAGATGTATATACAAATATACACACACATAAAGATATACCTATTGATATAGATAAAGATACACATGTAGATATTGGTATAGATATACATGTAGATATAGGTACAGATATACACACACATATAGATTTACCTATTGATATAGATAAAGATACACATCTAGATATTGGTATAGATATACATGTAGATATAGATACAGATATACACACATATATAGATATACCTATTGATATAGATGAAGATACACATGTAGATATTGGTGGAGATATAGATACAGATATACACACACATATAGATATACCTATTGATATAGATAAAGATACACATCTAGATATTGGTATAGATATTAGTCTTCAGAGTATTTTAGAATAAGCTAACTAAAGAAACAGGTAGACAAACACACACAACGATACATAAACATATACACAGACACACAGATTCACATATGGAGACACTCGGGCACATAATCTGGCACACAGAAAGAAAAACATATTTCTCTCCCTCTTTATTATTCTCTAACTTCAAAAGCAGACCCCCTCCTGCTTAAACATTACTGCAAGGTAATTTATACGCAAGATCACTTTTCATGCATTGTAACCATAGCTACAAGCAGAAAGTACAGTTTTGTACCTACCATAAATGTAGATGTCCGAGTGCTAATACAGCTGCAGTCATTACAGATGGGTTCTCCTGCCGTCAGGCAGTTCCTCGGTCGGCCGAATTCCAAAGTCTAGGTCCGGCGTCGGTTGTAGTCGCTTCTTCCCTGATGTCAGTGTGACAGGGGTATAAAAGAACCAGCCAACGCTATTTTCTTCAGTCTTTCTTGCCCCAGATGTCAGGTGCCCCCAGAAGGAAGGCAATACCTAATTTTATATATATATATATATATATATATATATATATATATATATATATATATATATATATATAATACAATGCAAAATAGTCAAAAAACAGTAGCTGCAAGCAAATCCATCATAAAAGAATAACCCCAAACAGGTTGTATGAGGAGGTGTAGCCACTAGGCCTGTTCCAAGAGGGGAAGGAGGGAGGGAAACCTGGACTGTAGCTGTATTAGCACTCGAACATCTACATTTATGGTAGGTACAAAACTGTATTATGTTCATCGTGCATACAGCTGCAGTCATTACAGATGGGTAGAATCCCAAAGCTACGCAAGGGGTGGTAGGCACTAGGTGGAACCGGGAGGAGCCAGAATGCCCTGCAAAACTGCAGTGGCAAAGCCTGCTCTAGTTTTGGAGTATAAAAGTAGGTGGTAGTGTTTAGTGAAGGTATGCACAGAACTCCAAGTGGCTGCTTCCAAAATATCTTTGGTAGGAACTCCTCTGAGGAAGGCTGCAGAGGTAGCTGTGGCCCTTGTGGAGTGGGGTCTGATGCCTGCAGGTACAGATTTACCATGAAATGAGTAACAAAAACGTATGCAGTGGCCTATCCATTTTGAAATTGTCTGTTTGGAAATTGGCTTCCCTTGAGCTCCTGCAGCATAGGACACAAAGAGTTGTTCTGATTTTCTGAAAGGCTTTGTTCTGTCCAAATAGTAACGCAGCTGTCTGTGGATGTCCAAGGAATGTAGCAGCCTTTCCCCTTTGTTTTGAGGGTTAGGGTAAAAGGTAGGTAAGTGTATGGCCTGATTTAAAGCTACCCTGGATACCACCTTAGGCATAAATGACGGGTTGGTTCATAAGGAAACTCTGTCCTGATGGAAGATGATAAAGGGCTGCACAGCCATGAGGGCTTGTAGTTCCGAGACCCTGCAAGCTGAGGTAACAGCCAGAAGGAAAGCTGTTTTCCAGGATAAAATTTGCAAATCTGCTGAGGCAGCTGGCTCAAAAGGAGGCAAGGTTAACTTTTCTAGAATGTAATTAAGATCCCAAGCAGGAATTGGTTGTTTGGTTGTTTCCTTGGAGGTCTTATATTCTTAGCCCCTCTGAGGAACTGTCTTAAGAGTGGGTGAGAGAATAAAGGTGGATCAGTGTTGTATTCTGCAGAAATGGCTGATGCATGGATTTTGATGGAGAAGAATGAAAGTCCACTGCTTAGCAGCTCAGCTAGATACTGTAATATTTGAGGCAAATTCAGTTTTCCAGGATCCTGGCCCTTTTTCTCATTCCAAGCACAAAACCGTTTCCATTTTGCGGAGTAAGCTTTTCTAGTAGACGGCCTTCTGGCCTCCAAAATGACATCCTGCACCTCCTTGGAGAGTAGGATCTGTTGTGATGTTAAGGAATCTTCCATGCGGCCATATTGAGTATTTTCAGCTGACCGTGAAGAGTTTTGTAGCTGTGCTGAGTCAGAAGAAGGGGCATTAGAGGTAGGGTCCATGGAGGAGAATGCGTCAGGCTCCTCAGGAGCGGGTACCAGTGTTGTCTTGGCCAGTCTGGAGCAATCAGAATCATCTTTGGTCTGTCTGATCTTGCTTTTAAAAGCACTTTGGGCAGTAGAGGAAGAGGTGGGAAGGCGTAAACTGTCAGTGCTGTCCAACTGAAAGACAGAGCGTCCACTCTCCAGGCCTTTGGATGAAATGTCCTTGAGCAGAATTTTGTTAAGTGATGATTTTTGTGGGAGGCAAAGAGATCTATGTCTGGCCTTCCCCACGCTTGGATTATCTCTGCAAAAACTTGAGGATGCAACTTCCATTCGTGTGGATCTGCCATATTTCTGCTTAGGTTGTCTGCCAGCATGTTTTCCATGCCTGGCAAGTACTGTGCTTGAAGCTCGATGTGCAACTCCAGAGCCACGTTCTAAAGTGACATGGTCAGCCTGCATAGGGGGTATGAATGTGTTCCTCCTTGTTTGTTTATGTACCACATTACTGTGGTGTTGTCTGTCTTTATCAATAGTTGACCTGGATGCAGAAGGTCTTTGAAAGCTATAATAGCATTTATTACTGCTAGTATCTCCTTTTGATTGATATGAAGGTGCTTTTCCTTTTGGGACCATTTGCCCCGAATGCACCGGTCTGTCATGTGCACCCCCCAGGCGTAGTCTGAGGCATCTGTTGTGATGACTTGATTTGCTTGAGGCTTGCAGAATGTAGACCTGTGTTTGTTTGGCATGCTTGAGCCCACCATAGAAATTCCTTTTGCAAACATGGAATTAGTGGTATTATTGTTTCCAAACTGTGGCTGTGTTGAGACCATAGGTTTTTTAGGTACCATTGAAGTTTCCTCATATGCAACTTTGCACATGGGATGAGTAGAATACAAGATGCCATGAATCCCAGAGCCTGCAGGATTTTCCTTGCAGTAAGCCTGGTGCAATTTGCTAGTGTCTTGAAGTATTGAGTTAGTTGCCCCTGCTTCTCTGGCGTAAAATAGGCCATCTGGGTGTTTGTGTCCAAGTTGGCACCCAGGAAAATTATTGTCTGACATGGCATTAGCCTGGATTTCTCTTTGTTGACTGTGTATCCCAGAGAATTCAATAACCGTGTTACATAAGCCAGATGTTCCAGAAGTATGTGTTTGCTGTCCGCTTGGATCAGGCAGTCGTCCAAATAAGGGTATATTTGTATCCCTTGAAGTCTGCAGAAGGCAATTACTGATGCCAGGCATTTCGTGAATACTCTGGGCGCAGTAGATAAGCCAAAGGGCAATGCAGAGAATTGATAGTGGATTGAACCTGCAAGAAATCTGAGGTATCTTCTGCAGCTTTGTCTGATTGGGACATGCAGGTATGCCTCCTTGAGGTCCAATGATACCAGCCAAGACCCCTTGCCCAGCATGGGAAGAAGCTGCTGTAAAGTGAGCATCTTGAATTTTGGTACGAGTAGAAATGTGTTTAGGATGGATAAGTCCAAAATGGGTCTCCAATCTGTTCCCTTCCTTGGCACCAGGAATAGTCTGGAATAAAAACCTTGACCTTCTTCATGAGTAGGTACCTCTTGAATAGCTTTCATGCCCATGAGCTTTGAAATTTGTATTTGAGCCTCTGCCCTTTGATTGTGTGGCAGGTTCAGCATGCCTCTCATTTTTGGAAGGGTGTGAAAATAAAATCTGTAGCCTCTGTTTATAATATCCAGGATCCATTTGTCTTTTGTGACAATATGCCAATTTTTTGAAAATAATACCAGCTTTCCTCCTAAGGGTGCTGCCATTTGAGCCTTGCTTGGCATGCAAAGGGGAAAGTCATTGGGTTTGCTTCCTGTATTGCTGTGAACTATCTTCGCCACCTCTGGGTGTTGGAGTTTGCCATTGTCTGCCTCTATATGATCCTTGAGATTGTCCTCTGCCCCTTGGGCGCCTGTATCTACCTTTTTGGGGTCTTTCCATGGCTGGAAAGGACCAATTTTTTGAAGGCCAATTTCTACTAAAACGTGGTGGTTGTACCTGTAGAAAATCTTTAACAGTTTGCATAGATTTAGCTTTTTCTTCCATTTTCCTTAATACCTCCTCAGCATTAGCACCAAATAATACATCCTTTTGTAGAGGAGCATCTAGTAATTTAGCTTTGACATGATCAGGCAAGGTTTGTTCCCTGCAACTCCTTCAAATCTGGCTGTTCAGGTTGTGACATTTTACTTTTCAATTGTGATAACAGAAACTGTTGATATTTAAGCATATGGAACTGACAGTTTAAAGCCCTCATGGCTAGGGTAGCCGAGGTATATACCTTTTTTCCCCACCTTTCTAAGGATCTAGAATCTCTCTCGGAAGGTAATGGATTTTTAGCAGTAGAGGCCTTCATTCCCTTGGGGCCCTGAGAAATGGTTTCAGGGTCAGCAGCATGGCTTTTGTAAAGAAATTGGTGTGAGTTAGGAACTCTGTAGTGCCTATCAGGCTTGACTGGGGCTGGAGGCAGGGAATCCGGATTAAGGCAGGCCTCCGAGTAAACATCATCAAGTATGTCCAAGACAGGAGGTATCACCAGAGGCCTGTGCTGAGGTAGCAAAAGAAATTCCCTAAGCCTTTTCTTAGAATCTGAATAATCTTGGCCTTCCCAGTGGAAGTGTTCCCTCAAGGTATGCAAGGTTTCCCCGAATGAGTAATCCTCTGGGGGGGATACAGAAGGAATGGACTCCTCTGCATTGGAGTCTTCAAAAGGGGAGTAAGAATGTTCCTCCTCATCAGAATGCTCTGAAATAATGGAGCCCTGATCAGAAGAGGGTGATTCTTCCTCCACTCTGGGCCTTTTGTCCGGTGGGGGTTGGGAACCCCTGATAAGAGTAATTAAATCCTCAGCCATTTTAAGCATCTGCTTTTTAGGCATGGGACCTGGAGATGGTCCCTGTGCAGCAGGTCTCTTGGAGTGCATGGCTGATTTAGACTTAGTAAAGGCCTTGATGGAAAAGGAAGAGGAAGGCCTGAAGACACCATGGGTGGAGGTAGACCTGTCCACATTATGAGGCTCAACACTAACAGAGGCTTCGGTATCTGTAGTCGGGGTGTGGGCCGAGGAACCTGCAGCCTCAGTTACAGAGGACACTGCCAGAGAAGTGTCATCGGTAGTCAGGGGCTGCGTAGGTGCCTCGTTGAGAACCGGACCATGTGTAGTCGGTTTTGGCGTGGTGTCAGTGGAGGCCGCGGATCTCACGTGTCGGTCCTTGTCCTTGCATTTTTTGGACAAAACAGGAGTCGGAGTCTCCGACGACATTATATAGTTAAAAGCTTTCCCAAAGTAGTGCTGGGCGAACTCCGCCCGACGCTTAATAGTGCGTTTATTGAAAGTAACACAAAAGCGACAGCCCGGGACGTCGTGGTCTGGGCCTATACAAGGTATACAAAGGGAATGGAAATCCTTATGTGGTATTTGCTTCCCACAAGAAATGCAATTGTTAACTTTGTCGGACATCGGTCTGAGGCAAGAAAAGTTTCCCCAACGGGGTACTTAGCTTTAAAGACGACTTTGGTTCCAAAATTTTCATAATTTCAGGAGCTGGCCGACCGGCACTTGCGAACTGCTTCTGCTTCGGGCACCGCGCGGCAAAAAAGATGGAAGAAAATGGCGTTGGCTGGTTCTTTTATACCCCTGTCACACTGACGTCAGGGAAGAAGTGACTACAACCGATGCCGGACCTAGACTTTGGAATTTGGCCGACCGAGGACCCGCCTGACGGCAGGAGAACCCATCTGTAATGACTGCAGCTGTATGCATGATGAACATCTCCTAAATTCTTTCAAGTATGCAATCTCTTGCCACTTTTCTTGCAGATAGTACACACAGCTTTGGCCTGTTATTTTCATGAAATGACTGTGTCCCACCTTACAGTAAACAGTGGTTCAACTTTACCTGTATTCTACCAAAATCCAAAGTTGCACTTTTCCAACAGCAGAAGCAACATCATGGAATAGGAGAAGAACTGACCCACACAGACCTATTAAGTTTATGGCATATTGTGTATTTTATACACCTGGGTACTATCTCCTATCAGCAAGTTGGAAGAAATCAGAAGTGAGTTTCAAAATGAAGAGAGGCTAGGAGATGCCCAGTCAGAATAGATTAGAGGATGATGCCAGTGTGATATACAAAATCAGCCATGCTGCGCTGTGCTAATGAGATAAGAATATAAACTGAATCATTATTATATCATTACCATAGTGTCAGCATATGTTATATACCTGAAGTTACATAACTGGGCTTGTCAGTCAGCTTCCTGCATGGATCTGAGACATCTGTGAAAGACCACTGTCTTTGATACATGTCAATGAAGCCTGGAGGAATCGTAGGATACTGGGATTATCACACAGACAATATAAAAAGAACAGATAACATAATACTATTTTCACCACAATAACACGTAATGTGAACAGTGATGGGTACTGTGATTATCACACAGACCATATAAAAAGAACAGATCATATGTTACTGTTTTCACCACAATAACACATAATGTGAACAATGGTAGGGTACTGTGATGACCACAGTGACACTTAAGTGGAACGATGGCAGGGTACCACTCAACTGTCCAGATTTTCACAGAATGCCCAGATTTCTTCCTCATATTTTTGGTCAATTATTCATAAAATCTGTGGTTTTCTGCCAAATCACTGAGGATTGAAGGACTGAAGTCCCTAAATAATAACATAATTTGAGTTTCAGACTTCATATCCTTCAGAATATACATGGTGACATAAATCCTTTTATTCTAACAACTTTCTAAGTTTATAAGAACAATATTTAAAATTTGTCCCTATTTTCGACTTCTGCCCCCCCTTTATTTTATGCCTTGATCTGATTTCTTGTGCTAATATGTTGAGCGGTATGGGATCACCACAATGACACATAAGGAGAGGGATGGCAGGGTACTGTGATCACCACAAAGAATCATAAGCAGAATGCAAGCAGGGTACTATTATCACCGCAATGCACACAAGGGGCAATGGCAGGGTACTATGATCACTACAATGACACATAAAGAGCGTGATGGAAGGGCACTGTGATCACCACAATGAAGCATAAGGGGATCGATGTTAGGGTACTGTGATCACCACAATAGCACATAAGGAGAGCAATAGCAGGGTACTGTGATCACCATGATGACATATAAGGAGAGTGACTGAAGGGCACTGTGATCACCATAGTGACACATAAGGAGAGTGATGGCAGGGTGCTGTAATAACCACAAAGACATATAAAGGGAGTGATGGTGGGGTGCTGTGATCACCATAGTGACACATAAGGAGAGTGATGGCGGGGTGCTGTGATCACCATAGTGACACATAAGGAGAGTGATGGCAGGTACTGTGATAACCACAAAGACGTATAATGGGAGTGATGCCGGGGTGCTGTGATCATAATAGTGGCATATAAGGAGAGTGATGGCGGGGTGCTATGATCACCATAGTGAGACATAAGGAGAGTGATGGCAGATACTGTGATAACCACAAAGACATATAAAGGGAGTGATGGCGGGGTGCTGTGATCACCATAGTGACACATACGGAGAGTGATGGCGGGGTGCTGTGATCACCATAGTGACACATACGGAGAGTGATGGCGGGGTGCTGTGATCACCATAGTGACACATAAGGAGAGTGATGGCGGGGTGCTGTGATCACCATAGTGACACATAAGGAGAGTGATAGCAGGTACTGTGATAACCACAAAGACGTATAATGGGAGTGATGCCGGGGTGCTGTGATCATAATAGTGGCATATAAGGAGAGTGATGGCAGGGTGCTGTGATCACCATAGTGACACATAAGGAGAGTGATGGCAGATACTGTGATAACCACAAAGACATATAAAGGGAGTGATGGTGGGGTGCTGTGATCACCATAGTGGCATATAAGGAGAGTGATGGCTGGGTGCTGTGATCACCATAGTGACACATAAGGAGAATGATGGGAGGGTACTGTGATAAACCACAAAGACATATAAAGGGAGTGATGGTGGGGTGCTGTGATCACCATAGTGACACATACGGAGAGTGATGGCGGGGTGCTGTGATCACCATAGTGACACATACGGAGAGCGATGGCGGGGTGCTGTGATCACCATAGTGACACATAAGGAGAGTGATGGCAGGTACTGTGATAAACCACAAAGACATATAAAGGGAGTGATGGCGGGGTGCTGTGATCACCATAGTGACACATACGGAGAGTGATGGTGGGATGCTGCGATCACCATAATGACACATAAGGGGAATAATGGGAGGGTACTGTGATAACCACCAAAACATATGTAGGGAGTGATGGCGGGGTGCTGTGATCACCATAGTGACACATACGGAGAGTGATGGTGGGATGCTGCGATCACCATAATGACACATAAGGGGAATGATGGGAGGGTACTGTGATAACCACCAAAACATATGTAGGGAGTGATGGCGGGGTGCTGTGATCACCCTAATGACAAATAAGGGTAGCAATGGCAGGGTAGTATGATCACCATAGTGACACATAAGGAGAGTGATCAAAGGGTACTGTGATAACCACAAAGACACACACATATATATATATATATATATATATATATATATATATATATATATATATATATATATATAGATATATATATATATATATATATATATATATATATATATATAGATAGATATAGATATATATATATATATATATATATATATATATATATAGATATAGATATATATATATATATAGATATAGATATATATATATATATATATATAGATATATATATAGATATAGATATAGATATATATAGATATAGATATAGATATATATATATATATCTATATATATAGATATATAGATATAGATATGGGGAGTGATGGTGGAGCACGGTGATCACCACAAAGATGTACAAAGGAAGTGATGGTGGGGTGTTGTAATCACCCCAATGATACAGAAAGGGACACATGGCAGGGTACTGCCTAAATATTTTGTAAATGAGACAGTAAAAGATCTCAGTAAAACTTTTAGCTCTTCTGAGAAAAACAAATTGCCTTAATAGAATGGAGGAATGATGTCTGAAATGGGATCTCAGTAGAGACTTTTAAAGTTAACCGTAATGAAAGCTACTCAACCACTCCCAAAAGACATTCAGTCACAGTCTGAAAGCTTTCTTACGACAGTTAAAGTGTAAATGTTTAACGAGAATATCTAACAGATACTGTTGTTTTGGTCATGAGTGACACTACTTGAGAAAAAGCAGAGAAACAGGTCCTGCAAGCATTTCTATGTAAACCAGACTGTGGTTTCAAGGGATGGAAAAATAATGAACATCAATCACTTTTCTGGTATTCCTGCTTCATAACAGAGACTGTGATAATGAACATAAACAAATGAGAAAATAAGAAAGAACATTACACAAACCTACAGTATGACACAAATATTTTGAAGTAACTAAAGTCTGCAACATGTCTTATTGAGTTGCAAGGCACTGTACAGATAATTTTCACTACTGCTATAAAACAGAGCCGTTTGTTCAAAAAAAAAAAACAGAATTAATTATGACAGAATTATGGATTTTTTTTTCCTTTTTGTCAGCTACTAGTCCCATTTACCTGCAATTTCAAGTACTTTGATCAGTAGAATTAAGTTTACAAGCTGACTTGCATGTGAACCAGCATATTTGGTTTGTGAAGCACTCCTGACACCTTTTGGTTAATTTCTATATTACATTATAGCTTCAAATTAAAAAAAAAAACAACAGGAAGCAATATTCTGAGATTTTATAAAGAAATGAAAATTATAGTTTATGTGCATAAATTCATTTTATCTTTCATAAAATGTTGACTTAATCCATAATACCAAAAGGAACATTCTACATGCTTTTGTCTAAGCACTTTAGGATATCCAGAGCAAATTTAATTCCAGTTCTATAACAAAGCACAGAGCATGAAAATCGAATTACTTGACTTAAGGTATTTGCCAATGACGAGTAGGCTAGCTATTAAACAAATACTTTAAGCTCATTGTTCTATCCACCAAAATGCTATAGAGCATTTAACATCTGGCCTAGTTACATTGTAAAATGTGAATATTGGGATCTCTGTCTGTCTTAAATATGACTAACTAATGCAAACATATATCTGTATTTTCCTAAAGCGAAACAGCACTTCATGTACAGCAATATTTACAGTATTATTTGCAACATATCATTTTAAACACAATATACCACAGTACTATTTACAACAATATTTGTACTTCAGTTTTGATCATCCCAATGGTGGGAACTGGTAAGCTATGCTACTAAAGCCTGATGAATAGGATCTTGAGGTTTCTAGGTAGACCTGTAAAGAAACAGATGTCGAACAAAAGTTAAAAAAGACTTTAAAAAAGCATAGGAAGGTCACTGTAAAGAATGTGTTGATTAAATTTCAGAACAAGTAAGGAAATAACCCACCTGCCCAGCCTTACCAACGAGCATTAATAGGTTCCTAGGTTAGTACTAGGCTAACTGTTCTTGTGAGCCATTTTAAGCCTAGCCAATTATCCCTTGTGAGACTCAAACCCTGCACTTTGTGTGTGTAAGGCAGATACCTTAACCATTAGGCCACCCTCCCAACCACTTTTTGAACCCAAACTCTAACCCTGCCCCTGCCTCTGTCATCCTGCACCTTACCTTAGAAAAAACTTCCTGCAATACTATTTATTTGATATTTTGCATATGTGATACTTGGGTGTTTTGATAATTTAATTGTCATCTCTGAGTAATGTTCTACATGGTTCTTTTTTTGGATACGTGGAAACCACATATGAGAGAAAAGACCAGTATTTTATTTTAACAATGCTATTCTGTGAAGATATCAAATAAAGGAAGGATTTGAGTATTTAGGAAGAAATGATGGTCAGTTGTAATGGACAAATGGACTAGCTCATTTGAAGCAGACTTGACTCTCAGATTTTAATTTTGAGGGACTGCACAGAAGAAAAAACATAACGGAAATAGAATGCAAGCTGCCTTTTTAAATTAAAATGATCAGTGATTTTCAGATACAGTGATGAGGAAACCAGTGACAGTATAAATCGAATGCATAGTGAGCAAAACATGTTAGATTGTAGGAATGTAGCAAGTATAAACAGAATAGATGGAGGGGAATAGAAGCATAGAAAATAAGCAACTTAAAATTGTGAATTAACCTGCTGCTGCTGCAATATGTGTGCCTTTTTATTTGCATTTATTGCTATGTTTATAATGTCAGATAAATGTCAACAGGAGTGTGTGTATGTGTGTGCATGTGTGTGTGTGTGTGTGTGTGTGTGTGTGTGTGTGTGTGTGTGTGTGTGTGTGTGTGTGTGTGTGTGTGTTTATGCTTTTAAATAACATTTTATTGCCACATATAAATAAAACACAATTACCTTAACACACCAGTAAGCATCTAGAAAAGAAGACATAAAAATATAATAAATAAGAAACCCACATAAAAAAATTTGAACATGTTGGCAATATGTACCACTAAAGTTTAGTTTAAAGATATAATACTTTGATGAGACACATTAGCCACAATGAGGATAGCCCTCACACACACACACACACACACACACACACACACACACACACACACACACACACACACACACACACACACACACACACACACACACACACACACACACACACACACACACACCCTCTCTCTCTCTCTCTCTCACTCACTCACTTATACACATGCATACATTCAAAAATACACACATGCTAAGATACTTCTTACCTGTTGGTGAGCTGACAGAAAGTCCATGATGTAGCCTCTGCCCCTCCTAGATCAGAGATGATTGCAGTAAGTCAACACCAGATATCAGTGTTTCATTCTTCTTACTGTTTATAAGGTGTATCACAATGATGCTGTATTACCTGTTTAAGTGCCTCATATTAATACGTAAAAAATCTCCCTGGTGTCATTTAGTGGGCCTCTCGGCTTTGTCCTGTAGTCTTGAGCACAGCCATTTAAAGTTAGGGCAACCCCCTGTACCTCTTAATCGGCCCTGATTTTGCCTTATACCTGCCCTGTCTCTCATAACTGACAGATCGTTACAATCAGTGAGTAATACCAGATATCAGAGCATTCAGCTTCTTATTACTGTGAAAATACATTGAGCTACAGAGGACTAAAATTATATTAATGAGTTGCTTCCTAGGACAAAGGTACAGGGTTCAGTGCTATTTCTCCATTGTTTTTTATTATTTTTAAGTGAATTATGGTAATACATGAAAGATATTCCTGGTATCTAGACTCAACTCAGAGGTCTAAATCTCTGGCTGGTTGCCAAATTGCTTTCCATGTCAAGGGTACAAGGTGTGAAGCTTTTCTCCCAATCAACCTGTAGAAGATCTCGAACAGGTGTGGCCAATGACACTTGTGTTGCAGGAGAAGCCAGCTCATTTACATTCTCACCGATGTGACCTACAGACCAGAGTATAAACTAGGCTATGGCCTTACGCCAAACAAACACTGCCTGTCTGCTAAGAGGTACAGCCAAGCTCCACATACTTGTTTAGACATCCTGAGACAGACTTGCTGTCTGACTAGATAAGAAGCGGCCTATTTCTGCAGGGTCTTTTTGGTCAGGAGCACAGCTCTGATCTCCAATTCGTTGAAGCAGAGCCCCATCAGCAGTGAAAAAAGGACCACAGTCCACAGTCACTTGATAATTTAGGAATATAAGTGTCCTTCCTAATTCACAAGTAAAGTATCTATCTTCATTGTCTGTGATGTGTTCTGCTGTAGAAATGGAAGGCCCAACAAAATACCCATGAGATAAGTATTAACAGCAAAACCAACAATACCTCACAAACCACTGCTTTACCTACATCCACAGGCATTCAAATTGTGCCATGAGGACTATGGGAACCATAATGATAAAAAAAAAAAGTTACAGCTGAATCCTTCCATTGACTGTGCACTGTTTTTTTTTTTTTCTGTTTTGTTTTGTTTCTCCAGTAGACCAACTCATCAGAATGTAACAGCTGGGCAAAAGAGAGCTCTGTGAACAGTGGAACTAGGGTAGTGAACAGTGGAACTAGGGTAGTGAACAGTGGAACTAGGGTAGAGGAGAAGATGGCAGCAAGCCAAGAAACAGAAGAAATAACAGCTTGTGATGTTTTCTTTGAGTTAAAACCTGTGAACTCAAAGTTGGGTTCTGGGCCTGGGTGACATGATAGAAGCTATAAATGAACGTTCAGAGATAATACATGCTATTATACAAGAAAATGAACTTTTAAAAGCTAAAGCTAGGCAGCAAATGCACAGGTGGATCTTTTGGAAGTGTCCCTTACATAACAGTAAGATTATGTAAAACAGAAGAATCTCTGTGTACCAGGAAGCATGGAGAGTATTCGAAGAGTAAGATTTGTAGAGACTTTTTGCAAAAGGAACTTGCAGAATGGAATAAATATCTGAAGAGGAGATCCAGATCAAGAGAGCACATCTCATAGCCTGGGTACTTGGTATACAACATGCCAGACCTAGGCAACTTATCAGATTTTTGTCCTTTGCCATGAAGGAAAAGGTGTTGACAGCCCTATGGAGACCAGATGTGCAGCTAACAATGGAATCTCAAAGAATATTTGTAGACTTGGACTTTAGCCCAGCAACAAGAAAGAAGAGGCAGCAAATATACCAGAAAAGAGGCTACTTAAATCAAAGGTGTCAAATTTTTGTGGCCATATCTTACCTCAATCAGACTGGCATTGCCTGCAGGAGTAAGACACTTTAATTCTCATCAGAAAGAAAGGAAAGCATTGGAGAACTTGCATGCTAGTGATCCATCAGATGGAAGGAGAATAGGGACAAAAGACAAAAGCAAAGAATGCAGAAGGGGAATACAGGTCGAAAATCTAATGTGTTTTCATTATTGCAAAGGTATCAGAGACTGAAAGAGAAGACCGACATATTGAAGCAAATAAAAACAGAATGATTCAAGGTTGACTTTCGCAGACATTCAACAAACAGCTTCTGCAGAGAATAGTACCGTGAGATTTATGTCACTTATGTTTGTAGATATTTTAATATGATAAGTGTAATCGCTATATAAGTCTAGCTGTCATTTGCCTCTTAAAAATGTTGGAAAACATCTTGATTGATGCTTTTAGGTTGGGTAAGTTGTCATAGAAATGGTTTGATAGACTATATTAATATACAGTGATCTACTACCTTAAGTTGGGGAGATGGGTTTCATAATAAAAAGGACGACTAGGTACACACTGTGTGGCAGAGACACATGACGTTTGGTATAGTTAATGAAGAGGGAAGCTGAAATAGAAGAATCCCATTTAGGTGAATTCTTGAGGAGAAGGTGTATAACTAATGCATTCATCTTGACATATGGAAATGCAATATAGTGAACAGATCAAATAATTTGTAAGATGGGGGGAGTCTAAATAGATATGCACTTCATTATTGTAATGAACTGTATAAAAGGACAATTTCAACCTGTGATAGTTCAACAGTGGTTTATCTGTAACATTTAGACATAAGATCGCAGAATGGTGTCACATTACATAAAACAGGAAGATTAATGAAATAGTGGTAGTTTGGGAACTTAGATGAAGAAGTGTAAGTGTATCACTTTTAGAAGAAGATGAAAATGATTAAACAAAATAGTGGGGATTTGCAAGTAGTGACTGTGAGTGAGTACTGGGTGAAATAGTCCATTGCTTTAATTAGCAATAAGAATTGAATGCAAAGGCTCGAAAGCATATCCTCGAAGTTAAACAGGAGAGCATATAAACTAGACATAGTAGTGCATGAAAAAAAGACAAAACTCGCATTGATCACTGAAATCGCTCCACCCAGTGATTACATTGTATGTATAGAGAGACACGGCATCATAAAGTACCAGGATTTGCAGGCAAAAATGAGGACAATGTAGAAGAAAGATATCCCGATGGTTTCAATAGTAGTAGGAGCAATGGGTCTCAAGAAAAAAATTACAATTGCACTAAGATATGCTGCCCGTATATTTAACTCCATATGAATTGCAGAAGGAGTCAGTTCTGGGCATATTGCAGGTATTGCAGAGAGCACTTTTGTCTAAAATAACAGACTGAAACAAAACTTTATTCATACTCTAGACTTAGAGAAACAGAGAATATAATGTGGAAGTAGGAATATCTGAGAGGTGATGCAGTAAACATTGTCTGCAATGGTAGATGATACTTAGGTAATGATAAAAAGAGTCAAAGAGATGTTGGTGTAAAAGAAGTCTGTAAGTTTGATGAAAAGGGGATAACTATAGTAATAGAATGTTTTCAAGCAAATAAGACTACTAGTGAATTCCTCCAAAGCTAACTATGATTCCAGATTAGTTTGCCTAACTAAGGATAACCACAAGGCGTTCTGTAGTTACATCCATAACCTCAAAGGTAAGGCCCAGATTTGCACTAAACTTGTAGTTAATGGCACTACATATATAGAACCTGTGGATACAGTAAACCTGCAGGCTGACAGGTACAGAGAAAACTTCACTCCCCTGTCCCCACCATATATACCCCAAAGCATCCCTAATACCTGTCCCCGCCTAGTATTTCTAAGGAGCAGGCCTTAAATCCTCTCTCCAAGGCCAAAAACACAGCTTCTGTGGGACCAGACAACATCCCAGGCTGTGTTCTACATGGGTTAAAACAGGAATTAGCATCACCATTGAGCATGCTTTTCAGTCACAGCCCAAGCACTGGCTTCATCCCAGTGGAATAGAAAACCGCTACCATCATCCCTTTGCACATAGGAGGTGCATGCATGGACCCCAGGAACTACAGACCCATTACCCTGACCAGCCTTATCTGCAAGGTCATGGAATGAATCATCATGGACCTTATTAACAAAGATACAGGAAATCTCCAAGTGCTTGACCCCACCCAGTTTGTCTTTGTCAAGGGGAGATCATGCCTGTTAAACTTGGTGGACTTCTCTTCAAGACAGTCACTAAAGCCACAGATGAGGGCAAATCTGTGCATATGGCCTACCTAGACTTAGCCAAGGCCTTTGACACAATCCCCCACTCCGACATCAGCTGGGTATCAACCAATATGTTGTCACATGGCTTGCAAACTGGCTCACTGACAGAAATCATATGGTTAAAATAGGGAACTCCACCCCCTCTAGCAGACCTGTAACCAGTGGTGTTCCACAGGGATCTGTTCCTGGAACCCTACCATTTGGAATCTACTTCTCCGAAGTTCAGGCTAAAACTAAAGGACTGTGGATGACAAAGTTTGCTGATGACTGCAAACTGGGAGTAATCATTGAAACCCCTAGCAATATCAACATACTGCAAGAAGGTCTTACGCAGACTAATGACTGGTACCAATGTCATGGTCTTAAACTTAATGCAAAAAAATGCATTATCATCCCCTTCAGCAAGGGTGATGTTCCTGCAAACTACCACATCAATAGCAATACCCTAAGCACACAGTCAGTGGTGAGAGATCTGGGCACACAGGTTGACAGCAACCTTAACTACAATCACCATGTCTCCACAGGGATAAGAAGATCATTTTATATTACTAATTTCATAAGTAAGGGCATTGCCTCCAGAAAAAATGAGGTTGTAACCCCCCATACTCTTCCCTCAGTAGGCTAATAATAAGAGTACAAGGGTCCCTTTGGTATTCTCCTTTCCAAACACCTGCAGCAGTTGGAGAGACCACAAAGGTTCTTTAAAAAGAAAATCCAGGGTCATCAAGATCTGTCTTATGTGGACAGACTTGAAATCATTGTCACTTTACTCTGTGTCATACAGACTGCTCAGAGGTGATCTATGCCTTGCATATAGAGCAATCTCTGACCCAGCTTTAATGGAAATGCTGCACATTCGCAAGTCAAATGCACATGGGTCATTCACTCAAAGGACCTAAACCTGATATGAGACGTCAACAGAACTTGCTGGATAGACAGATTTTTCTCACAAATTGCACCACCTTTGGAACAAGCTTCCTATTCATTTTAAACAACGCCCCTCATTGGCAATATTTAAGTGCAATTTGGACAATTGGATGGGTAGCTAGACATTTGCCCCTGGGGTTCCACCTGTATCCCTCTTGGACAGGGGCAATAGGTGCTGCTTTTAGTGTCTGCTTGAACCAGATACCCTTGGGAACATGGATGAACTTTGCTAGGCTTGTAAGGGCCCTGGGGTCATTAGCCTAGTAACCTCCTATGAATACATAGGAAATACTTTAAAGGTGATGCAGGAGATAAGATTAAATGTTTAATATGCAATGGCAGAGGAAATTGACAAGGAGAGAGGAAGATAAATGTACATGGCCACTGTACAGCAGAAAACATAAGTTTGATGAGAAGGGTAAAGAAGGGCAGAGAAGAATTGATGAGGGAAAATATGATCTGGAAAGACTGAATGAGTTTAAGAAGTACTGATGGAAAAAAGATAATTTCAAGAGTAAAAAAGGTGGAATAAGACACCAGATGAAAGAAAGAATGGAAGAGGAAAGTTGCAGAATGTGGGATTAACCCCCTGCATAACTCATAGACAGCACGTGTCCCATTGGTGAAGGAGGAAAATATGCCAAAGTGAAATTCTGGATATGCAGACGGGCATCACACTCATGTTGGAAAAACATTTTTTGTACATACTTAAAGAGGGATTGGGTGTGAAGCTATCTATGGGGCCAGTTACAGTTAAGAGAATAAGGGTTAAGATATTGTGAAGTGGAAAGAGAATAGGTGGATGGAATGGAAGTGTTCTAAATAATTGTAACATCACTGGAAGGGGCTAGAAGACTGAGGATTTGGACCTGGAATCTTAAAGGGCTGGCTTCCCAGGTTAAAAGGGAAAGAGAGCTAAGATATCTAAAAGACAAGAGGTGGATGTGGCTATGTTGCAGGAGATGCATATGGAAGAGAAGGAACACTGGAAGTTAAATAGAAGGGGTTGGATTGTGTCAGAGCAGGACACATATAAAAGCGGGAGGAGGAGGAGGAGTGGAGGGGTGTGATTATATTATCATCAATGAATCAATGAGAATAACATGGAAAATGGACCTGACAGTCTCCCATGAAGATGGAGTTATGCCTTTATGGAAGGAATGGTTTGATATGCAACTGGTGACTCTGGGTTCTATAGATGCACAGCCAAAAGCGAAAACACATATAGTTAGAACAATTCTGCATAAAGTTTAGCAAAATATTGAAGGACAATCAGTTTTGTCAGGCAGTTGGAATATGGTGTTATATAAAGGAGAGAGGAGAACAGATAAGAGAGGAGCAAAGCAAGGACATAAAAATGTATACAATTGTTGGTATAATTGACAGTTTAAAGTGGATAACCAGGGCAGGGAAAGATCCAGGTTATACTTTTTTAAGTCCAGTACGGAATCAATGGTCTGGATTAGAAAAAATACATTAATAGAGCACAGCATTACAGTAAAGGAGTTGAATGTAAGCTCTATAATGTAGTCAGATCATGCCCCATGGAAAGGTGTATTTGAGTTCAATATCAGAGAACATTTACCCCAAGCAATGGACAATCCAGAGTGGCTGAACAATGCACATTTTAAGAGTCAGTTACAAGTAGCCATGAGAGAAGAATTAAAGACTGTAGAGGAGGTTAATGCATATGTGTGGGAGTGATCGAAGGGGAAAGATCAGTTGATAAATTAGGAATAAGATAAGAGCAGTAAGACCTGAAATGATGAAAAGGAGGAAGAGATTTAACGGGAGATTGAGAGAATTAAAATTAAAAAAAAAAAACAAGTTTGGACAGTGAGGAACTAGAAAGCTTACAGAGACAGATACAGAAAGTGGATGATGAAAGAACATGGGAGCAAGGGAAAATTGTTGTGGAACTACAGAAGGCACAGACACCTAGAGCTGGAAAAGTGCTGGTTGCAAGATTAAGACATCAGACAGTGGAGAGAGAACTGTTTCAGATTTGTGGAGAAGAAAAGGATAGTATACAAATATTTAAGGCATGTTATAAAGATTTATACAGAGGGGATGGGGGCAGGAAAGATAAAAACATTTTACAGAATTATTTTTGAGGATAATGAACCTTCAAAGACTAAGAGAAGAAGATCAGAACCAGTGAGCTAGAGATATTACAGAGGAATAAATAAAAGATGTGATTCAAGTACAGAAAAAAAAGGAAAACACCAGGAAGTGAAGGATTGCAGGTAGAAATATGGGCTTTAGTATGCCAGGAGATAGTAGAGCTATGGAAGATGTTGTTTAATGGCACGTGAAAGGGGGAGTCTTGTCCTGGCTAATGAAAAAAGGGATAATAAAACTGATAAGAAAGAAGGGAAAGATCCAACCCTGGCTAGCTCATACAGACCAATCACAATATTAAATCAGGACTACAAAATATAAGTGACTATTATGGTAAAGCTGAAGAAATTAGGTAGGACTCTCATAGAGGGGATAAAACTGGGTTTATTGAAGGGTGAAGTGCACATGATAATATTAAGAAAAATGTAATGATATTAGATGTGCAGTGCTAGAGAAGATCAATGACATTATATTCACTTGACGCAGAGAAAGAATTTGATAGGATGGATCAAGGATGTCTGGATAGGACATTGTAACAGTCTGACATTCCATTTCAAGGTAGACAGTTGATTAGAAATATCTATAATGGTGCATCAGCACATGTAAAAACATAAGAGGATGCTTTTTGGAGTCATCTGAAACTTCTACGGCTGTGCAACAGGGGGTAAACATTATCCCCTTTATTGTTTGCAATGTACCTTGAGCCACTGATGCAAAAAATAAAAGAGATTCCAAATTACCTGGATATAGGTGGGGAGCATCCAAAGTTAAGATGGCACTATACACAGATGATGTAATAGTTGCATCGAGTAACCCACTAAAAGATACAAACAAAATAAGAACAATTTTGGCTAAGTTTGGCAGGTATTCTAGGTATAAATCATCATCACCATCATCATCATAAACCCTCTTTTCCCCATTTTTCTACCTGGGGTTGGGAGTAGTGCCAACTGTCATCATCAATCTCAATTCAATGTCACTCTCCTGCATTCTTCGTCAATCATGCCTGACTGTCACAGGTCTTAGGTTCAAAGCTTTATAGGTAGGTACTAGGCTATTGGCCTTAGGGCCTATATAAGCCTAGCCAAGAAGGTACCCTGGCTTTCACCACCTAAGAAAATTATTATCCTGTGCCCCTGTTGAGCAGAGCCACAGAGGTGATCCCCAGGATGAACTTACTATTTCCCATCCAATCATCAAGATTTTTCTTGAAGAGTGCTAATGAGGAGCGTTGTTTGATATAGATAGGTAGTTTGTTCCAGAGTATGGGAAGTCTCTGGGACAGGAATCTATTCCTCCAGCATGTTCAGTTTATTGTGGTGACAAGGTTTATGTCCCTAAAGCGTGTAGCTCGCAGAGATTGGGATTTCTTTAAGTGAAGCATGTCCAATAGCTCTGAGTTTGACATACCTTTGTATGTTAAGTAGAGATAGCTTCTGAGTGGGCGATATGCGACGGAGTAAAGCTGGAATTTGTTTGAGACAGTCTGTGTAGGGCATCTGTTTGAGGCCGCTAATCCTCTTTGTGAGGTATTTCTGCGGCCTTTCCCGTTGTTGTAGATGCCTTGTGAGGTAAATACCAAAAGGGGCATTTACTCTATAATGGTTCTAATGACTGACAAGTAGAGGGGAACAATGACCTCTTTTATTCCTGGATGAGAAACCTTTTGTGATGAGGTGTGCCACGTAGAAGGATTTCCTGACTACTGTGGTGATGTGATTATCAAAGGAGAGACTACTGTCCACCTGTACCCAAGGTCTCTTATCACACTTTCAGTGTTAAGTAGACTACCACCTATGTGGAAGCTCATGGGTACAGAGTTTTTACCAAAGGGGATGACAATGCACTTTTTGGCATTGAGCTTGAGACCATGGCTTTGACAGTAGGCATCTGTCTCAGTGAGGCCCTTATGAAGGATGTCTACATCATTAGGAGTTTCGATTATGGCTCCTAGTTGGCAGTCATCTGCGAACTTCATTAGTCAAAGACCGTCTGTGTTAGCCTGTACTTCAGAAAAGTAGATACCAAACAGAAGAGGACCCAGGACTGAACCCTGTGGTACTCCACTTGTCACTGGTCTAAAGTTGGATTTGGAGCCTGCTACTTTCAGTGTGGGTTCTGTCACTGAGCCAGTTGGCAACCCATCTTGTGACATAGGTTCATAGATTAGTACTAAGCTAACTGCCCTTCCAAGCCATTTTAAGCCTAGCCAATTATCCCTTGTGAGACTCAAACCTGCACCTTGGGTTTGTAAGGCAAACACCTTAACCATTAGGCCACCCTCCCAACATTAGGAGTTATACCTAGTTTAGTGAGTTTATCTATAATTCCAGACTGAGTGATGGTGTCAAAAGCCTTGGCGAGATCTAGATAAGCTGTGTGAACCACCTTACCCTTGTCTACAGCTTTGGTGGCTGTTTCAGAGAAGTCCATCAGGTTTAGGAGACATGATCTGCCTTTTACAAACCTGAACTGGGTGGGGTCCAGAGTTTGGAGATTACCAATGTCTTTGTTTATAAGTTCCATGATGATACGTTCCATGGCCTTGCAGTCCAGGCTTATTAGCCTGATGGGGTGGTAGTTGCCGGGGAATGTGGTGGCTCCCCCTTTGGGGAGTGGGATCGCTGTGCATCATTCAGTGGGCATAAAGCCTGAGGTGAGGCTATGATTGAACATGGTGTTTAGGTGGGGTGCCAGTTCATTCTGTAGTTCATGTAGAATGCAGCCTGGGATGTTGTCAGGTCCCATGGATGCTGGTTCTTGGATTTGGAGAGTGTGTTTTTTACCTGTACAGCCATGATTATAGGAACTTTACATTCTTCTGGTATAGAGATGGGCCCTTTAAGGGGTGAGAGGGGGGTAAAGTTAGCACTGAACCTATCGGAATGTTGGCAATATCAATTGGTTCTGTATATTTAGTGCCATTGTGCTGTAACTCAGAGCAGATCTGAATGTTGCCATTGAGATTCATGACATAGCTATAGAATGCTTTGTGGTTGTCTTTAGAATCAGTGGTGATTTTTTTTTCGTAACTAGCTTTGGAGGATTTTATGGGGGATCTCAGCTTCTTACTGAAGCTGACCAGGGAGTTCCTGCAATCATGGGATTTTACTCTTTTTTGCAATAGTTTCTTTCTTCTGTTGTAGAGTTTGTTTATGGCAGGGAACCACCAGATATGCTTCCTTTTTTTGGAGGCTAGCATCTTGGTTATGTTAGGGATAGCATGATCCACACACTAATGTAAGTGCTTATAAAGTGCATTTGTGTAGGATTCAGCAGTCGTTCCTCTATTGTCCATTTCACTTCTGTCTTAAGAAGAGTGAAGTTGGCTTTGGAGAAATTTTTTAAGGTGGTTTCCCTAATGGGTAATGGGGGGTTGGGGTGGGATGTGGATGTCTAGGGTGATTAGCTTGTGGTTGGATCTGACCAACAAGGAATTGACCTCTGGTGTGGACAACCAGTCACCCATGTTGGTAATTCCCAGGTCTAGGATATTGCTGCCCCTGGTGGGGGTGCAGATAAGTTGATCCAAGGCATTAGAATTTATGAATTCCAGAAAAAGTTGAGCAAGAGTTGGTACATGAGTAGTTTTCCAAGTTAATGGTGGGATAGTTGAAATTGCCCATTATTAGGATGTTCGGTTGTACCCTAATATTTTACAGTGTATCAATAAATGAGGAGTGGGAATCCTGGGGCATGGTGGGGGATCTGTAGCAAGTTACAATTTAGATTGTGGTCTTGCCCAGAGTTAGTTGCACTTGGATAATCTCAGATGCATTATGCTGAGCAACTAGCCTGGAGGTGTGGATATCCTTAATGAATATGGACACACCTCCACCTTTAGTGTTTTGGTCAAGGTTAGGTGGCCAAAAGATATGGTATGTATTATAGCCTGGTAATGCAGGAGTTCTCTCTGAAGCCTTGAACCAGGTATCTGTCACTGCACAGATGTTCTCCATTTTAAGGAGTGCCTCGAGTGAATGCATTTTGAGGTTTAGACTTCTAGTACTACCGTCAGATTTTGCTTACTTATACCTGCTACGGTAGTGAGTTTTTTGTTTGAACCTTGCCTGAAAAAGACACTATAGAGGTGGCAAGAACCTTAGCCAGTATCTGGAATCCCAAGGGTGACAGGTGCTGGCCATCTCTGGCAAAGCATTGTGGTCTGCTGATCATGTCATCCCAGGCAGACAGATACTGGATCCCCTTAGAATGACACCAGAAGCTTAGCCAATTGTTGAAGTCAATCATTCTGTCCTTGTACTGTGGTATCATTCTGGGTGATGACAGGATGCTACTCAGGGCTAGGGTCATACCTGATTGGGCTACAAGATCGGAGAGCTCCTTCATGTCTCTTTTCATGTAGTCCAGGGAGGTACATCTCAGGTCATTCACACCAACATGGACAATGACAGAGTCATATTTGTACTTGTTGTGGAGTGAGCTGAGTGCGTGTGTTATGTGGCAGATCCTAGCACCCGACAGGCAGCTGACAGTAACTTTCTCCTTGTTTAGCCTGGTGAGTGAAACATCAGTGGGCCTGACTATAGAGTCACCTATGACTAGACTGTTGGGTACGTTGTTATGCCTTATGGGCTGTGGTTGAGTGTCACACTGAATTTGTGGGCTATGTGTCATTTGGGTTGTGTTGGGGGGGGTCAGAGGTTGCTTGTGTTTCTGCTTTGAAGGTCTCGGGTGCTTGAGCAGGTGTTTTATTGAGAGCCTCCGTGAATGTAGGTGTGTGCTTTGTGTGTCTGTGTGTGTGTTTTGGTGTTGTAGGTTTTGAGGGACTATGTGATGAGTATGTTGTGGCACAAGTGTTGACCTTCTCCTCTTGACTGTCAAGTCCAGTCTTGGGTGAAGAGAGCTTTGCTTCCAATTTGGCTATATAAGTGCATCTCTCACAGGTTGTAGTGTTGGGTGGTAGGAGGAGAGGGTTGCCTGTGTCCATGAGGCAATTGCTGCATTGCCAAAAGATGCCCAGATTTATCAGGTAGACAGGAGAAAACACTGGGAGCTGATCCTTAGACATGCCTGGATAGGTGCTTATTTATTAAGTACTAAAAACTGTTTTCCTCTAGACAAGTGAGGAAAGTTGAGTGCTGTAGTAATTTGTAGCTTACTTAGTGCTTACAATGAGTTCTGAACAAGTGCTGAGCTCAAAGAAACAGATTTTAGTACTAAAACTTAAAAAACTGTCTGGCTCTAAGGGAAGATTTGAAGAGCAGACTTTATGGCACTGGAATAGTTTAACCCTAGCTAAGCAGCGATGCATAAAGTGTTTTTTTTTTAATAACAGTAGCAAATGAGCGAACTGATTTAAACCAATTAACCAATTAGCCAATAAATACCTAACAATTGAGCCCGTTCTAGCAGTCTTTGATCAGATAAGTTCTAACTGCACACTTCTGCTACTAGGGTACAGGAAAACCTTCTCCAAAAAAAGATGGTCTGGATTAGTGCTCAAGTTATGCAAACAAAGCTAGATTCAGCAGGTATGAATTTAGTCACAACACGTACCAATTTCAGAAAGAAACAGGTCAAATAAGCAGGCATAATTAGCCTTTAACCAGAAACTCCCAGCTCAGAAGGGCAAAATCTACCTTCTCCTCCCACAAGAGTGCAGACCACACCTTCTTAATGTAAAATAACTGGCCTGAAGCCCAAATGCTTAAACCAGAACTAATATGCTTTTAGAATAACAGACACTAAGCTTTCAATCAGCAACTCCCAACTTAGAAGGATGTAAGCTACCTGTCCTGCCACAACAGTGCAGACCACAACCCTTCTTAATGTAAAACAGCTGGTCTGAAGCACAAGAGCTTCAACTAAAGGCTTAGAATAACAGTTGCAATTTAATCATGCTACTGACAAGCAGCAATAAATGCAGCAGAATAAATGCAATTAGGTACTTTTAAGAACAAGCATCAAAAGCAAAATAAAGTAATAAAGTAGGAAGAAACACAAATACATTAAAAGCAGATGAATAAAGTACAATTATTTTTTTTATATAACAATAGAAAATGAGCAAACTGATTTAAACAAAGTACCCAAATTAACGAGTAAAAAAGCTAAAAACTGAGCCCTGTTCTAGCAGTCTTCAGTCAGACAAGTTCTAACTGCACACTCCTGCCACTAGCGTACAGGGGATCCTTCTCCAAAAAAGATGGCCTGGATTAGTGCTCAAGTTATACAAACAAAGCTAGATAAAGCATGCCTGAATCTAGTCTATGCTACAGCAAACAAGGCACACCAATTTCAGAATGAAACAGTTCAAATAAGCAGGCACTATAAGCCTTTAACCAGACATTCCCAGTTCATAAGGGCAGAATCTAGCCTCTCCTCCCACAGGAGTGCAGACCACAAACCTTCTTAATGAAAAATAACTGGTCTGAAGCCCAAGTGCTTAAACCAGAACTAATACACTTTTAGAATAACAGACACTGAGCCTTCAGTCAGCAATTTCCAACTTAGAAGGATGTAAGCTACCTGTCCTGCAACAACAGTGCAGACCACAAACCTTCTCAATGTAAAACAACTGGTCTGAAGCCCAAGTGCTTAAACCAAAAGGCTTAGAATAACATTTACAGTTTAATTAGGCTAGTACCAAGCAGTAATAAATGCAGCAGAGTAAATACAATTGAATATTTTTAAGAAGAGGCAAAAGCAAAATAAAGTGCAATTTTTTTTTAGTAAAGTACAAGTTGAGAGAAAGGAGGAGCAGAAGAAAAATTCAAGGTTAAGAACCTAAGTGGTTTGGCCTTTCTCTCTGTATTAAGTGGAGTGAACACCAGACTGGGAGGGTTGTCCCAGATCAAATTTACAGTAGGGGTGGGCAACTGCAAAGCCACCAACTATAACAACACTACACAAATAGGGTGGGGGGGACAGTTTCAGGACAGAGGAGAAACAGAAAATAATACCAGAAAATATATAACAACTGATTCCCTACCCCAATCCCCAAATGAAATACTTCCCCTGTGAAAACTAAAAATACACTAAAGCAAGCATAAGCAATACACTTTCAAAGAAAATAAGCTCTCAAACTAGCTGAAGTTAAAAATAGTGGTCCCTGATAGGAATTGTCTGATCCTAAAGAAAAACAGGTTTCTTAAAGGGCCAGAACAGCACAAGTAAAATAAAAGTTGGAAACACACTTTCTTTTTTTTCATACATACACACACACACACACACACACACACACACACACACACACACACACACACACACATTTATATTTATATATACATGTATAAAATATTAAAAAAATTCTGTATGGAAAAGTACCCTAAATGGGACTTATCTGCTTAAAAACAAGAGCTGAAGTGTTGACTGCTACACTTGCAAAGCCTCTTAGCTGCTTCTTTATGAGACATCAAGAAAGCACTCTTTCTTCTTTCCTTTTTCTGTCTTCTGTCACACAGTCTATCCTCCTCCTAGCTAGATGCCCTTGTTTACTCTTGCCTTCTTCCTGTCACAGATCTTTTTCACCAGATCACCTTCTGCTTTTCTACATGTGTGTTAACCACCATAATCTGTAATTGGAACTACTTGAGCTTCCGCTCTAATGTCCTAATTTCCTCCATGTATGTACCCTCCAGTTTCAAGCACTTCATTTCTACTCTCTGTAGGTTCCTCAGCTGCTCTGCCTTTACTACTCAGCTTTCTGTACCATACAGTAGTACTGGTCGCACTACGGTTTTGTACACCTTACTTTTTAGTGTCTTTGACATTCGTCTGTCATACACTACATCAGACACTCTGTGCTAGTTGTCTGCAGTCCCTCTTAATTCTAGCTTTCACCTCCACATTCAGACTTCTCCTCAACCAGCCCTCCCAGTTATTTGAAGCTGTTAAATGGTCCACTATTTTCCCTTCTGTCTCAATTTTCAATTCCATCCAATTTCCCCCATTTGCTGTCATTACAACTATCTTATCTGTACTCAGGTTCAACCCTTGTGCCTTCAATTTTGCATTCCATTCCCCTATCCTTTGCTGAAGGTCTTCCTCAGACTCTGCCTATAATGCTACATTGTCTGCCTATAATGCTATGAAAAAAAAAGAAAAAAAAAAGACAGCAAAAATCCTCATTAGTTGGTATTAGTTAATATAAAGTTCTGTTAGTCTGTATCTGCAACTTAAAAATACCTAGTTGTAGGATGTCTTATTTTCACTCATGAGTTTTCTCCTTTATCATTAGGTATAATTACTCCTTGAAAACAAACGTATAAACTGCATTCAAAAACATGATAAACACCACAATTACAAAAATACTGAAAAAACTAAAAATTAAGACCACATGAAGATGCAGATCATGCACTAGTTTAATATCCTGGGACCTCGGCTTTTTGCCTCTAAGGGA
>NC_056743.1:82723109-82930609 GCF_019279795.1 Protopterus annectens
TACTATTATCTTATAAGCTAGTCTGTATATTTTCCATAAAACACAAATGTTTTTCCATTCCTTTAATATTATATCCCATCCCTTTCAATTACCTTCTTTATCAAAATTTATCTCTAAAACAGAAATCTCTTTTATGGAGAATTGTATACCTGCTATTTTTATTGTGTCTCCCATTCCTTTGCTTTTCTCTTTATTTAAAGTTATGCCCATTTCCATAAAACAATCAACTAAATAAATGATAGCTTCTCTCATCCATTCTCTGTTTTTAGTAATGTTATCATTTACATTTGAGGGTGGCCACGGGGGTGCAGCTGTTAGCGTTGCCAACTCACAGCAAGAGGTTCTCTGGTTTGATTCTCAGCTGGGGTGCCTTCTGTGTGGAGTCTGCATGTCCTCCCTGTGGTTGCGTGGATTTTCTCTGGGTGCTCCGGTTTTCTCCCACATCTCAAAGACATGCAGTAGGTGGATTGGACACTCTAAATTGGTCCTAGGTATGAGTGTGTGTGTGCTGTCTGTGGAAGGTTGGGCGCCGGGCTGGCAACTTGACACCATAAAACTCCACTGCCAATCCTGAGCAGACAGATGATCTGCTGTGGCGACCCCTAACCGGGAAAATCCAAAAGAAGAAGAAGATCATTTACATATGACATTATAACTGGAATCTCAACTCCCATATGAATTACATACATTGCATTCTTCATTTTTTTATTAATTTGTCCTGATTATAATATCCATAGTTAAAGCAAATAAAATACTCCTCATAGGGTATCCTTGTCTTATGCCATTCCTCATGGCTACTACTCTGCTTAACCAACCATTTACAAAGACACTTACCTTATTATTGTTATATGTTGTTATAAACATGTGTTTAATTTTGTTGCTAATATTGTACTTGTCTGTTATATCCCACAGCATATCATGTATTGAATCAAATGGTTTATTAATATCACTTACCATGTGTTTTATATCTTCTTTCTTGTTTACACTATCATCCACTGTTTCTCTTATTATCGTTAATAACTCTTGACATCCTTTTCCGTTCATACCATATACACTTTCCTGCATTGTGTACTGCATCTTATGTTCAAATCTTGTTTGTATTATTTTCATGAATATCTTATAATTTGTATTATTTAGCACTATTGGTCTCCATTTTTTTATTTCTTCTTTTTCCATATAAATTTTAATATCCAAATACACATTTTTTTATAATTTAATCATCCATTTAACCATTCATTAAACACACATAAGTAGTTTTTCTGCCATTATTCTAGATTGTTATACATTTCAAATCTGATTCCATCCAGACCAGCTGCCAATTCTACATTTAACACTTAAACATTTTTAGTTCATATAATGCAAGCTCTATTTTTTCAAATTCTCTGTTAATTTGTTCAGAATTTTTCTGATATCATTGCACATTGTCCCTTTTCTTACTAAACATTTATTCCATGTAGGTTACAACAGTTTCCATAATCTCTTGTTGCTTTATCTGTAAATTACCTTCTTCATCTTTCAGTTCTCTCATTACACTGCTATCCTCCTTCACTATTTTACTTAAATATGGTGATACCTCTTTTTCTTCCTTGTAAAATATATTTTTGTTTATACAACAGTTTTTTTTTTATTTGATATGAATTTCTCTTATAAATTCCTTTCTCTCTTTCATAATATTTTCTTTTATTATTCTGTAAATGTTCCAATGCATCTCTATGTTTTACCATAATCCTGTTGTTCTTGCCTATATTTCTCTGCCACTGTAAATAACTATCTTTATATTTTCTTTTAAAAGCTATCCACCATTCAGACCAACTATTGTAAAATGCTTTCAAAGTAATGTGATCCTTCCATAACTAATAATTACTTTATTTCCTTTTTCATTCTATGCATTTTCATTTATATTTTTTATCCTTTTCCTATCTTTATATATTCTTTACTTTGATATAATTCTATCTGTATTGCCAAATGGTCTGAAAAACCTGTTATAAAAGTTTCTTCTTTGATTATACATATACTTTCTGATGCTATAAAGTAATCAATTTCAGATTTTAAAGCACTCATCTATATGTCTATGGCTTTCTATTCAATATAACTAGTTTTCCATATTTCATTATTGCAATCATTTTAGAAGTTTCCTTCTTTTCTATCCCCCCTTAAATCACAATTAAAATTTCTTGTAATATAATATGCATGTTTACAGCTACATACTATCTTCTGAAACAGTTTCTTTTTTACACATCACATAAGCATACATAGTTATGATTCTATAAACCTTTTCTTTCCATCTTAAATATACAATTCTCTTCCCATTTTACTAATAAAACATTAAAATATTTACCATTCTTCTGCATATTATTGCTATTCTTGAACACTTTTCATTCCCTGTGTTTATATTATTTCCCTATCTCATATTTTTTGTGTGTTTGCAGTTTTTCTTCATGTCAGAACAGTCTAAAATAATCTCAGTGTCACATTTATTACACCATTCTAAAATCCCTGTCCTTTTTGTTATGTTCTTCATATTGTTAACATTGACTGAATCTTATACTATTCCTTTCTCTGTTCCTTAATTTAAAGGATATCATCTTCCTCCTATACTACTTTCTTTAGCTGTGTAAATATGTAAATATTTTGTAACTAAAATATCTGCCCCATTTCCTTTCTTCTTTTCCTTTACATTAATGCCACTGAATTTTCTTTTTCTATCTTTTGCTCTTTTACCTTGCATGTTTTCCTCTTACTGCTTTCCATCTTATATGTTCTCTGTTGCTTGCTTCTGATTCTGTTTCTAATTCCTCTCCATCCTTTTTTACTATCTCCCTTTTTCTTTTGGAATGTTTTCTATTTGCATCTCTTCATTTCTGATTTACTTTTCATCGTTATGCTGATTTACAATAGTTTATTCATTCTCTTTTTCTTTACAATTCATCAAAAATGTCCATTTTTACATTTATAACATTCGCATTCATATTTCCTTGCTTCATATTCTGTTTTACCACATGTACAACATTTCTTTTTGTCACAGTTGCTAACTAAATATCCTTCTTTCCCACAAAAAACATGTTTTTGGTTGACCCCAACATTTTTCTAATACTTAGAATGCATATAATTTGTTTATTACATTCCCATCCCCCAGTCCATAAACTCCTATTATCATAAAATTTTGAAATGTCTGTTACTTTACAAACATTTTTAAATTCTCTTCTGAAGTCTCTCTTTCCACCTCTATTTGAAATTGCACATGTATTTTCTTTATTGTGTCTTGAAGTGATGCTTTAATTACATATTTATTCCACAGATTATCAAAAAAAGGAGAAAAAGTGCCATAGGACAAACAACTATCCAAAACAAAACTACAGGCACCACTGATGTCTTCATGAAGTATGCACAGCAAACCTCACAAGTTAGAAGCAAAACCTTAAGAAACATAGGTTGAGCACTTTTGTCCAATTCAGCAGTACTGCATCAGAACTTCTGTTAGTTAATTAAAGCAAGTTTAAATGCACAAATAGGACCAATGAAATACAAAAACACAATAAAACAATCACATTAAGGGTTAATTAAGCAATAAGAGCAAATCAACTTTGTTGCAGCTTAAAACCTAGTTTAGAATGACTCCTTGTAAAGGCAGTTAAAAACAAGTTTCTTAACCATAATGTATAAATACAGTTAAGAGAAATAAAATTGAACCAATGCTATAATAAAAAATACAAAAAACAGGAATATAGTAATCTGAAACCTATTTACAACTTGGCAGCCCATAGTTGCAGCACACTTTTTAAAGATATGCCATCATTTCTCCTTTACCCTAGCTAAAAAATGGAGTGCCCTGCCCTCTACTCTGAGGACCTGTGACAACCTACACTCCTTCAAAACACAACTCCACTGCCACCTGCACACTTAAAGAAAATGTAATTGTACTCTTCATTATATACCTCCCAAGCTCCCCTCCTCCTTCTCTCCTGGCTAAACTTTTTACCTCTCTAATTTGCCTCTTAGTCATACATTTGTTAATGTAACTAACATCCCCTCTTCTAATCCTTATGTTCTATGCCTGTCGTCCTCCTGGATAATTCTTCTTAACATCTTAGTTGCTTAATTTTAAATTAATTCATACTGTATACCAACTGTTTTTGTAGAATTTCCACCTATTTTGATTGTAATAATTGTTCTTTGTATTTTACTAGTATTCTCATTATGTGATTTAACATTGTACTGTGAAGCTTTTCTCCCCGGGCCTCCACTGAAAACGGGCTCTCGAGCCCAGTGGACCTCCCCGGTCACCAAACTGAAATAAATAAATAAATAAATTTAAATCTGTGGATGTCCATGCATTCAGTCTAATCTGCCATAACTGCTCTTTATACTGTATTCTAAATTCCCATGGACCACCACTGGGATTGTATGAAACCTGGTTCAAAACAAAGAACAAAACTTAATGTTTTTCGTACACATAATTTTCGGTTTAATTAATGCATTACTGCTGTTCCTGAATTCTCCATCTTGCACACCATCCTCCCAGCCATCACTATGCTAGGAATGGCATATCTGCCCATGCTCACAACTAGCACTTCAACAAGTACCATTTGTAACCAATTGTAGGGGCCTTTTATTTGTATAAACCCCTCTTATTTTACTTAGTATTATTGTGTAAAGAGATTTGTATGTACTTGTAAATATGTGTAAGTAGGTAAATATTTTGTAAAGTTTCATCCCTATTAGACCCTCATTCCTTTTTACATAACCAACATCTGATTTGACTTACTATTGTTGCTAAAATCCATTTGCAGTTAAACATCATTTCACTTATTCTTTCATTTCATATAACCCATGTAACATAAAATAAAATTTTTATCTATTCTTTTAACATATTATTTACACCTATTCTTAATAGTATCCATATGTAATCATCCATTTTATTTTATCCACCTCTCTTATATCTTCAAAAAAAATCTTCAGTACATACTTTTCCCTCCCATAACTTTTTTACCCTTTTACATTTTAAAAAACACATATTCCATAGTATATTCTACTTTATGATGTAAACATATTTTATCATTTTTCTTTTTATGTGACATATTTCCTTTTGCTGGTAAATTATCTATTACCAGCCTCCACAAAACAATTTTGACATTCTACTTTATAATTTCACCATTTGCTTTCTATTTTTATAACTTTAATTTTATCATCTGTTAGATTTTCCCATGTTTTTACATAACAATGTTTTATCTTTGCATTCTTACACAATACTTTTTTTTATCTTTTTCTATATCAACAGTTTTTATTTTCCACAAAAATATTCTTTGCTGGTAATATTGTCTTTCTTCATTTATACAAACTTTTTCTCTTTTACGCTTTTTTATCATACTCCAACATTATCATGCTTATATTCTTTGCAGTTTTATTACTAATCTCTCATATTTTTCATTTATCCACTTTAACACATTGTACAAATTTAATGAAACATTTAAACCACTGGGTTAATTAACCCTAAAGATCATTTTCTTTATTTATATACAAAACATCTCTTTTTACTGGGTTTAATCTAGAATATCATATAAATGAAAAAATAGCTACATTAATTCCTTTTCAAATAGTGTTGGCAACATAAATGCACTTGCTATGGATGCTATTTTTTTATTGGTACTGAATTTTTCAAATATGCCTTTTTTCTGAATGATAATTTATATGTTCTCCAGAAAAGACAGCTGTGTTTTATTTCTTTTATTGTGTTTGCTATTGAATTCTACTTACATCTTTATTTCCAAATGTTATACCTATCACAAAAATGTCATTTGTCGAAAAATATATAACCCCGATCTTTACTATATCACATAAACCTATACTGTTCTCTTTATTTAAAGCCATCCCTATCATCTGTGGGCACTCATTTGTGCAAATTATTACTTCTTTTATCAAAATTTGATTTTTTTTGCAATTATTGTCATGTCATCTGCATATGTTACAGAACTGGAATTATTAACTGTTCAGGTATTATATACCTCACCGCCTTCATTTTGTAATTTATTTCACATACTATCACATTCATAACTAATGCAAAGAGTACACAGCTCATTGGACATCCCTGTCTTACATCACTCTTCGTATATACCTCTTAGCTTAATCACCCATTAACAAGTATTTTTACTTTATTTTTACTATATGCTGAAATACATAATTTCCTAACTTTATTACACATAAGATTTCATCTCCATTTGTATTAAATGCCTTATTAACATCTCTTGGCATGATTTTCACTTCTTAATTTCTATTCATAATATCACCTACAATTTTTATAAGTATCATTAACAATTCTTGACAAACCTTTCCCTTTATAATATATATGCTATCTTCTATAATATTTTCCATTTTAGCTTCAAATCTCCTTTGTATTATTTTCATAAAGATCTTACTGTCATTATTATTCAATATTATCGGTCTCAAGTTTTATAATTGTCTTCTAACTTCCTTCTTCAATATGAATTTAAGTATTCCACTACATAATCCTTTATACATAAAACTGTAATTTAACCATTCATTCAAAATATTTAAAACATTTTTTTCACAATCTCTTACATTTTTATATATTTCATACCATAGTCTGTCTGGTCCTGCAGCTGAAACTATATTTACTTGTCTTAATACTTTATCTAACTCATTTAAAGAAATCTCCTTTTCCAACTTTTTATTCTCTTTTTCTATTCATTTTTTTATTTTCCATGTTTTTCTACACTATTCATAAACTTTTCCTGAGTTCTTTCTATTTTTCCATTTCTATTTTTCTCTTTGCATACCATCCTCCTATACTATTCCACTCAAGTAATTTGATACTTCTGTTTTTCACTGTAAAAATATCTTTGCTTATATAACAATTCTTCTTGATTTCTTTCATTTAGTTATTTTTCTTTATAAAGGACGTTCTATCATTTTATTTTAAATCTTCCAAAGCATTGCAATATGTTCCTTTACATTTTTTCTGTCTCTACTTTTCTCACATCATATTCCCACTGTAAAAATACATTTTTTATATTTTTTCCTTAAATGTCATCCACTATTCAGACCAATTTTATAGAAATAAGATATTTCCATAACTTTATTACTAATCTATTTCTTTCTTCATTCCATGCTTTCTCATGTATCCTCTTTTATTCATTTGCTTATTGTTACATATTTCTTGTTTCCCTTTATCTCTAGCCATATTGCAAGATTATCAGAAATTCTGTTTCATCTACCTCCACTTCTCCTATTACTAAACCTTCTGATACTATAAAATATTCTATTTCATTTCTATACATACCCCTTTAGTCCATGAAGTTTTGCCCCAAAGTTTCAACTTATTGCATCTTATAACTTCTAATATTTTTGTTATATCATTTCCTTCATTTTTATGCTTGTCTCTTAAATCACAATTAATGTCTCATGCTATTACAATATTTGTGTTTATCACTACATAGTCTAAAATCTTGGGTGGTGCAGTGGGACAGCAGTTAACATTGTCACCTCACAGCAAGAGGTTCTTTGGTTCAATTCTCAGTTGGAGTGCTCTCTGTACAGAGTCTGCATATCTTCCCTGTGTTTGTGTGGGTTTTCTTCAGGTACTCCAGTATCCTCCCACATTCAAAAGACATGCATCTGGTGCATTTATCCGGTTCTACCTGACATAGCCGAAACCACACAACACCGACAACCACATCACCGACACCACATATTCGACAGTCCATAAACACGAAACCACACATAACCGACAACGAAATAACCGACGGTACACAAACACGAAACCCCATACACTGCACACACCACAATAACAATTATTAAAAACAAAACACATCCCCATTCCACAAACCACACACACAACACAAGCACACCAAAATCCTTACAAGCCCACACTAAACCTTACCCTAACCCTAAGGTCCGTCACTATCGCACACTTACCTACCCGCTCCCTAACCCTAACTCACTTAACCCGCCCCTATCGCTCCCTAACCCTAACTCACTTAACCCACCCCTATCGCTCCCTAACCCTAACTCACTTAACCCACCCCTATCGCTCCCTAACCCTAACTCACTTAACCCACCCCTATCCCCACAGACCGTCAATCTCCACACTTACCTGCCTCGCACCCTAACGTCCGTCACTACCGCATACTCACACAGCCTTTCCCCATGTCGGCATCCTCGGCGTTGGTGTTGTCATCCGTCGTGTCGGTCTTCTGCATTGTCGATGTTCTGCCACTCGCGATTCGCGTCGGTCTTCTTCGTTTTCGATCTTCTGGAGCTCCGAATTCCGCTGTCGGTCTTCTGCGCTGTCGACGAAGTCAGGTAGAACCATTTATCCCTGGGCCTCCAGTAAAAATAGACGCTGTCCTAGTTGGATTTTCCCATTTAACAAATGTTGAATAAATAAATAAATAAATAAATAAATAAAAGTAATAAATAAATAAATAAATACATTTGATGAAATAAGCTTTCCCTTTCTTTACAATTAGTATATGCATATAATGCTATAATTTTATATACTTTCTATTTTAGATCTATAATGGTTAATTTTCCCATTTTTGCTAAAGTTACATCTAATATCTTTACAATATTTCTACAGAATACATGTATTCCAGAATATCTCTCATTTTCCAAATTCCAGATCATCTTTCTTCCCCACAGTTTCCCTGTTTGTAATTTTTCTTCATCCATGTCTTTTAATATAATTACATCTACATTATGTGTATTACACCACTCTAAAATTCCTATGCTTCTTACCGTATTCTTAATATTATTCAGTTTTAAATAAGAAACTCTAAAATGTTCGTTTCCATTTTCCTTAAATTCATGGTTTCATAAGTTCATAGCTAATTACTAGGCTAGCTTTCTTAACAGGCCATTCTAATCTTAGCCAGTTGCCTTTCCCAAGGTGAGAATCAAACAATGTACCTTGTATCTGAGTCAAATACCGTAATCATAACAACAAGCCCCAGTATTAGTATCTATTCTTTTTCAGCCATTTCCTTTGTTTTTTTCTTTTGTATGTTTCTCTTTTTCTGTCTTTTACCTTTTTATCAATCAAATTCTTTTTTTCTCATTCTACTACCTTCCAATTTATGTTTTCATAATTTATTTCAGAAGCTTCTTCTATGCCCTCTTTATTACTTTTTTCATCTAACTTTTCTTCTATTTCTACTAGTTCTAAAATGTATTTTCTTTGTTCATTTTCTTCTCTTTCTGTTTCATTTTCCTTCCTCTTATTTTCAGTTTTGAAATCCATTCAAAAATGTCCAGTTTTGTTACATTTACATTTCAATTCACATTTTTGCAGCATATTCTCCTTCCCACAAATATAGCATTTTATTTTGTTACAGCTACTTATCAAATGTCCTTTTCCCAAAAAAAAATAAAATAATAAAATAAAAAAAATTTGTGTTGGGTTGTCCCCAGTATTTTACAACACCCTTATTCCCCCAATTTATCATGCTTGGTATGTGCATAATGTTTTCTCTATCTATTTTTAGCACAGTATTATAATCCCAGCAACCACTCCATATACCCCTTTTGTAATATACTTTGCAATGCCCAGTACTTCCTTACATAAAGCTTTCAAATGTCCTTTCAAAGTCTGTCTTTCTACCTCTGTTCAAAATTGTACATGAATTTTCTTTGTTTTTCCTGATAAATACTTTTATCACATAAAGATTCCATGAGTTACAGTCTTTCTTTTTTCATATTCTCAAAGAAAATTTTTATTTGAAAAAAAAAAGTAAAATGTCACAAAACATCTCTACGTTAATAAAATAAATGCTCTTACCTCATATGCTTTTACACCTAAAGGAGCTGTTAAGTTCTCCCACACTTCATACCCTACACATTTCTTTTTCTTCTTTGGAACCTTACCACATACTTCCATTTTTCATTTTCTTCAGCCTTGTTTTTTGCTACTCCTCTTCTGCCATTTTTAACTTTCTCTGCATTTGTTTTCTCTTCTATCTCACCAAATGTTCCTCAGGATTGTCTCTGTATCCTCTTTTTGTATTTTCTCCAAAATATCCCCCCAGGAAAGATCTACTTCATTTTCTGGCTCACTCTGCTCCACCATTTCTTTAAGTAAATCATCCTACAACCCTCCTGACTGGAGGGTTGTAATTATACATCCATTATTTGCTGACTCATCTTCATCAAAGAGGTTTCTTTGAAACATTTACTCACAAATCTGCACACATTCTCCGGCTTTAATGTTTGCTTTCTTCTTCATTTCATTCACCACTCCATCATCTCCTTGCCTCCTTGTTTCTCCAGGCCATCCCTGTACCTGGAAAGTAAACAGGAAGTACTCCTCCAAAATGTCCAACTCACAACAATAAGTAGGGGAAATTTCATGATGTCCTGCTCAAATTTCCCCTGGCAATATAAATAGCACCTTTGGTCTCTGAGAAATGAGGCTACTAGTCTAATGGGACTAACCTGCTCAGGAAAGGATAAATAAAATGTCTATATTAATAAGCATCCATAAAAGCTTTGGATATGGTTTACAATTTAAAATATTAGTTTTGATGTTGCAAATAAGCAAGTTCAACATTTTCTTTCTATTTTATTAGCTGAGTAGGTATATAACCATAAAAATCTGTTGAGATGAGTAATTTTTTTTTCCATCTTTAATAGTTAGGCATAATTAAAACTATGCTTTGCATGCAACTGTCATATCTTAAATGAACTAAATAAGGAAGCTCTACACTAATGCATATGTTATACCTTGAATTACCAGTGGTACACATAACTTTGAAAATGCTCCAGGTGTACAGGACAGGAAACCAGAAAACTGGTAATTATCCACTATGGGTTTAATGATACTTTGACAAGAAATTGGACTGCAAAAATGTCTGTACTTCAGAGCTAATATTAAACCAAACATTTTATACGTCTACTGGACTCACTAGATATTCACTCCTACAAACACCCTCCCTTCCCTCGTAGAACACTTCTACTAATCTACTGATCTTTCCACTACTTTTCTATCCCTCAGCTGTTTGTCACTATTCTAACAACCTGCTTTTAAACTCAGTTATATAAAATGTCGTCTTTGTTAATGCATTTATAGAAAATCACTTTATATTATATATTCACTGCATCATGTAATATTATACAATATTACTTTGGAGCCTTTCTCCCTGGGCCTCTGCTGAAAAAGGGCATTTACCCAGTCAGACTAGCACAGTCAACAAATGTCAAATAAATAAATATCTCTTTGATGATGGGATTATGTATATATAATGGATTACTATTTCTTGGTGTGAAATCCTTGACTTGATGGTATTGAAATCAAACTGTAAATTACACAGAGCGCACATTTCTGCTCCACTGAAAACAAATATGGCACTAGGCTGTATATAGCAAATACTGCATCACAAATAAAAAATCTCATTCAATCTTAGCCTTGTACTTTTCACATGAAAACTCTTCTTACTTTCAAATTATCTTCACTCATAACTTAAATGTACAGTTTCATTACTTTTGGCAGTATTGTACTGGTTTTGTCTTCATTTCGATTCTTGATCAGATAATCCTATTCAGCTTAGGGCTTTTCTAAAATACTTATTATATTGCTGAATTCAGTATGCATTGCAAAGAAACTAACTTTCAAGCTCTTATCCATTTATGGAGCAACAGGTACTCAGGACAACTACCAACTTTAATATGCCAGTCAGTCAGTAGACATGTCATAGGTTCATAGTTCAGTACAAGATTAGCTACCTTTAAACCTAGCCAATTTCCCTTCAGAGGTGAAAACCAAGCACTGGAGCTTGTGTCTGTGAAGTAAACACCTTAACCATTATGCCAACTCCCAGATGAAGTAATCAGAAAGGTTCAAGTTAAACAATTTAAGAAGCAGTTTGGTGCAACAGGTAGGCATAATATAAATACTAACATGTACAAGCTGGGTGAGTGCCATTCTCACTTATTATAATGTGATAATATCTGTTTCATGAGTCATGCTTCACTTGGCACACTGCACTTTTATTACGAACACATACTTGTTTCACGAACATTAAGGCTTACATTACATGCTTTAAATCATTGTTCAGTTATTTATTCCTTTATTCACTTATTGATTCATTTCATTTGTTCCCAAGGAGGCGAGATGGTTTGTGGATGTTTTTCAGTCAAGACCCAGGCATGGAGGCAGAAAAAAGTACTAGAACAGTTAACAACGTATAGAAAGGGATACTGTGTCACTGTGTGGACTCACCATGCAATAAAATGCTGTGGACTTAGAATGCAACACAACGGTTCAGTATTGCCCCACAGAGCATCTTAAAAACTTTGGTTTCTATGGGCTTAAGGAAACATTGGCCAAATCAAGTGTAGCCTCACAACTGTAGAAACTGGCACCAGTACCGGACCAAGCTTGCAGAATATTCATCTATGATAAATAAAATCTTTGAATCACTGTTAAGTTTTTTTTTAAGTAGAAGAAACATGCTGAACATGACTGTACTTTTATTAAGGTTCCTTTTTATTACAACTCAGTCTCCTTAAAAACGACTTATAAAAGTTTGTCAGGTTAGTAAATGGCTTAACATTAAGAACTGCAAAAGTGTATGGTAATGAGGACAACCCAGAAAGATGACGGCATGGATTAAACTACACATGCATTTACAGTCAGCTGCAGTTTATGTAACAAGACCTCAAGTAACTCCTCATATTTGTTTTTTAGTTTACTGCAAAGGTCTGATCCCTTTTTTCCAATATTTTCCACTGTTTTTCAAACAATGAAGTGTAGACATAGGCCTTGCAACATGTGCCACAATATACAATTTCTTAATGTTAAGTCCAGCTGCCACAAATGCTGCTTTCTTTAAAGTCTCTGCAAATGAAGGATTGGAGTAATAGACATGCGATATATATATATCGAATTTACACTTCTTTGAATCATAAATTGACAACACATCCAAAACCACAGACTACCAAACTTCTTTCCATGGGAAACGAGCCACTTAGCCACCAGGTAAAATAAGTCAATGGAAAGAAATTAAATCTACCCAAGTGGAGGCTTCACCCCCACACTGCTCCTAACTAAATATACTAATTCTGAGATCACAGTATACTGGTGAAAAGGGCAAAGTTCACCCTGTGGGCAAGTAGTTCGTTTGTCAGGGAAAGAAGTTTGGTAGTTCATGCTTTCAGATTGGAGTTTCAGTGAAGTTGTGTCATCAATTTACGATTCGGAGAAGTGTAAATTTGGTAAGAAGAAGTAGACTCATATATATATATATATATATATATATATATATATATATATATATATATATATACACACACACACACACATACACATATGTGTCTACCTATTATTATCGAACACCCACTATACTGAACTTCAAAAAATCTGGACGACTCTCAGATAACTGGAATTTTACTCCAGAAATTAACTACTTGGCCACCATGACTAAATAAATAAACCAAAGCAAATCAAAGTCCACTCAAGTTGGGACTTCGCCACCCACACCCCCATATGGGGTGCTACAGTCCCCACACCCCCCTTAACTAAATATATCAACTCTGTGATCACAATATAGTGGGGAAAAGGGCAAAGTTCACCATGGTGGTCAAGTGGTTCCTTTCCCAAAGTAAAATTCTGGTGATCTGAGAGGTCATGAATGTAAGTGTTCAGCAAGCCGTCCTGCTTTTTTGAAGTTCAGTGAAGTGAGTTTTCGATAACAACAGGTAGACCCATATAAGTATAACTCTTGAAAAGACCACGTCAGCTCCCTGTGATATTTTCAGTCCTGTTTTATAAATTATTGTTTAAAACAATGAGAATCCTATAAAATAACATTTAGCAAGTGCCATACTGTAAACAATTGCCCAACACATTTCAGTGTTTACCACACGTATAACAAGTAGCTTTATAAGAAATCCTTTAATTATAGAAGTGGATGGAACAACTGGTGTGGCTTTGTTAGGTTCCAAAGACAGTGTCCCTAAGCATGCAGGGACAGTGCAAAGCCATACACTTGTTCTATCTGGAGCTGAATGCCAACACATGGTGCTGAGGCAACAGTGCAAGGCTAATCCCACGGGAGTAGTGCACAGGGTATCAGTCCATCTATACCATGTGTTCTAATCCTGTAGAGGGTACCAGCTCATGTACACCATATGTTCTAATCCTGTAGTAGTACATGTCACATTAGTGCAGTCAGTCAGAGCCATAACTAGGGTGGGGCAAAGAGGGTAGCTGCCCCAGGTAGAAGATGGTAATGGAGTGCAGTGTCAGCATTGCTTTATGAAGTCACAAGCATATAGCAACTTAATAAATTAATGCCGGTGCTACATTTATGGTCATGGCCTCAGCAATGAATCACTCATTGGGTGGTGTTGCAGTTATCAAGATGGCTGATATTTTTATAGTAAGCTATACAGTTCAAAGGAGAAGAGTTTTCTTTTTTTGTCTTGATTCTTTTGATTTTTTTTTTCTCTTCAGCTTTAAGTTGAGAGTAGTGTCAGGTTAGAGAACTGCACATAATTCCAGATGACCTAGCCATGGTTCTGCTGTCCATATGGAAGGGGTGTTGAGATGATTACTCAGTCAAACACAGAAGTATGGGTAATGAGGTCTATGCAGTCTCTCAGGTGCATAAACTATGCTGCCTGCTCCTTCATAGCTACTGAAGCATCTCATATGCAGTGCGGACATACCCCCATAGTGGTTGGTGAATTGTACAGCCCCACATGGGAACCATACTCCTTCACAATGGTCCAGATGTTATAACCATTTGTATATATTGTAGTACAACTGTGCTATATCTGTATATTGACATTCCTACCTACCCCAAATCATTGTTTCCATGCAGAGTGCTGTCCTACATTCTGCAGTGCACCCAGTCAGCTAGAGGTATGCCCCTCAGGTGTCTGACATGAGATGACACTATGGTTGCATCATGAATGTCAATGCTTACTCCAAATCCTAACTGTGTTATACAGTCTTATGCCTACATATCAAGACAGTATTCAAATATCTTCGCTGTACACTTCCTGGTTAGGTCAGGAATATCAGGTAGTGGGTATTTTTTGGGGGTATAGACTAACTACTTCAGTCTTTCCCAGTCCTTGGGGATCTACTATTACTGTCCACAATTTTGCATGCACAGACACTTGTTGGATTGCTGCACTGAACATCTGTCCATAAACTTCCAAGTCTGCTCTCCCTCAGTATAATTCCCTTATTAACTTTGTAGCATGTGAATGTTCAAATGAAATGTCTTCTGTGCTGCTATCTCTGCTCATAGCAGAAAAGATCTATAGATCTGGCTGACAGTAAGAAAACATCCTTTATGACAAAACGAGGATTTGTTATAAAACTAATGCAAAACAGAAAGCCTTTCCATAATGCAAAGCTAATGCTAAATGAAGCCTTCCAGGATACAGCAGTAGTTGTAATCAAACTTACGAACAGTTCTTGGTTACTCTAAAGCACATATAGGGAATCAAACAAATTGTATTAAATTAATTAATTAAACTAAATTAATTAATTAAATTAAATCAAATTTACTATTGGTTATCAAACAGTTTTGGGGCTGAGTTCCAGCTTTCAGCTCCGAGTAGGGTTGATTGCTATGGAAGCTATTTTGAATAGGCACACTGACAGAGGGCAAGTTATTCTTACTTGTTCAAACAATGCATTTGAAGTCCAAATAATAAATGAGTACTTTCAGTCAGTCTTAGCTTCCCAGTTTATAAATCACATTAACATCCATATTGTAATAGCCCAACATCACCCCATACAACAAAATATATACAACATAAAACATTATGTCTGCCTCTTCCGAAATCTGAAACTATGTTGCTTTAAATGTAAATAGTGACATTATTGTTGTTTCTAGTTATGGTAATGTTAAAATCTAAAGCAATGTTCTGAAAAATAAAAAAAATTCAAAATCCTAACATGGTTTTAACAATGAATCTCATAAAGTATATTACCTTATGAAGGACATCGCAAATAGGACCAATTCTGAAACTAACTACAGGGGCACTAACAAGAAGCACTTTATATTTCATACAAAACATGTAAACAATGTCAGCGTTTGCTATGCTGTATTGGTGAGATATGAGCACAACAAGGTCTGTGCAAAAGGTTTTGCTTGAAGAAATGAGATGATAGGCAAGGTCTTCTTAAGATAGTAAGAAAGCAAATGCTGCACTAGCAGCAACGCCAGCGACAGCTGCTACATTCTGCCATGGCAGAGATTCCTAGAAGAGAAAAAAAACATGATATAACTCCTGAAAACAATATTTCTAAAAAAAATTCCTAAATGCATTCTTTCAGATTCGAATTGGCTGCTTTCAGAATTATTATGACACACTTACCTTCACTCGAGCTTCATTATGTGCGGTCAAAACTAAAACATTATAACTATAATAAGAGGCTTGCAAACTATTAATACAAATTAATCCACATACTGCAGGTTTGTCTCTGAAATAGCTTATCTTATAAAGTCGTCAACTTTAAAATGACTCTACATTCCACGGGTTTGTGAATTGTCATCACATCTTCTGACTCATAAATATGTTCCTTAATGCAGTAAACTGTAATAAAAGAAAATGTTTGTTTTATTTATTATTTTATTTATTTTGTTTTATACACATTTGTTATGAAAGAGAATCCAAATGAGCCAAAGGCTCCTTTTCACCACAGTCCTTGGGTGAAACCCTCCACAAAAAGAAAAAAAAACAAGTTATACAAGACATCACAGTAAGGACATACACATTTTTTGAAAAAGGAATAGTTATACAATAGTTATTTAAGGTAGGAAAAATAAAAACTAATTATCTAAAACAATACATTGGTGACTGAAGTGGGGTAATAGATTTTGTGATTTGTGGACGACATTGTAGGAGCAATGCATGTTGACTACAGTTCAGTCTGTATATGTTTAATACCCAGCAAACAATGTATATGTGTACAAATTATCATCACATTGACAATAAAAGTCTTATATATATATATATATATATATATATATATATATATATATATATATATATATATATATATATATATATATATATATATAATTAAGAGCGAAAAACACATATGCCCTGATTCATGAGGATTCTTAGATGCTATTAATAAACTGGAATATAATGAGAACTATAATTTTCTCACAGTGGATATTAAAGATCTATACATGTTAATACCATAAGACATAGGATTAGATTGGGTTAGAACACTCCTAACACATAAAGGCATAGAGAACAGGGAAATAAATGTGATAGAAACATTGCTGGACCTCATCTTATCCAATAACTTTATGCTTTTTAATGGTGGATTTTACAAACAAAAAACAGGTGTACCCAAGGGGGTACCATGCGGGGGTAGCTTCGCTAATTGTGTCATGGCATACTGGGAGAAGGAGCTGCTATTCACGAATTATCTATATCAACAGCACACCATTTGGTATACTAGATACCAAGATGATATGTTTATTATTTGGAATAGGGATGCTAGTACAGTTGAACCCTTCATAGAAGATATTACAAAGCTTACAGAATTTTTAGAGTTCACCTTTCAGTTTGCAAGAGTCCATCAACTTTTTAGATGCTCAGTTGTCAAAAGACAGACCCAATAATAGATATAGGACTGTCATATATAGGACGCCTACATATTCAAATGCTTTTTGCATTTTTGAAGCAGCCACCCCTTCAATCAGAAAAAAGCAGTAATGAAGGGGCAGTTAGTAAGAGCTGCTAGGATGGTTTCTTCTGAGGCATATTTTTTAGCAGAATGTAATTTATTGAAGGGTATGTTTTTAAAAAGAGGGTACCCTGAATATTTATTTGATCAAATTTGGATAGAAGTGTCCACCAAAAGAGCTAGGGGGCATTTTAAGCTTATTTTACACAGAGGATATATGGTACCCCAAAATCTTATCGACAACGATGACACTACACACAACATGATACCCGATTCAGGGCCTATGTTCTTGACAACATATTCACTGAATGCCAAAATGATTTCCAACATTTTATATAAGAATTGGGCCCTAATTTCAGAAGATACCCATATCAGTATAAAACTGCATGGCCCTCTGCACATAACATACCGACAAGGACAAAATTTAAAAAACATCCTAGAATTTCAAAGTGAAATAACTAACAGATGTTCTGGCATGTATAAATGTGGTAGAAGCCACCAATGCCAACACATTAAAGTTAAGCATAAATTTACTATTAGAGATCTGGAATACTTAGTGAGAGGGAAGTATAACTGTGAATCTAAAGGGATTGTCTACGTTGCACTATGTCAGCAGTGCCAATCTTTCTACAGAGGAAAAACGGAAAGATCATTGAAACAGAGAATCTATGAGCATATATATATATATATATATATATATATATATATATATATATATATATATAAATATAACATAAGTAAAAAAACAGCCACAAATGCTTTAGCTAGGCATACCTTAGAAAATCCCACTCACAAGTCTCTATTCACTATTCTCCATCAGGAAAAACATAATGCTCGGGGATTCCCTTGGGAGCTGAAACTAGAAGAGAATGAACTTTTGTGGCAGATTCGTACATATGCTCATATTCCCCCAGGCCTTAATGAATATGCTTCAATTAAATGTATTTTGAAGCTGAAAGAATTAGATAGGTGAAAGTCGTATGTTTATTGAATATTGCTTTGTATTTTTTATATGCTTTAGATTATTTTAAATGCATATAGTCTGTTAATGTCTTAACATTTTAATGTTCATGTAATCTAGGTATAATGTCTTCCAGTTTTTAAAAAGGAAAAGGCTTTTAAGCAAGATTTTATGTGTATGACAACTTCAGTGTTTGTTCTATGAGTCCCTGCTTGGTTGGACTTATCTAGTTTAAAACATTTACATACTTCATTGTTTAATTAAATTAGTGATTAACTAATTAATGAATGTATAAAACCTATAGCATTCTGGGAGAGGGATGTCTGAAGAAGCCTAAGTATTATTTTAGATGAAAGCGCTAACATTAAAGTCTTGAGAAAATTACAGTTACTTCGTTTTTTGTGTTTATAAGTGTTTTAGTTTTTTCGCACTTATTTCAACATGTTGAAGAGCTACAGACTGAAGTGTATTGCTCATGTGTGGAAGTCTGTTTGACACTGAATATCTTTCCATGTTGTACCCCTCATGATAAAATTGTGAATAATTTTGCAAAATAAATAAATATGACCACATCCACATAATGATGCCATGGTAGGTAATGAGAAAGATTTACATATAAATACAGAGAAGTATGGGTAATTAAAATAATTTACTTCTTTGGAGGAGCTGCATCTTGCTTATATTGTAGTTTCACTACTGCATCATCATGTGCTAATGTTCAGTATGTTGTGTTCCATCTGCTAGAACTCATTGAGAACTTGCCTTTCTAGGAAGAAAGAAACTACTTCTTTTGTATTTAACATGGAAATACATCAGTTTATATAATAATTTAGGCAGCGAGGCACTGAGTATTTAGGCTTTCATGATGTCACAACAGGGATTTTCACTTGTGAAAAAAATTTTAAAGGGTCATCCTTACCAGCAAAATAAATTGCAAAGACAACATGCATTTTGCTTCAAAAACTTTACAATTTGGTATGGTAAATGCTAAGGAGGTTAAATCTAACTGCAAATGTCAATTACTTAACAAGTGCTTTAGAACGTAACCGATACACTTTAAATTAGCACAGAAGGAAGTAAGACAAATAACTGGCAAATGAACAGCTAGGTAGTAATGTAATATGCTAACTGCTGTTTCCCAAAAATAATAGCACATACCTTTCTCAGATAGTCAGTCTAAGCACCGAAGTATGGGGAGTAATTGGCATAATGGTCAAGGTCATTAACTCATAGACACAGAATGCAAGGTTTGATTCTGACCTCTTGTTACTGGCTAAGATTGTAACTGTCTGCAGACTGACAGCCCAGTATTTACATGTGAGAATAACCAGTACAGAAGCAAGAAATAAATAAAAATGAAAAAGAAAGGTAGAATTAAGTGCTAAGAGATGTGCAGGAATAGATAGAAAATGAAAGAGGAAAGAAAATACAGATGTAAATGATAAGAATGGATGTTCAAAGTGCTAATTCCAGAAAATGATGTCAAAAAGAAAAGAAAATGAATATATAAGGGAAACGAGTAAATATTTGTCAATGTTGAACATTTATTCCACGGCTGACGGACTGCAGCAATATGGCAGAAGAGCGGCACTGTGCTAATGAATGTGGCAGGGACTATTATAAAGTCAAAAAAATACGTCGAACACCTGCCTCGTTTATAAAGCACACTGTGAAAACTATGTCTCCAAATAAATAGAGTGCGCAGTGAAAATATATGTATCTGCTGCATGCAAGAAACATTTGCTGTTATTTAAACTGTTTACAAAAACAAATTTTAAATACCGTTGTACTGAAGCAATGTTCTTTTAGTAAAATTTGAATCTTCTTTCTGGATTCCATCTGTAAGTGTGCTCTAGCGAGTAGGGGTTGATGTAGTTAACAAAATGTATTAATGGCTGGTATTCATCATCAATGTCACTGTAGGGCAAATTACACTGATGAGTAGATGTGTGTTGCAGGGGTCTATACCACATTGTCAAAACTCAAATGAGTTAATGCTAATTTGTCGAACACCTTTTCAGCGAAAACACTATTCGTCGAACAACATTTTAAGTGAAAGTTTTCTAGGATAATCCTAGCAACCAGAGCAACTCTAAACAAAACCGTAAAAGTTAACACCTACACAGCCCCTAACTAAATATACTAACTCCAAGATCGCACTACATTGGGGACAAAGGCAAATTCCAGATGGTGGCCAACCATCGGTTTGCTCTAGGAAACTTTTCACTTAAAACATCGATCAATGATTGTTTTCTCTGAATAGGTGTTTGACAATTGAGTGTTATCTCATTTGAGTTTTGACAAAATGATATAGGCCCGTTTTGCAGTACTATTTATCAATACATAGTCATCTAAATTCCCTAAAGAGCAACATCTCAATACACAAGAGTTTTCATGAGTATGAATCACTCCATTGTGTAGCTAGAGCAAATATAACGGGGAATAGCTACTGCTTGTGCTGTATCAAAGGTACCAAGCAGAACACACTTGGGCATTGACCTCTATCCTAACACACACGAAAACACACACACACACACACACACGCACACACACATACACACATGCACATACATGCACACACACACACACACACACACACACACACACACACACACAAAATCATGTGCACACACACTTATTGGCATTCACAGTAGCCATTCATGCACAGAGACACAGTGACATATCAACATATACTCTTGTTCATGTGCACATGCGCACACGCACATGCACACACGCACTTGCACACACACGCACAAGCATGTGCACACACACATATTGGCATTCACAATAGCCATTCAAGCACAGAGAAACAGTGACACATCAACATATACTCTTGTTCACGCACACCACAATATAAAGCCTTAAATAACTCATCTAATTAACCTCATTAAATAATTAAGTCAAATTAAATTAAAACTTTCCAGTTACATTGCACGTTAATACCAGCAGTGGTCAGGGTACCATATTTCAAAATAAATTCAGTCTCCTTATATAAACATTTTTTCTTAATTCCTATTCCATATTCATTTAAAACAGCATGTTCTAAAATTGTACCCTGAAGCCCCCTCTGTATTACCATTATGGTAATGTTTAAAATGCAAAGCAAGAGGGCTCTCAAGTTTACCATTCTTAATGTCTCTAACATGATGAAAGTCCTCTTGTGTTCACCAATATAAAACATGTCACAAGGACAATTTAAAACTTATATAATAGCATCTGTATCACAACAAAGCACTCCATTGACATTAAAATATATTCTGTTAATTTTTTCAAAAGTCCTTACCACAATTCTACAAGTGATACATTTACCAAATGGAAATGACCCTTTTATATTAGGGCTCTCATTTATTCTATAACTAGGAACAGGAAACGTACTATGTACAATCATATCTTTAATGTGAAATCATCTATGAAAAGAAAACATAGGGACCTTACATAACCTACTAGCAAATTCTCTTAACTTAAATAAGAAGCCCCAGTAATGTTTAATAGTTTTCTTCACTTCTTCAGATAGTAAGTCATACATAGTCACTACATACATTTTTGTAAGTTATTTTCTTACCCCTCGTTATACTTTATCGTATTACTACTCTGCCCCCGTGTATTTCATTTAGTAATTTGTTGAACTTTTTGTAGTGAATCTGTCTCTACATCCTTACTATACCCCCTCTCTATAAACATCTTATCTGCTTAGTACAACTCCCCCTCTTCTTCAGTGCTATTATTGCACAATCTTTTTACCCGTAACAGCTCTCCATACAATAATGCCTTCAATAAGTGAGGGGGGGGGGGGTTGGCTGCTACAGGCATCCAAAAATTGAGTACCCTCTTCAGACTTCCTACATACCTTACTTATTGCTTTACCATCAAACCCTCCTTCTAAATGTACATCTAAAAATGTCACTTTCCTACCATACTGAAGACCACCATTATAGTTATAATGTCTGTATCCAAATTAAATTGTTGATGGATAATAAGAAATGTATTTTGAAAATGTGCAAGTAAACCCATAAATTATACTGCAGTGAGTGTAATGAAAAGTTCTAATGGACATAATTACAGACAAAAGCTAATCTTCCAAAGCAACTCAGTTCAGTAAATTTACTGAGATATGTAGACAATGTCAAGAAACTAGAGTCCTGTATCAAAGCACTTTAGACAAAACATGTAATGTTACTAGTAAACATTATACAGAAATGCTGCACACCAGAGAGAGTTCAGAGGAGAGCAACACAACGCTCCTACAACTAACAGACTTCTCACAGTACCCATGACACAAGAATCTCATCCACCAAGCCCATAATGCGAAACACAAAAAAAAGGTTCTTGTCACTGGAGACTCCCTAGTGAGACACACGGATGTCCCATTCACAAGGTTGGACAAGGAGAAAGCCACAGTCAGCTACCTGTACAGTGCCAGGATTCCTCAAATCACACATGCACTCAGGTCTCTCAGCATCAAGTACTCTGTCAAGTTGGAGTAAATGACCTGAGATGTACCTCACTGGACTATATGAAGAGAGACATGATTGAGCTCTCTGAGTATCTGTCCCAGGAAGGTATGTCCCTAGCCTTGAGCAGCATACTACCCTCACCTGGAATGATGCCACAGTATAATCAAAAATTATTGATTTCAATAATTGGCTTAGTTTTTGGTGTCATTCAAAGAGGATTCAGGTTCTGTCAGCCTGGGATGATATGGTCGACAAACCTTGCTGCTTTGCCAGAGATGGTTTGCAGCTGGCACATCTAGGCTTTCAGCTGCTAGCAAATATTCTAGCTTCCCCACATAGCACCATTTTTAGGCAAAGTCTCGAAAACAAACTTACTGATGTGAAATTTGCCACTTTTAACAAAATAAGGGTCATGCTGCTAAATGCTAGGAGCTTAAACCAAAAACTGCACACCCTGGAGGCACTCTGTCACTAGAACATGTAGATGTCTGTGCAGTCACACAAACCTGGTTCAAGGTCTCAGAGAGTACCCTGGCCTTGCAATGCTACAGTCTTCCACACCTTCAGACCGCAAAACAAACGTGAGAATCAAAGGAGGTGGTGTTTCTGTCTTTAGCTATATTAGAGATAAATTCACCTCCCATCTAGTTAGACTGAACAACTCCATGGAGTTACTTCAAGTTAAGGTTACTGTGGGTAAGTCCCCCATTCAAGTCATAGACAGTTATAGATCCCCTTCCATGGGCATACCTCTTAACTGTACAGATTTTTGCAGAATGTCCAGATTTTTGCCTGATATTTTTGGTCTATTTCTCATAAAATTGTGTTTTTTCTGGCAAATCATTGAGGGTTGTTGTTGGAAAATAATGATACACATTTGAGTTTCAGACTTTATACCCTTGAGAAAATTCATACTAATTCAGAACCTGTTATTCTATCAACTTTCCAAGTTTGTAAGAGCAATATTTAAAAATCGTCCCTATTTTTGGGTCTTTGTCCCTCCCATTATTTATAGGTTTGTCCAGATTTCTTGTCTAAGAGGTTGACAGGTATGTCCAAGGGTCATGATGTGCACAAAGCCTACTTGACCAAACTGGAGTCAATCCAAATATTCCCAAACACTCTGGTTATGGGGGATTTCAATTATCCCACCATCAGCTGGGTAACCTACACTAGCCCTAACTCGCTAGCGCGAAAGTTCCTTGACTTTGTTAACTCAAATGCCCTGGAACAAATTGTTCATTCCCCAACAAGAGGAACAAATGTAATAGACCTGGTCCTCATTAACATGTTAAATACATGCACTGCTGCAACTGTTGGACCTTAAATCAGTCACCTTTGAGCTGACACTAACACCAAAACTCACATAGGGTAAAAAGACTAAAAAACTTTACTGAGGCAAACTATACCCTCCTAGGTGAAGGCATACAAGCATTCCAAGCCCCACTGCCAGCTGGTAGTGGTAACTACACCGAAGCTTACACTAAAGCCCTGTACAATCAATTCCATAAGTGTATAGACTTGGCTGTACCAGAAAGAGTCAAAGCCACTGCCCCAATTAAGAACAAGCTGCCATGGTGGACATACAGCTCAACAAACTTTGCAATAAACGCAAAGAGTTGCTGTCCAAGAAAACAAGGCCTCAACATTGTAAAAGCACCCTCCTCAGCCTCGACAGACAAATATGACAACATGTCAAATCCTCTAAGTCCTTCTTTGAGAAAAACCTAGCAAGCAAAGCCAAGGATAACCATAAGGACTTTTACAGCTAAGTATGTAGCCTAAAAGGTAGGAGCCAAACATGTGCAGAAGTAGTGACTTACATTATTGCACAAACACTGACCCCCACAGAGATAGTAAACCTGCTAGCGGATAGGTTTGGTGAAGATTTCATGAACTTATCCCCTCCAAACTTATGACAAACCTTCCCCCAATCTCCCCCCACCCTACATTTCTGAAGAGCAGATCATTAAAGCCTTGTCCAAGGCAAAAATCACAGCCTCTATGGGACCAGACAGCATCCCAGGCCATCTTGTAAACAGGCTAAAACATGAACTAGCATCACCATTAAGTACCCTTTTCAGTCATAGTCTAACTACAAGCTGTGTTCCTCCAGAATGGAGAACAGTGACAGTCATTCCCCTCCACAAAGGTGGCCTAACAACAGACCCAGGGAATTAGAGATGCATATGCCTGACCAGCTTCATTTGTAAGGCCATGGAATGAATCATTATGTACCTCATAAATAAGGACATATGCGACCTCGAAACTTTGGATCCAACCCAATTCGAATTTGTCAAGGGCAGATCCTGCCTGTTAAATCTGGTTTAAAAATGTGACCAGGGCCATTGACAATAGCAAATGTGTGCACACAGCATACCTTGACTTGGCAGAGGCTTTAGACACATTCCCAAACTCAGGCATTACTTAACGAACTGAATGTAAACCCCTTTGTTGTAACATGGGATGCCAACTGGCTCACAAACCAGACACAAACTATCTAAGTGGGTAACTCCACATCAACCAGCAGACCTGTCACCAGCAGGGTGCCACAGGGGTCAGTGCTGGGCTCCCTATTGGTTGGTATATACTTTTCAGAAGTTCAGGCCAAAGCTAACAGGCTGTGGCTGACCAAGTTTGCGGCCAACTGCAAACCGGGTGCAATTATGGAATCCCCAAACAATGCCTGTATACTCTAGGAGGGTCTTATGTAGACCAACAACTGGTGTCTTAGTTAAAGTCTCAAACTGAATGCAGAGAAATGCATCAGCATTCCTTTGGCAAAAAAAATGTCCCTTCACACTATACACTATCAAATCAACAACAATACCCTAAGTACCTATTAAATGGTAAGGAATCTGGGATCATAAGTTGATTGTGATCTTAACTACGACGACCATGTGTCTATTTTACTAAGGAAGGCTTTGTACATAGCACACTTGATTAGTAAAGGCATCACCTTGAGAGCAAAGGAGGTTATAAGCCCTATATACTCAGCACTAATCCGGCCCATAATTAAGTATAACACCCCATTCGGCAGGTACCATACAAAGCACCTTCAGGAATTGGAGAGACCACAGGGGTTTCTGACAAAGAATATTAAGGGACTCCAGCACGTGCCTTACACAGACTGACTAAAGTCTCTGTCACTATACTCTGTATTATATAAACTTCTTAGGGGAGACTTATGCCTGGCTTACAAAGCAATCACAGACCCAAACCTAATGAACTTGCTACATATCAGTAAATGAAACAGGACTAGAGCTACCCATTCTGGGAACCTAAATCTGGCCTGTGACTTAAATAGGATATGCTGGAGGGACAGATTTGTCTCCCAGCAACTCCCACATCTTTGGAATAGGCTACTAATTCATGTGAAACAAAGCACCCCTATGACACTGTTAAAGAGGAACCTGAACAAGTGGATGGGGCACTTTAAATTGTTACTGGGAATAGCACCCATAACCCTACTGGACATGGGCAGTCATTAGTAAATGCATTCCTGGGTCCTGACTAGCATATCTACAGTATTACATTTGGATGAAACAGCTACGCTTAAAATGCCCTCCGGGTCAATAGCCTAGTAAACTCCTGTGATGCTATGATCCCATGTAGTATACATAATTCTGTATGAGAAAAGGGATTTGTGGTATTAGACATGTATACAGCATTCTTTATGGAAGGGATCTGTGGTACATTATGCATGTACAGCATTCTTTATGGAAGGCATTTGTGGTACATTATACATGGATAACATTCATTATGGAAGGCATTTGTGGTACATTATACATGCATAGCATTCTTTATGGAAGGCATTTGTGGTACATTATACATGTACGGCATTCTTTATGGAAATCATTTGTGGTACATTATACATGTACAGCATTCTTTATGGAAGGCATTTGTGGTACATTATACATGTATAACATTCATTATGGAAAGCATTTGTGGTACATTATACATGCATAGCATTCTTTATGGAAGGCATTTGCGGGACATTATACATGTATGGTATTCTTTATGGAAATCATTTCTTGTACATTATACATGTACAGCATACATTATGGAAGGCATTTGTGATACATTACACATGTACAGCATTCTTTATGGAAGGCACTTGTACATTACACATGTACAGCATTCTTTATGGAAGGCACTTGTACATTACACATGTACAGCATTCTTTACGGAAAGCATTTGTGGTACATTATACATGTACAGCATTCTTTATGGAAGGCATTTTTGGTACATTATACATGTACAGCATTCTTTATTGAAAGCATTTGTGGTACATTATACATGCACAGCATACTTTATGGAAGGCATTTGTGATACATTATACATGTACAGCATTCTTTATGGAAGGTACTTGTACATTACACATGTACAGCATTCTTTACAGAAAGCATTTGTGGTACATTATACATGTACAGCATTCTTTATGGAAGGCATTTGTGGTACATTATACATGTACGGCATTCTTTATGGAACTCATTTGTGGTACATTATACATGTACAGCATTCTTTATGGAAGGCATTTGTGATACATTATACATGTACAGCATTCTTTATGGAAGGCACTTGTACATTACACATGTACAGCATTCTTTACAGAAAGCATTTGTGGTACATTATACATGTACAGCATTCTTTATGGAAGGCATTTGTGGTACATTATACATGTACGGCATTCTTTATGGAACTCATTTGTGGTACATTATACATGTACAGCATTCTTTATGGAAGGCATTTGTGATACATTATACATGTACAGCATTCTTTATGGAAGGCACTTGTACATTACACATGTACAGCATTCTTTACAGAAAGCATTTGTGGTACATTATACATGTACAGCATTCTTTATGGAAGGCATTTGTGGTACATTATACATGTACGGCATTCTTTATGGAACTCATTTGTGGTACATTATACACGTATAACATTCATTATGGAAAGCATTTGTGGTACATTATACATGTACAGCATTCTTTATGGAAGGCATTTGAGGTACTAGTAAAGGAAGTAAATATTTTTATGAACTTCTACACATTCAAGTTGAAGTAGGAAATGTCTGTAGTCTATTCTCAATACCACCAGTTTATTACTGTGGCCATACATTTCTTCAGTGTCTCTGTTATGCACAGGAGACCATACTTCCCTGACCTCTTCCATCTCCTCCTTCAAGAAAGAATGATCTCTTGTACCTTTATCCTTCTCCTGCTACTCTCCTGGTTGTACTGTTGGTCATAATCACCTTGCTCTTGACCAGAAAATCACAAGGATGTCTCTGTACTCCTTGCATCTTATCACCATCTACTCTCTCTTCCTCCTAAGCCTCCTAAGCACCATTGACCAAGCATCTCTTTATACCACCCCCCACATTTTTGAGCTTCCATTGATACAGGCACTTCCTTTGAGCTGGGTAGCCCCTACTTCTCCTTACTCATCCTGAAACCTGCGACAAAACGCTCCCTCCTCTAACAAGTAACCTTTAACATCACTGGCTATAACATTTTCACCTTTGCTTCCATTATTGTAAATGGCCACATGAACAGGGTCATTGCTATCCTCTGCTGGAATACTTTCCAAAGATAAAGCTTGTGATATTCTCATTCTTGTCTCAGCTAATGTTAATCTTGCTGGGAAAAAGTCTGCTTGAGGATCCAGTCCTTAATGTTGAGTCTATGAAATGTGTGATTTTCTATGTATTCAGATTCTGGAGAAAATCCTTTAGTATACAACACAAAGCTCTCTGGTATTAAGACTCATCTAGGCATTCCTTCAGGAAGGAAATATCGAATAGAGAAAACTATAAAGCAGTTAAGATAAGAAGTGTCACTGTTAGAAGACTTTAGAAGAGGGAACAGATCAACAAAAATACTAAGAAAGATAGACGTGATAAAAAAATGTGCAGTATTAGAACAGATCAGGATCTATCGTGCACTATCACACATAAACTGAAAATTTCAGTGTAGGCAGAAAGACTTCGAAGATATGAAGATAAATATACAGGAAAAGTACAAAATAAGCAATTTATTGATGACCCAAAAAGATTTTATAGAGAATTGTGAAAAGTACAGTTTTGTACCTACCATAAATGTAGATGTTCGAGTGTAGACACTGCTGCAGTCATTACACTTGGGTTATCCTGCCGTCAGGCGGTCCCCAGTTGGCCTGAGTTCCAAAGTCTTGGTCCGGCGTCAGTTGCTGTCACTTCTTCCCTGACGTCAGTGCACCAGGGGGATATAAGATGCAGCCGACACCATTTTCTTCAGTTTTTCTTGCCACAGATGTCAGGTGCCCCCAAATAGGTAGGCCTTTCAAATTGCTAGTAAAATATATAATAGAAAAGCAAACAACCATTTTTAATTACCAGCAAATACTCCCTTTAGGAAATAAGGGTAGAAGACCTAGGTATGTACCAGAAAGTAAGAGGGGAAGGAGGGAGGGTAACCTGGACTGCAGCAGTGTCTACACCCGAACATCTACATTTATGGTAGGTACAAAACTGTACTATGTTCATCGTGTGACACTGCTGCAGTCATTACACTTTGGTGGAATCCCAAAGCTGAGGTAGGGTGGATGGATCTATAAGGCCCTGCAGCACAGCAGTGGCAAAGCCTGCTCAGGATTTGGAATATAAAGGCAAATGGTAATGTTTGGTGAAGGTATGTACAGAACTCCATGTTGCTGCTTCTAAAATATCCTTGGTAGGCACTCCCCTGAGGTAGGCAGTTGAAGCGGCTGTGTTGCCCTGGTGGAGTGAGATCTAATGCTGCTAGGTACAGGTTTCCCATGGTGTGTATAGCAAAATACAGTGAGCTATCCATTTTGAAATAGTCTACTTTGAAATGGCTTTTCCCTGTGCTCATGCAGCATATGCTACCAATAATTGCTCAGATTTTCTGAAAGCTTTGGTTTTGTCCAAGTAGAAGCGTAACTGTCTGTGAATGTCCAAGGAATGTAGTAGTCTCTCCCCTTTGTTCTGTGGTTTTGGATAAAAAGTTGGCAAGTGAATAGTGAATAGTGGAATAGCAAGTGGTTTAGAGCCACACTTGATACTACCTTTGGCATAAACGTAGGGTTAGTTCTTAAGGACACCCTGTCCTGGTGGAAGATGAGGAAAGGTTCCACTGCCATTAGTGCCTGTAATTCTGAAACTCTTCTTGCTGATGTTATTGCCAGTAGCAGAGCAGTCTTCCAAGAGATGTATTTTAATTCTGCTGTGTTAGCTGTCTCAAAAGGAGGTAAAGTTAATTTTTCCAAAACAAAGTTGAGGTCCCAAGATGATGTACGTGCTCTACGAGGTGGTCTCATGTTTTAGCCCCTCTGAGGTACTGTCTGAGCAAAGGATGTGAAAAAATTGGTGGATCCATGTTGTAATGAGAAGAAATGGCTGAGGCATGAATCTTGATGGATGAGAAGGAGAGGCCCTTGTCCAGCATCTCAGTTAAGTATTGAAGTATCTGAGGAATGTTTGGGACAAGAGGGTCAAGGCTGTGTGCTTGGTTCCAGGCACAGAATCTCTTCCATTTATCCGAGTAGGTTTTCCTGGTGCTAGGCCTTCTGGCCTCCAGAATGACATGCATAACAGCTTTGGAGAGAGGCAATGCTTGCTTGGTTAAGGAATTTTCCATGCAGCTAGATTTAAGGTCTTTAGCTGGCTGTGAAGTATCTGATTGTTGTGTTGTGTTAACAGCTGTGGGATCTGAGGCAAAATCCAGGGTGGTTCTTGTGCTCAGTTCTTTAAGATTGGATACCAGTGCTGGCGTGGCCAGTCTGGTGCAATCAGGATCATCTTTGGCTCTTCCTGCCTGTCTTTTATGAGTACCTTTGGAAGGACAGGTAAAGGAGGGAAAGCGTATACTTGTAGTTTTTTCCAGCTGAATGAGAGGGCATCCACTTTCCATGCTTGTAGATGGTAGCTCCTTGTGCAGAATTTCTGTAGTTGGCAGTTCATTGGGGATGCAAACAGATCTATGTCTGCTTTCCCCCGTTTTTGTGCTATCATTCTGAAAATTTGTGGACTCAATTGCCATTCATGAGGATCCATGATGTTTCTGCTTAGGTCGTCTGCCAGTGTGTTTTTCTCTCCTGGCAGGAATTGTGCCTGCAGATGAACTTGGTAGTTTAAAGCTGTGTTCCACAAGGTCATGGCTTGTCTGCAGAGGGGGTAGGAGTGTGTTCCCCCTTGCTTGTTTATGTACCACATAACTGTGGTGTTGTCTGTCTTTAGTAGTAGTTGTCTTGGATGTAGCAGGTCCTTGAAAGCTATAACTGCATTTTGTACAGTTAGCATCTCTTTTTGATTGATGTGGATATGTCTTTGTTCTGCGGGCCACTCGCCCTGAATACATTTTCCTGCCATGTGTGCTCCCCAGGCATAATCCGATGCATCTGTTGTCAGTGTTTGCCTGGCTGTGGGTTGAGTAAAAGGCTGTCCCTTGTTGAGGTGACAAGCTTGGGCCCACCATTGAAACTCATGTTGACGGCAAGGAATTAGTGGTATAACTGTTTCCAGATCTTGACAGTGTTGAGACCATACACTCTTTAGGTACAATTGTAGTTTCCTCATATGCGGTCTGGCATACGGAATTAGTAGTATGCAAGATGCCATGTAGCCCAAGGCCTGCAGAATTTTTCTTGCAGGGAGTTGGGTCTTTGTTGCCATTAAATGAAAATATTGAGTCAGTTGTCCTTGCTTGTCTGGCATGAGATAAGCCATCTGGGCTATTGTGTTTAAGCTGGCACCCAGGAATATTATCTGTTGTGAGGGCACTAGTTTTGATTTATTTTCGTTTACTGTGTACCCCAGGCAACTTAATAACTTTTTTACGTATGCCAGATGCTTTAGAAGAATCTCCTTGCTCACTGCTTGGATTAGGCAGTCGTCCAGGTATGGGTAAATTTGAATTCCTTTTTGCCTGCAAAATGCAATTACTGGTGCCAGGCACTTTGTGAAGACCCTGGGCGCAGTAGATAAGCCAAAGGGCAGTGCAGAGAATTGATAGTGCATTGAACCTGCTAGATATCTGAGGTATCTTCTGCAGTTTTGTCTGATAGGGACATGCAGGTATGCCTCTTTGAGGTCCAAAGTCACGAGCCAAGCTTTCTTACCCAGCATGGGAAGAAGCTGCTGCAGTGTCAACATTTTGAATTTCGGAACATCCAGGTAAGTGTTCAGAGAAGAAAGGTCCAGAATGGGTCTCCAGGCTTTGTCCTTTCTGGGAACCAGAAAGAGTCTTGAGTAAAATCTTTGGACTTGCTCTTGTGGTGGTACCTTTTGAATAACTCTCATGTCCATGACTGTTGTAATTTGTTTTCGAGCCTCTGCCCATTGATTTGGTGGCAGATTTGGCATTCCTTTTAACCTTGGAAGAGTGTGGTAGTGAAACCTGTAACCTTGAGATATGATGTTGAGAACCCATTTGTCTTTGGTGATGCAATGCCAATTGTGATAGAAAAGAGCCAGTTTTCCTCCTAAGGGAGCTGCCAAGAGAGAGCTGTTTGGCAGCTGTAGTGGGAAGTCATTGAGACTGTTTTTTATAAGGTTGAGACCTGTCTTCCCCTTCTTTCTGGCCCAGTGTACCCCATTGTCGAGGTCTGTAAGGGCCTTGTGTCTGACCTCTACCTCCTGGACGTCTATATCTGCCCCTTTGAGGTCTGTCTGTGACTGGAAAGGACCACTTTTTTGTTGGCCAATTTCTGCTAAAACGAGGCAGTTGAACCTGTAAGAAATCTTTGACTGTTTGCATAGATTTTGCCTTATCCTCCATCTTTTTTAATACCTCCTCTGCCTTAACTCCAAACAACACATCCCGCTGCAAAGGTGCATCCAGTAATTTGGCTTTAACATGATCTGGTAGCATATGTTCTTTTAACCAAGCATGCCTTCTAATGACAGAGCCTGTAACTGCTGCTCTACAGGAGGCCTTTAAGGAATCAAAACCACATTGCAAAGTATGTTTTCCCACTTGTTCAGCTGCATGCAATAAATCCTGCATTTCTTTCAAATTAGGAGGATCTGAATCTGGAAGCATCTTTTGTTTCAACTAAGACATTAAAAATTGCTGATATTTTAGCATGTGAAACTGGCAATTCAAGGCTCTCTTGGCTAAAGTTGCAGATGTATAAACTTTCTTGCCCCATCTGTCTAATGCTGTGGAATCTCTGTCAGAGGGGACTGAGTTTTTAGCTGATGAGGCCTTAATCCCTTTGGGTCCCTGAGAAATAGTTTCAGGGTCTGCAACAGGGCTTTTGTATAGAAATTTGTGAGAGTCAGGGACTCTGTAATATCTATCCGGCTTAACTGGGGCTGGTGGTAAGGAGTCAGGGTTTAAGCTGGATTCAGTATATACATCATCCACAATATCTAACACAGGCGGAATAGCAAGGGGTCTGTGTTGAGGCAATAAGAGAAAGTCTCTGAGCCTCTTCTTGGATTCTGAATAATCCTGGCCTTCCCATTGGAAATGCTCCCTCATGGAATGTAAGGTCTCCCCAAAGGAGTAGTCCTCAGGCGGAGAGGCTGATGGAATTGATTCCTCAGCATCTGAATCCTCATAAGGGATAAGGAATAACCTAGGTCTGAGGATCAGTCAGAGGAAATGGACACCTGGTCTGAAGATTCATAGTCTGCATCTTGTCTGGGTCTTTTATCTGGAGGGGGTTGGGACCCTCTGATCAGGGTGATAAGGTCTTCGGCCATTTTTAGCATTTGTTTCTTAGGCATGGAAGCCTGCCCTGGAGATTGCTGTGCCTGTTTCTTTGCTTTTAAGGGAGGCTTAGATTTAACAGAGGGTTTAATAGTTAATTGGGTAGGTCTGAAAACACCCTCTGAAGCTGTGGATTGTTCAGCTACTTCGGTTCCCTCTGTAGGATTAAGTTCGGTAATCTGAATAGCAAGAGCATCTGAAAGCCCAGCCAGCTCCACGTGGGAGTCGGAGGTGGTCTGTGGTTCTGTAGAAGCGGTCGTCAGGGGCTGCGTAGGCGCCTCACTGAAAACCGGAGAACTGGCAACCGGCCTAGAAGAGGCCTCGTCGTTAGTCTTGGGCCTCGGATGCCTGTCCTTGTCCTTGCGCTTTTTATGAATTCCAGTCATCGGAAGTTCTGATGGCATGGTGTAATTAAATTTTCTGCCAAAATAAAGTCGGGCAAAATCAAACAGACGTTTAATAGTGCGATTGTTAAACCTAGCACAAAACTGACAACCAGTGATGCCGTGGTCTGGGCCTAGGCATGGGATACAGTAGGAGTGGAAATCCTTATGAGGTATTTGCTTCCCACAAGAAATACAATTATTAACTTTTACTGACATCGGTCTGAGACAAGAAAAAGTTTCCCCAACGGGGTACTTAGCTTTTTAGAAGACTTCGGTTCTGGATTCGGAATGAAAATCTCAGGAGTCGGCCGACCAGCACTGGCAAACTGCTTCTGCTTCGGGCACCATGCGGCAAGAAAGACTGAAAAAAATGGTGTCGGCTGCATCTTATATCCCCCTGGTGCACTGATGTCAGGGAAGAAGTGACAGCAACCGACGCCGGACCAAGACTTTGGAACTCAGGCTGACTGGGGACCGCCTGATGGCAGGATAACCCAAGTGTAATGACTGCAGCAGTGTCACACGATGAACATCAAGGTAAAAGGAATTGAAAGACCACCAAATTAAAAAAAATAGATACATTTGGAGAAATATCTATGAAGATCCTGTGGAACATAACAAAGATGCTAAATGGATAAAAGAAGTTAAAGAAAGAATAAGAAGTTTAAAGATACAGGATATGAAATGGGATGAAGTAACAGCCAAAGAGATTAAAATAAAGTTAGGAAAAGTCTCTAATTGGAAAATCCCAGGCCCAAATGCAGTACCTAACTTTTGACTAAAAGTATTAACATCTTTGCATGAAGATTCAGCCATGAGTAAGAACTATTTATATGCACACTCTGAACAGGCAACCTAGCTAACAACAGGAAAAACAATGCTCCTACTTAAGAGTGAACCTGCAAGCTATCCTAAAAATTATAGACCAATAACTTGCCTTCCAATGACTATACATGGGAATTGATGCTGACAGAGTTTATAGTCATTTAGAAGAAAACTCAATTATGGCAGTAGAATGAAAGGGCAATAAAAGAAAGTCCTATGGAACAAAGGATAATGTGTTGTTAAATAAAGTCATAATGGAGAACTGTAAAAATGGGAAGAATGGCGTGGACTGACTACAAAAAAGCATTTGATAGTATCCCACATTCATGGATAAAAGAGTGCTTAAAAATGTATAAAATACACACTACACTGATCGACTACATTACAGTGACCATGAAACAGTGGCAGACCACTTTGCAATTAAGCCATGATAAAAGACAAGGCGGGAGACTTAAACCTCGACACGGCTATTAATAGGACGCGCTGGAGGGATAGATTCATCACCCAAAGACTCCCTATGCTGTGGAATAAAATCCCGGTATATGTGAGGCAGAGCACCTCGCTGGCCTTGTTCAAGAGAAATCTTGACCAATGGATGGGAGATCGCAGATATACCCCAGGGATTACCTCAGTGTCACTGCTCAACAGAGGCACAGCAAAATAATGGGTATAGTTCCCCATACTAAAGGGGTGGCGTAAGCCACAAAACTATGGGCTAGGCTTGTAAATGCCCTCGGGCAGATAGCCTAGTATGAACCTATGAACCTATGAACCTATTACCCATGGATAAAAATTCAAAGGGGGATATTCCATGGTGACTCTCTGTCACCGCTGCTATTCTGTCTTGCCCTTAATCCATTAAACTGTCTACTTAACAGCTTAGGCCATGGCTATAATTTGGCTGCTAGAAACAAAGTGTAAAGACTTCTCATCTTCTCTTTGTCGATGATTAAAAACTTTATAGCTCATCAGATGAGGAACTGAAAGCATAACTGCAAGTTGTCAAAACTTTTTCAGATGATATAAGAATGTCATTTGGTCTTGATAAATGTGCAAACGCAACCTTTAAAGCAGGAAAAAGTACAGTTGTGTACACTTACCATAAATGTAGATGTTCGAGTGTATTCACTGTTGCAGTCATTACATTTGGGTAATCTGCTAGCAGGTTGCCCTCAGTCAGCCTGATTAACAAAGTTTTGCGTCCTGCATCGGTTGCTGTCCCTTCTTCCATGATGTCAGGTCATCAGGGGTATAAAACATGCAGCCGACACCATTTTATCAGTTTTTCTTGCCCTAGATATCAAGTGCCCCCATAATGGGAAGCAGTTATATACAAGGTTACACCTCTAACAAAAAGCAAATACACCAGAAAGCTCTAAGCATAGTAAACAAGAATAGAGGTATAGACAACAGAAGTCAGAGGGCTGGAGGGAGGATAACCAGGACTGCAACAGTGAATACACTCGAACATCTACATTTATGGTAAGTGTACACAACTGTACTGTGTTCTTCATGTTTCAGTGTTGCAGTCATTACATTTGGGTAGATTTCCAAAGCTATGGTTGGGAGGAGGAGATTATACAGCATTAGGGCCAGCTATAAGGCCCTGCAAGACAGCAGTGGCAAAGCCAGCTCTGGATTTAGATAAAATTGGTAAATGATAATGCTTGGTGAAAGTATGTACACAGCTCCAGGTAGTAGCTTCTAGGAGGTCCCTGGTGGGAATACCTCTGAGAAAGGCTGTAGAAGTAGATGCAGCCCTGGTGAAGTGAGATCTGATCCCCTGGGGGATAGGTTTTCCATGGTGCTTACAGCAGAAATAAATGCAATGGCTTATCCATTTAGAAATGGTTTGTTTTGAAATAGCCTTCCTTTCTGCCCCTGCAGCAAATGCTACCAGCAGTTCTTCAGATTTTCTTCGAGGTTTAGTCCTGTCCAAGTAGAATCTAAGTTGTCTGTGCACATCCAAGGAATGTAGAATCTGTTCCCCTTTGTTCTGTGGATTGGGAAAGAAGGTTGGCAAATAAATGGACTGATTAAGAGCCACAGTGGAAACCACCTTGGGCATGAAGGATGGATTGGTCCTCAGAGATACCCTGTCCACATGAAAGATGATGAAAGGCTCCACTGCCATAAGGGCCTGTAATTCAGATATCCTTCTAGCTGAAGTAATTGCTAAAAGGAAAGCTGTTTTCCAAGAAAGAAATTTTAAATCTGCAGTAGCATCTGGCTCGAAAGGAGGTAAAGTGAGTTTCTCCAAAACAAAGTTAAGGTCCCAGGAAGGGGTAGGAGCTCTCCTGGGTGGTCTCACATTTTTTGCCCCTCTGAGATACTGCTTGAGTAGAGTATAAGAGAAGAGGGGAGGTTCTGTGTTATAATGAGCTGAAATAGCTGAGGTGTGGATTTTAATGGAGGAAAAGGACATGCCCTTGTGAAGCATCTCAGTTAAGTATTGCAAAATATGAGGTAAATTGGGCACTGCTGTACTCATCCCTAAAGATTGGTTCCAGGCACAGAATATTTTCCACTTGTCAGCATAAGATTTTCTAGTACTAGGTCTCCTTGCCTCCAAGATGACATCCATCACAGGTTTGCTGAGGGATGATAAAGGTGAAATTAAGTGATTAGCCAGGCTGCAAGGTTCAATGTTGGAAGCTGAGGGTGAAGAATTTGGTTCTCCTGCTGAGACAGCAGGGAAGGGGTCTGAGGCAGGTGCCATGGAGATAGTTGCAACACACTATGCAGGAGGAGGTACCAGTGTTGGTGAGGCCAGTCTGGAGCAATCAAAATCATCCTGGTTTGTCCTGTTTGACTTTTAGTAGAACTTTGGAGAGCAGAGGCAGAGGGGGGAAGGCATAGACTGATAGGTTTTTCCAGCTGAAGGACAGAGCATCTACTTTCCTGGCTTGTTTGTGGGGAGTCCTTGTGCAAAACATGTCCAACTGGTAGTTCTGGGGGGAGGCAGCTATATCTATGTCTGGGCTCACCCATTCGCTTGTCAACATGTTGAAAATCCATGGTTCCAGTTTCCACTCATGTGGGTCCACGAGATTTCTGCTTAGTCCGTCTGCCAGTGTATTCAATTTTCCTGGCAGGAATTGAGCTTGTAGATGCACATGGTAGCTCAGGGCTGTGTTCCACAATGCCATGGCTAGTCTGCAGAGGGGGTAGGAATGTGTACCCCCCTGCTTGTTCATGTACTACATAACTGTGGTGTTGTCTGTCTTTACCATTAGTTGTTCTGGAAGAATGTAGTCCTTGAAGGCTGTCAGAGCATTCTGTACAGCTAACATTTCTTTTTGATTGATATGTAGGGGCATTTGATTTGGGTTCCATTTGCCCTGAATGCACTTCCCTGCCAGGTGAGCCCCCCATGCGTAGTCTGATGCATCTGTAGTTATGGTTTGGGCAGCAGGGGGTAGTATGAATGGAAGTCCCTTGTTTTGGTGGCAGGCTTCTGCCCACCATAGGAACTCCAGGCATAGGCAAGGTATGATAGGAATCATTGTTTCCAGGCTGTGACAAAGTTGACTCCATAGACTTTTTAGATACCACTGTAGTTTCCTCATATGCAGTCTTGCATATGTAATTAGAAGAATGCAGGAAGCCATGAACCCCAGGGCTTGCAGTATTTGTCTTGCAGATAGCAGGGTTTTTGTGGCCACTTGTTTGAAGTAAGTTACCAAATTAATTTGTTTTTCTGGCATGAGGAAGGCCATCTGGGCAGTTGTATTTAAGCTTGCACCCAGGAATTTAATCTGTTGACAGTGTACCACTTGTGATTTCTTTTCGTTTATGGTGTACCCCACACAAATTAGAACTCTTTTTACAAACACCAGATGATTTAAAAGTATGCCCTGGTTTTCTGCCTGAATTAGACAATCGTCCAGATATGGATATATTTGAATATTTCTTTGCCTGCAAAATGCAATAACTGGAGCCAGGCATTTTGTGAATACCCTGGGTGCAGTAGACAAGCTAAAGGGCAGTGCAGAGAACTGATAATGCAAATAAGCCTGCTTTAAAGCATAGGGATCTTCTGCAAGATTCCCTGATTGGGATGTGCAGGTATGCTTTTTTTAAATCTAGAGTTGCCAACCAGGCATCTTTGCCTAGCATAGGAAGTAATTGGTGAAGAGTCAGCATCTCGAATTTTGGAATCTCCAGAAAGGTGTTTAGAGTAGACAAGTCCACGATTTGACTTTTCTGGATACAAGAAAGAGCCTGGAGTAGAAACCTTGTCCCTTTTCCTCTTCTGGTACTTGCTGAATAGCCCCCATGTTTAAGAGGGAAAGAACTTGTTTTTGAGCCTCTGCCCACTGGTTTGGGGGCAGTTCTGGCCACCCATTTGGTGTTGGCAACGTGTGGAAATGAAATCTGTATCCCTGGGACACTATATTTAAAACCCATTTGTCCTGGGTTATGAGTTCGCAGTTCTTTGCATGAAGAGCAGTCTTTCCCCCCAAAGGGGCAGTCAAAAGATAAGTGTTTGGAAATTTTAAAAGGAAGTCATTGAGATTGTTTACCATAGGGGGTGTCTTGTTATTTCCAGATTTGGAAGTGGAGGCTCCCCACTGCTTAGTTCTGAGAGTCCCCTGGGACTGAAACCTGGGGTTTTTGCTATGTCTGGGTTTTGCTTGAGAGGACCTGGAAGGGACTGGAAAGGACCAATTTTTAGTAGGCCAGTGCCTACTAAATCTTGGAGGTTGCACTTGTAAAAAATCTTTAACAATTTGCATAGATCTTCCATCTTTTTAAGAACTTCTTCAGCCTTATTGCCAAACAGGCAATCCTGATTTAAAGGAGCATCCAACAGTTTAGCTTTAACATGATCAGGCAAAGATTGCTCCTTAAGCCAAGCATGCCTTCTAAGCACAGACCCAGTAACAGCAGCCCTGCAAGAGGCCTCTAAAGAATCAAAACCACATTGCAAAGTATGTTTTCCAACTTGTTCAGCAGAATGCATTAAATCCTGTAAATCTTTATTTTCCACACAGTCAGGAATCAACATCATTTTCTGTTTAAGCAGTCCAATAATATGCTGTTGATATTTTAACATATGAAATTGGCAGTTTAAAGCTCTGATTGCCAAGGTTGCAGAAGTATAAACCTTTTTACCCCATCTATCCAGTGCCCTGGAATCTCTATCAGAAGGGGTAGGATTTTTAGAAGTAGAAGCCTTAATGTCCTTGAGCCCCTGAGAAATAGTTTCTGGATCTGCAACAGGATTTTTGAAAAGAAACTTGTGGGACTCAGGAACCCTGTAGTATCTATCAGGTTTACTAGGAGCCGGAGGCAGGGAATCAGGGGCCAAGCTGGATTCCGAGAACACATCATCAACAATGTCTAGTACAGGCGGTATAGCCAAAGGCCTATGCTGAGGTAGAAGAAGGAAATCCCTAAGCCTCTTCTTTGAATCAGAAAATTCTTGAATTTCCCAGTGGAAATGCTCCTTTAAAGCATGTAAAGTTTCCCCAAAAGAAAAATCCTCAGGAGGGGAAGCAGAGGGAATGGAATTCTCTGCATCAGAATCTTCATAGGCAGGTATGGACAAATCCAGGTCATCAGAAGAGTCAAAAGAAACGGAATCCAGAACAAAAGATTCATAATCAAGCTCAGCCCTAGGCCTCTTGGGGTGGGGGGGGTTGACTACCCCTGATTAGAGTAATTAGATCTTCAGCCATTTTTATCATATTTTTTTTAGGCATAGAGGCCTGAGCAAGCAGCCTGGGCATCGTTTTTTTAGACATGGATCAAGATTTAGGCCTTCGTAATGAAGGTGGTGTCTATTTAATATGCAAGTCTGTACGCCTGAATACACCCTCAGAAGCCGGTGCCTGCACTGTGAATCCAGACCCATCCAAGGTAGAGACATCCACAGGTTCCATAGTTGATGTATCTCGCGGCATACTGGACTCCGAATTGGGTCTCAGTAGAGGCCTGCGAATCAGAAGTAGCAGGTATCAGGGAATGCGAAAGCGCCTCACTGAGTACCGGCGAACTGGCGACTGGCTTAGGAGAAGCGTCATCGGCAGTTTTGGACCTCGGCAGCATGTCTCTGTCTTTATCTTTGCATTTTTTCAGAATCCCAGTAGTCGGAATGCTAACTGATGACATTTCTGGATAATTAAACCAAGAACAGAAATATTTAGAGGCAAAAATATACCAACGGATAGTGTGCTGATTAAATAAAGCATAAAACTGACAGCAAGGTACGTCATGGTCAGGGCCTAGGCAAGGAATACAGTACGAATAAAAATCTTTATGAGGTATTTTCTTTCCACAAGTAATGCAATTATTAACTTTTATTGACATTGGTAATGAGCAAGAAAAAGTTTCCCTAACGGGGTACTTAGCTTTAAGTTGACGACTTTGGTTCTGAAACTCGAAAACAAAAATTTCAGGAGTCGGCCGACTGGCACTTGCGAACTGCTTCTGCTTCAGGCACCGCACGGCAAGAAAGACTGATAAAATGGCATCGTCTGCATGTTTTATACCCCTGATGACCTGATGTTATGGAAGAAGGGACAGCAACTGACGCAGGACCCAAGACTTTGTTAATCAGGCTGACCGAGGGCAACCTGCCAGCAGATTACCCAAAATGTAACGATTGCAACAGTGAAACACGAAGAACATCTGCAACAACAGGAAAACATCAGTTTGGGACAAGAATGTGCTATAAAAGAACATGAGCAAGAAGGAGTATATAAATATTTGGGAATTGATGAAGGATCAACAATAAAACAACAAATGCAAATAAAACTTAGTAAGGAATATTTCAGAAGACTAAAATGCACTAACGTCTAGGAACAAAATCCAGGCTATAAACCAATTTGCTCTTCCTGTCCTAACTTACAGTTTTGGAGTGATTGACTGGCCCCAAAATGTGTTGGATAGATTAGATAGGAAAACAAGAAGGATGCTTCATGCTCATCAAATGATTTATAAAAATCAGTGCGTAGCAAGATTATGTTCTACAGGAGAGATGGGCCTCCTTGAAATTGATTACATGTATAAATCTGCAATTGTAGGATTGCCCACATATCTGCTAACCTCACAAGACCCAAACATAGTGAAAGTTTTAAAACATGAGGAGAATAAATCTAAGATGACTTCTCTGCTTAATCTAGCAGAAGAATATTGGTGTCAAGCAGGAATGGAAATCAAACCAGAAGTAGATAAAAACTAGGCAGTGACCGAATGTGTCAAAAAAACAAACAAAAGAATATAAGGTGAAGGACCAGATGAGAAGGCAAGAAATGTGGAAAATGCATAAATATAGTTGCAAGTATAGAAAAGTTCTGGAAGAACCTCATGCAGATCAAGAAAGAATGCAGGAATGGTTAACGAGAGACGAAATCAAACCAAGAGATGAAACGTTAATATTGGCGGCACAAGATAGTTGGCTATGTACATGTTGGTTTACAAAGTCCATTGAACATGTGGGAGAAACAAACAAATGTAAGTTTTGCAAAACAGAATTGGAAACAGTTGCACTCCTAGTTGCTGTTTGCGACATACTAATGGCAGAAGGACTGTATACCGAAAGGCATAATAATGTGGTGAGAATGCTACTCTGGGGATTGTGCAAACGTTATGGTATTGGAGTGTCTGATAACACTGGAAACATGAGCCACAAAGCATCATAGAAAATGATGAAGTCTACATCACGTGGGATCATCCATTATCAACAGTTCAAAAGATAGATGCTAGAAAACTGGATATAGTGGTCCATAAAAAAAAGACAAAAGTAACACTGATCACTGAAATCACCACACCCAGCGATTAAAGTGTCCTGCACGCAGAGAGACACAAAGTCATAAAATATCAGGATTTTCAGGCAGAAATGAAAGCAATGTGGAAGAGAGATACCCAGACAGTTCCAATAGTAGTAGGAGCAACGGGTCTTGTAAAAAAGAGTCTGCAATCATATTTAGCTATCCTATCAATGCATGTAACTCCATACGAATTACAGAAGGAGTCATTACTGCCCATATTGCGGGTACTGCGAAGAGCACTTTTGGCTGACATCAAATAGTAAAACAATACTCATTTCATGAACTTTAATTGTACTTTGACTTAGGAATGGGGTCCATTCCCATTATGGTATTAGAGACCAAAAAGATTTGTAGAAATTAAAAGGGAAGAATCACCAGGACAGAATATAATAGTCCATGAAACGAAGACACAAGTAGCATTGATCATCAAAATAGTTATTTCCAGTGTTTACAGTGTTTTATGTACAGATACAAAGTCATAAAATACCAGGATTTGCAAGCAGAAACAAGGGCACTGTGGAAGAAGGATACCCAGACAGTTCTAATAGTAGTAGAAGCAATGGGTCTCATAAAAAGAGAATTTACAGTCTTATTTAGATATGCTACTGACATGTTCGTGTTCGGAAGATGTTCTGGAACTTCCTGTAGAATGCCTGTAGGAAACAGAGAGGAAGAGAGAGAGACAGAGATCAAAGAATGTGCCCTCAGTTTAGAAGAAAATTATTTAAGGGGAGAGTTGCTTGATTTAATACTGATGGATAGACATATTAAGAATGATGAAAGAAATAGTTTGCAGAAAGTAAATGCCACCCAAAATTTTAAATGACTGACAAAACGGATGAAAACAGTAACAAGACTTTTAACTGAAATTCATGTGACATAACAGAAGTAAACAGAATATTTTATTGTGCAGCTAAATTAATAAAATATAAAGTCTGACCACAGAAACATTGAGCAGTAAGTGAAAGGTAGGGAAGAAATCAAATGCCATCATAGAAGCACTGAATAGAGAAAACTCTAAATCAATTAAGACAAGAAGTGTCACTGTTAGAAGAGTACAGAAGTGGGAATAGATCAATAAAAATATTTAGATAGATGTGATAAAAGCAATGCACAGTATCAAAACAGACTAGGATCTATTGAACACAAATGTAAATAATAAAGATATCAGCACAGGCAGAAAAATCGTATACGATATGCAGATAAATATGAAAGAGAAATGCATAATAAGGCATTCACTGATGTCCCAAAAGCTTTTATAGAGAAAGTACAGTTTTGTACCTACCATAAATGTAGATGTTCGAGTGTTCACCCTGCTGCAGTCATCACACTTGGGTTATCCTGTCGTCAGGCGGTCCCGCAGTCGGCCGGAATTCCAAAGTCTTGGTCCGGCGTCGGTTGCTGTCGCCTCTTCCCTGACATCAGTGCGCCAGGGGTATATATAATGCAACCAACACTATTTTCTTCAGTTTTTCTTGCCCCAGATGTCAGGTGCCCCCAAAAAGGAGGTCAGAATTAGTACCAAATGGAATGAACACTGCACAAACACAGAATCCCTTCAGCTATAAGCAAATACATCAGTAAGGCATAGAAGAGATTTTGTCAGTAGATTAGAGGGGATGGAGGGAGGGTAACTTGGACTGCAGCAGGGTGAACACTCGAACATCTACATTTATGGTAGGTACAAAACTGTACTATGTTCATCGTGTTACCCTGCTGCAGTCATCACACTTGGGTTGAATCCCAAAGCTAAGGTAGGGGGAGGTATCATAGAGGGTTAGTGGAGGCAATAAGGCCCTGCAGAACTGCAGTGGTGAAGCCTGCCCTGGACTTAGAGTAAAGAGGTAAGTGATAGTGTTTGGTAAAGGTGTGTACTGAACTCCAAGTTGCAGCTTCTAAAATTTCCTTGGTTGGAACCCCCCTGAGAAAGGATGTAGAGGTAGCTGTTGCCCTGGTAGAGTGTGATCTAATGGTAGCAGGAACTGGTTTCCCATGATGGGTATAGCAAAAACGTATGCAATGACCTATCCATTTAGAAATGGTTTGCTTAGATATAGCATTCCCTTGAGAAGCTGTAGCATAGGATACAAAGAGCTGGTCAGTCTTTCTGAAAACTTTAGTTTTGTCCAAGTAGTAACAAAGCTGTCTGTGAATGTCCAAGGAATGCAGGAGTCTCTCACCTTTGTTCTGTGGATTGGGGAAGAAGGTGGGTAAGTGGATGGTTTGATTTAAAGCTACACTGGAAACCACCTTAGGCATAAAGGAAGGATTAGTTCGTAGAGAAACTCTGTCTTGATGGAAAATGAGGAAAGGTTCCACTGCCATTAGTGCCTGTAGCTCTGAGACTCCTAGCTGAAGTTATTGCTAGGAGCAGGGCAATCTTCCATGATAGGAACTGAAGATCTGCAGAGAAAGCTGGTTCAAAGGGAGGTAGTGTTAGTTTTTCCAGAACAAAATTGAGGTCCCATGTTGGTGTAGGAGCTCTCCTAGGTGGTCTAATGTTTTTTTGCCCCTCTGAGGAACTGCCTTAGAAGAGGATGTGAAAATAAAGGTGGATCCGTGTTGTAGTGAGCTGAAATAGCTGAGGCATGGATTTTAATTGAGGAAAAGGAAAAGTCCTTTGTGCAACATCTCAGTTAAATACTGTAGAATGTGAGGCATGTGAGGCTGAATTGTGTCTTGGTCTTTAGCTTTGTTCCAGGCACAAAACCTTTTCCATTTGTCCGAATAAGCCTTCCTGGTGCTTGGCCTCCTGGCTTCCAGAATAACATCCAGAACTGCTTGTGAAAGAGGAGCTGGTTGGATGTTTAGTTGATTTGCCATGCAGCCAGATTTAAAGTTTTGAGCTGGCTGTGAAGAATCTGTTTGTTTTGTTGTGTGAGCAAATGGGGTATTTGAGGCAATATCCATGGTGGGCTGTGGGCCATATTTTTCAATAGCGGGTACCAGTGCTGGCATGGCCAGTCTGGGGCTATGAGACTCTGTCGTGGTCTCTCCTTTTTGACTTTCAAAAGAACCTTTGTGAGGAGAGGTAATGGAGGGAAGGCATATGCTGTCAGGTTTTTCCAACTGAAAGAGAGAGAGTCCACTTTCCAAGCTTGATGGTGGAATGTCCTTGTACAAAATTTTGTCAGTTGGTAGTTTTGTGGACTGGCAAACAGGTCTATGTTTGGAAGGCCCTATTTTTGAGTTATCATTGCAAATATTTGTGGATCTAGTTTTCACTCGTGGGGATCTTTGATGTTTCTTCTGAGGTCGTCTGCCAATGTGTTCTTCTGTCCTGGCAGGAATTGAGCTTGTAACTGGACTTGGTAGGCCAGAGCTGTGTTCCATAAGATCATTGCTTGCCTGCATAGAGGGCAGGAATGTGTACCACCTTGTTTGTTTATGTTCCACATTACTGTGGTGTTGTCCGTCTTTATTGCAAGTTGTCCTGGATGTAATAGATCCTTGAAGGCTGTCAGAGCTTTCTGTACAGCTAGCATCTCTTTTTGATTTATGTGCAGATTTCTTTGATCTGCAGTCCATAGGCCTTGAATGCATTGTCCTGCCATGTGTGCCCCCCCAGGCGTAGTCTGAAGCATCTGTTGTGATAGTCTGCCTGGCTGGGGGCAAGGTGAAAGGCTGACCCTTGTTGAGGTGACATGCCTGAGACCACCATAGAAATTCCTGTTGTAGGCAGGGAATGAGAGATATCATTGTGTCCAAGCTGTGGCTGTGTTGAGACCATACGCTTTTTAGGTACCACTTTAATTTCCTCATATGCAGCTTTGCAAATGGTATTATTAGTATGCAAGATGCCATGAAGCCCAAAGCCTGCAGAATTTTTCTTGCAGTTAATTGGGTCTTTGTTGCCATTGTCTTGAAATATTAAGTCAATTGTAGTTGCTTGTCTGTCGTAAGATAAGCCTTCTGGGCCGTTGTATTCAAGCTGGCACCCAGGAATGTCATTTTTTGTAAGGGCACTAGTTTTGACTTCTTTTCGTTTACTGTGTACCCCAGGCAGTTTAGTAGATGCTTTACAAAGGCCAGATGATGTAAGAGAATGTCTTTGCTTTCTGCTTGGATGAGGCAGTCGTCCAGGTATGGATATATTTGAATTCCTCTTTGTCTGCAGTATGCAATTACTGGTGCCAGGCATTTTGTGAAAACTCTGGGCACAGTAGATAAACCAAAGGGCAGTGCAGAGAATTGGTAATGGGTTGAACCTGCAATGAAATGGAGGTATCTTCTGCAACTTTGTCTGATAGGGACATGCAGGTATGCTTCCTTGAGGTCCAACGTTACTAGCCATGCTTCCTTGCCCAACATGGGAAGTAGCTGCTGTAGTGTTAGCATCTTGAATTTGGGTACTTGTAAGTAAGTGTTTAGAATTGAAAGGTCCAGAATTGGTCTCCAGGCATTGTCCTTTCTGGGCACTAGAAAGAGTCTTGAGTAAAATCCTTGACCTTGCTCTCGAGTAGGTACCAGTTGAATGGCTCTCATGTCCATGAGAGCTGTAATTTGTTTTTGTGCCTCTGCCCTTTGATTTTGTGGCAGGTTTGGCATTCCTCTTTCCATTGGCAAGGTGTGAAAGTGGAATCTGTATCCTCATAAAATTATGTCTAGGACCCATTTGTCCTTTGTGACTATCTGCCAGTTTTCTGCAAAAAGTGCAAGTTTCCCTCCTACGGGGGCTGCCAAGAGAGTATTGCTTGGCCAGATGAGGTGCAAGTCATTGAGTTTGCCTTCTGGTGGATTGAGACCTGTCTCCCTTCTGTGATGTAGTGCCCCATTGGCGAGGTTTATACTGGGCTTGTGGTTGTCTTCTGCCCCTTGGGCGTCTGTATTTACCCCTCTGCGGTCTGCCAGTGGCTGAAAAGGACCAATTATTTTTTGGCCAGTTTCTGCTGAAGCGAGGGGGTTGTACTTGTAGGAAATCTTTGACTGTCTGCATAGATTTTGCCTTATCTTCCATTTTCTTTAAAACTTCTGCTTTAACTCAAAAAAGAACATCCTGCTGTAAGGGAGCATCTAGTAGTTTTGCTTTAACATGATCAGGCAGAGATTGTTCCTTTAACCAAGCGTGCCTATGTATGACAGACCCAGTGACAGCTGCCTTGCAGGAGGCCTCCAAAGAATCAAACCCACATTGTAAGGTATGTTTGTCCACCTGCTCGGTAGTGTGCAACAGATCCTGTACTTCTTTCAATTCAGATTGTTGAGGGAGAGTGGTTATTCTTTGCTTTAACTGAGAGATTAGAAATTGCTGATACTTAAGCATATGAAACTGACAATTCATTGCCCTCATAGCTAGTGTGGCTGAGGTGTAAACCTTTTTCCCCCACCTGTCTAGTGCTCTGGAATCCCTCTCAGAAGGTACTGGGTTTTTAGCCATAGAAGCCTTAGCCCCCTTGGGACCCTGGGAGATAGTCTCTGGGTCAGCTACTGGGCTTTTGTAAAGAAATTTGTGGGAATCAGGCACTCTGTAGTACCTGTCAGGCTTAGCCGGAGCAGGAGGTAGAGAGTCTGGGTTGAAACTGGATTCTAAATAGACATCATCCACAATGTCCAAAACTGGTGGGATGGCAAGTGGTCTGTGTTGGGGGAGTAAAAGAAACTCTCTGAGCCTTTTCTTTGAATCAGAGTAGTCCTGACCTTCCCAGTGAAAATGTTCCCTCATAGTGTGTAAAGTTTCCCCAAAGGAGTAGTCTTCAGGAGGATAAACTGAGGGAATAGAGTCCTCAGCATCAGAATCTTCATAAGGAGAGAAGGAATAGTCTTGGTCCTCAGAGGAGTCTGAAGAAATGGACATTTGCTCAGAGGAAGCAAAATCTTCCTCCTGTCTAGGCCTTTTGTCAGGAGGGGGCTGTGAACCCCTGATTAAAGAAATCAAATCTTCAGTCATTTTGAGCATCTGTTTCTTAGGCATAGGGCCTTGAACAGGAGACTGAAGTACAGTCCTTTTAGCTTTAGAAGGAGTATTCAACTTAGAAAACGTTTTAATGGTGAGAGCCGTCGGTCTGAAAATGCCTTCAGACTCTGATGGCATTTCTGTAGCACCGACGGCTTTTGAAGCAAGGTCGTCGGAAGGGCCTGAAGTAAAAGGCTGCGTCAGCCTGGTACATTCCGTCAAAATTTCCGTAGCGGTCTTGGGTTCCAGATCTGCGGTAGGCAGGGGCTGCGTCGGAGCCTCACTGAGGACTGGAGAACTTCTAGACTGGATCAGCCGAGGCCTCGGAATCTGGCTTAGGCCTGGGCTGCCTGTCCTTATCCCTGCATTTTTTGTGCACGCCGGTAGTCGGTTGCTCCGACGGCATGTTGTAGTTAAATTTCCTACCAAAGTAGTGTCTTGCGAAATCAAAGCGTCTTTTAATAGTATGCTTATTAAACCTAGCATAAAACCGACAAGAAGTGACGTCGTGGTCTGGGCCTAGGCAAGGTATGCCAAAAGAATGAAAATGCTTATGAGGTATTTGCTTCCCACAAGAAATACAATTGTTAACTTTTTCTGACATCGGTCTGAGGCAAGAAAAGTTTCCCCAATGGGGTACTTAGCTTCATACAAGACTTCGGTCTGAAATTCGAATTTGAAAATCTCAGGAGTCGGCCGACCGGCACTTGCGAACTGCTTCTGCTTTGGGCACCGCGCAGCAAGAAAGACTGAAGAAAATGGCGTCGGTTGCATTATATATACCCCTGGCGCACTGACATCAGGAAAGAGGCAACAGCAACCGACACCGGACCAAGACTTTGGAATTCCGGCCGACTGCGGGACCGCCTGACAACAGGATAACCCAAGTGTGATGACTGCAGCAGGGTAACATGATGAACATCTGGAAAACAAAGGAATAGAAACAACACCAAAAAAGAAATAGACACATTTTGGAGAAATAGCTGTGAAGCCCCCATGAAACACAACAAAGATACTGAATGAATAAAAGACATAAAAGAAATAGCAAGAAGTTCAAATGTACAGGATATGAAATGGGATGAAGGAACAGCCAGAGAAATTGAAATAAAATTAAGAAAAGCTCCTAGACGGAAAACCCCAGGGCCAGATGCAGTGCCTAACTGCTGGTTAAAAGTATTAACATCTTTACATAAAAACCTAGCCCTGAGTGAGAACTACTTATATGTGCATCGCAAATAGAAACCAACCTGGTCAACAGCAGGAAAAAGCAATACTGAGTTTAAAGAGTGATATAGCAAGTTTCCATAAAAACTATAGACCAATAACTTGCCTTCCTTCAATGCATAAACTGTATACTGGAATTGATACTGACAGAGTTTATAGTCATCTAGAAGAAAACTTAATTGTGACAATAAAACAAAAGGGTAACAAAAGAAAGTCAAATGGAACAAAGGATCATTTGTTGTTCAATCAAGTCATAATGGAGAATTGTAGAAAGTGGAAGAATGTAAGTATTGTCATGAATAGATTACAAAAAAGCATCTGATAGCATCCCACATTCATGAAAAAAGGCGTGCTTACAGATGTATAAGATACACCTTGCATTGATCAATTACATTACATTACATTCGCCATGAAACACTGGTAAACCACTTTGCAGCTAAGCCATGGTGAAGGAGAAATTATTATCTAAGGGGGATATTCCTAGATGACTCTTTGTCACAGCTGCTCTTTCGTGTTGTCCTTGACCCATTAAGCAATTTACTTAACAGATTAGGTCATGGTTACAATCTTTTTTTTTTACTCAAATGATTTTTATTTTGATGAAATAACACAATAATTTAATATAGTCATAACATTCAATAATTATTTACAGTATTTACATTCAGCCTGACAAAGAGGATTCAGATAAAAACATTTGTAGTTAAATAATAAGTTAATATATAAACTATGATAGGAAGAGTTTGGTTCCATCTGTAGGGTATCAATCAAATTCAAAACTTTCTTCCACGGACTATTAACCAGTGGCTTAGGAAAAGTTCTTAACTCTTTAGTTCTTTTCTCCATTAGTATGCATTTCTTCAGTGATGATAGGAATTCCTCCATTGTGGGTGCTACATTAGAGTTCCATCTTCTAGTTATACATTTTCTGGCTATTGCTAACATTGTCCACAACAAATACAGGTCATCTTTCTTCATATTATTATTATTAACAACATTCAATAAACTTAAAGACTTTGTCAAAACAAATATATCAGTATAGATAGCTTGAAGAAATGTGTTAAACTCATTCCAATATGGTTTAATATTAGTACAGTCATAAAAAATATGAGGCCAGCCAGCATTAGTGGACAGATGACATCTCCAACATAACTTGATGTTTGAAGGGTTCATTTTTGAGAGTTTCTCAGGTGTCAAAAAGGATCTTTGTAGAAATTTCCAATGAAAAATCCTCCAGAATTGTGAGTAAGAATTTAGTTTAACTGAAAATAAAACATTTGTTTTATCTTCCATTGGTAATGATAATTGAAACCCTTTAGTTAGATATTGCCAGTAAAAATCTTTAGGAGCTGTCTTATAGACAATTAAGGTGTTATATAGATATGATAATTCATTCTTAACATTGATATTATTATATAAAATTCCAAAAATTCAGTTTATAATTTTTCTATGGTTTTGAAGGATGAGTTATACATTATTCTACACAGATCCTTAGTGTATGCTATGACACTCTGAAGAACCAAACAGTCATTAGGGGATAGCCCATAAGGTGACAATATACTTTGTATGTTCAAAGCTTGTTGATTTTCAGTACATTGCAACCAACAAAATAGGTTATTATTTTCCCATAAACTAAAAATTTCTCTATGTGTTTTATCAGGGAAATCCCCTGTAATAGTAAATGGTATTAAAAATCTATGCCACAGTTTTATATCTAAATTTGTGTTAATGAATTTTCTAAACACATCAAAAATATTGTTTATTAGGGTTAGTTTAGTTAATTTTGTTGTACTATACTGTAAATTTAAACTTGAATAGTGCCATATCTTGTTACCTTTATTGCTTACCAAAGCATTCTTTGATAAACAATTTAATTCATTAGTATAATGGAGTGTAAAGATGTATCCAATTCATCACTATTTTAATTATAGATGCCTTTATATAAGTTTCAATCTCTGGGAATTTTAACCCCCCCCCCCCATTCCCACTTCCTGATATGATGATAATATGCCACTCTATTTCTTTTGGGGTACCATAGGAATTTCATCAGAGTTGAAGTGATTTCTTTAAGGATTTTCTGTCCTGGTGGAAGTATAAGGGCTTGTGCTATATATAATATTTTAGGTAACAAAACCATTTTTATCAGTTGTAACCTATCATCAATTGTTATAAACAAATTATTCCATTTGCTTATTTTAATGTCTTGATTAAGTCTATGGCTTTAGCATAGTTAAGCTGTAAGGTGTCCTCTATATTCTTGCCTAGGACTATTCCTAAATAGTCTAGAGTTGAAACTTGGCTTTCAATAATATGATTAACTGGAACCTGTATGTTCTTTTTTTTATTTAATAATACATATTTTGATTTAGATTTATTGAAGGAGTGTCCTGAGATTTTTTGGAAATTTGTTGTTACTATATCGATTTCGCCTAACACTTCCTTAGAGTTGGGAAAGGTAAGTAAGACATCATCAGCAAACAACATTATTTTAGAAATATATTGGTCATATATATTTATACATCTTATCTTTGGGTTATTACATATTAAAATGGCAAGTATTTCTATGGCCAGAGCAAATAGGATAGGGGACATGGGGCATCCTTGTCCAGTACCTCTAGTGATATGGATTGCTTTAGAAGTAAAGGGACCTAATTTGACATATGCTGGATTATTTTCATAGATTTTCTTTATCATTGTTATTAAAGGGGGGGGGGGTCAAATAACTGTAAGAGTTTAAATAAATAACCCCAATTTAAGGAGTCAAAGGCCATATGAATATCTAGACTTATTATCAGTGCTTCATGGTTTCCTCTATTGAGGTAATCTATCAGAGTTAATACTCTTTTAATATTATCCTGTGTATGCCTGTTCTGTATGAAACCAGTTTGGTCTTCATTAATTATTTTAGATATGGGTATTTTCAATTTATTGACCATAATTGACATAAATAGTTTATAATCATTATTCAACAAATAAATTGGTCTATATGAGTTGCAATGATTAGGGTACTTAATCTCTTTTAATATAGATGAAATTAGAGAATATCTCAAAGAAGGAGGAACATTTGCTAATGTTTGAACTTCAAGAAAGGTTTTATGTAGGAGAGAAGTTATAGAAAAAGGGAACAATCTATAAATTTCTATAATTAAGCCATCTATTCCAGGTGCTTTATTAGATTTACTTCCTGTAATCCCAGCTATACTTTATTTTTGAGAAATAGGTTTTTGTAGATCTAACTTAAGTTCCTCAGGAATTCTTGTTATGTTGGGAACTATATTCTCTAACTTCTCACATTCATTTGTACTTATTTTATCTTTATGATGCTCTGCACAATGATAATTAAAAGCATCCAGAATGTTTCCTATGTCTGAGACTTTTTTCCTTTTCCCTTCATGAAAGATACTATCAATGTTATTAATTTTTGATTGTATCTTAACTTTCATAGATAGGTTATGAAGATGCTTAGGAGAGGTAGCATAAGAATTTAATTTCAGTTTTTCCATAGCTAAATTAGTTTTATGAGATAATATTTCACTGTATTTCTTATTTGTTTCTTCTATTTTCCTTTTATTATCTGTAGCAATTATGTTTTTATTAGATTTAAGTCATAATATTTGATTTTGGAGTTGCTGTAACTCTGAGTCCCATTTTTTTTATTTTATCTTTGAACCAGTTAATGGTTTTACCATATAGATAGGCCTTAAGAGAATCCCAAACTATAATTGTGTTTGCTTCAGATTTATAATTAATCTCTAAGAAAAGCTGAAGTTCAGAAGTTATCCAAGATTTAAAAGTCTTTAATTTGTGTGATATATGAAGGAATCCTTGGAGTAATAACTAACTGATTGAATTCCAAGTGTATTGTTAACAACAGGGAATTATGATCTGAAAAGGGACAAGGTTGTATTGAAAAATTCAAGATTTTAGAATAAAAATCTTGTGAGATATAAATTTTATCTATTCTAGTTTGGGTACCATGACTATAGTCCTGGTGTGAGAATAGTAAAGAATTTGGTCCCAAAGCATTAAAGGTATCTTTTAATTTAAACATTTCTGTCAATTATTTAACTGATTGGCTGAGGACAATAGTCCAGGTGATTTCCTATTGGTAGTTTCTTTAATATCTGTGATACTACTGAAATCACCTCCTAGTATAATATTACCTTTAGAAGTAGTTATAATAAAGTCTAAGTGTCCAACCCCCATACCTGGGAACCAGTATAAATTAACCAGGGTCCAAATTCTATTATTAAACTTAAGTATAACTAAGGCCATGAGTCCATCATTATCTGCATGTTTGTAAATGATTTGGGGATTTAAGAAAATCTTTTTCCATAAAATTGTTATGCCTCTGGTCTTATTTTTATAAGAAGATTGAGCAAGTATTGTGTATTCATTAGGGTCCCACATAAATGTATAATTTATTTTAAAGTGTGTCTCTTGGAGAAAAACTTGAGCCTTGTTTAGTTTTAAGATACCTTAGTAGGTTGGCTCTCTTATATGGGTTGTTTAAGCCATCAGTATTTAAAGATGTTTGTTTGTTTGTCTTTCGGCTTTTCCCGGTTAGGGGTCGCCACAGCGGAACTCCAGTCCACTAATGATTGGCAGTAGATTTTCACGAGCGCCGAGATGCCAGCCCGACGTCCAACCTTCAACAAAGGCACGCCCATTTACATATGTCTTTCGAACGCCACCCAACCACGGGGAGGACTTGCAGACTCTACAAAGAAGGCACTCCCCGCACTCCAGCCGAGAATTGAATGGGAGAACCTCTTGCTGTGAGGCAACAACACTACCGCTGCACTACCGCGACTTCTCCATTAGTATTTAAGGATATCAAAGTTAAATCCATATCAGAATTCTTTAAAGATAGCAAATAATAAATAATAAAGGAACTTGTATTAACAGAATCCTGTATACATAATACTCTCTCTGAATAGACAATAGAATATCAATTGTTGTATTTCTATTTATTTCATTCCAAATAAATTTCCCAATGAAAGATAAAAGTAAAACAATTGTGTCAGGCATTTCAAAACTAGAAAAACAGTTAAATAGCAAAAAATGAGCATATTTCACTCTGATATAAACCTATACATGGAATAAAATACATTCCTCGTCTAGCAAACAAAACTAAATGTGCTAGACTTCCTATCCCAACCATCAACCTTTGTTGGGTCGAGCCCATGAAAACAAAGTAAAAAATGGAGAATATATTATAAATTAAGAGAAAAATAGTAGCGATAAACAACTAATCAGATATCAATTCCAGTTAAGTTTTAGAGATGAGTTACATACATTATTATCAGAAACATTAAACATTTATACAGTAATTGTTCACTAAGGAAGCAAGAGACATATTAGGATATACATAATCTGAATTTAGTGCTTAATAGACTAAGGAAACATTAGCTTTACTAACAATCTAAATGATTACCCAAAATACCTAAGCATGTCATCTGTATTAGTTCTAATAAAAATTTCAAAATGGCAGAGCAAATCAAAGAATCATTTAGCATTTGTATTTACTTGCCCTCTGAATAAATCTTATCATAACAAACTCCCACTAAATAAAAACTTGATGAGAATTGGGTGTTAGTATATAGTGAGTGTGTGTCATTCCCAAAAGATGTTAACATAAATTTTTAGAAATAATCCATAAGACATATTTGTCCTTAATTAACTCCTAAACTTTTGGAATAGCAGATATTTAAATAACTGATTATAATCAATAATAATTAACTGGCATCAGTTAAAATGACAAAAATTTGTAAAAAAAACATTATTTATATAAAACTTACTATGGATAACAGGTCTTAAAAGTGATTGACTCAAAGACAAATTTAAGATAGAGATAGCTGTAAATATCTGCCATAGTAATAGGGTCAAGGGCGCCCGCAGGCAGGTGCAAGGGGGTGCACTTGCACCCCCCTGGAATCGGCTGACTAGTTAATCTTCTTTTAGTTTAAAATTAAAAAAAAAAAAAATTTTTATTTTCAGGGCGTTCTTCTTTAAGAACGCCCTTCAAGTCCAGGCACAGATGCGTGCTGACATCATCGCGCAGGGCACACATTTTCAGTTTTATGAGCAGGAACTGAAACAGACAGTTTCAGGTTTGTGAGCAGGAACTGAAACAGATGGTTTCAGGTTTGCGATGGGTTTACCTTAGCTGCGAGGAGGAGGACTGAAGATGGAGTCAGATCAGCGAGCAGTGAAACGGAGCTATGATGGGTTTACTTTAGCTGAGGACTTCACGGGAGATAACAGGGACGCTTGTCAGAGTGAGTAAGATGTGTGTGTGTGTGTGTGTGTGTGTGTGTGTGTGTGTGTGTGTGTGTGTGTGTGTGTGTGTGTGCATTCCTTCAGTTACAAATATAGATTCATAGATAGAGGTTCATAGATTAGTACTAAGCTAACTGCCCTTGCGAGCCATTTTAAGCTTAGCCAATTATCCCTTATGAGACTCAAACCCTGCACCTTGTGTTTGTAAGGCAAACACCTTAACCATTAGGCCACCCTCCCTTTCAGTTTTGTGCTTATAGACCTTTTTTCTTCACTTGTATACAGAAAATTTTATTTTCTTGTTTTAATTACATAATTAGTATTACATAGTTGGTATTATTTGTTTTTTGTTAGATTTGCATTACCTGACCTGAACTAATATCTTTGTATTTTTGCTCTTTGCCTATATCATAAGTGATTATTTTACATGTATTTCTATAACCATGCTTTAATCTGTGGAGCTTTTCTCCCCGGGCCTCCACTGAAAATGGACAACGATCCAGCTGGACTAGCCCGGTCAACAAATGTAAAATAAAAATAAATAAATAAATAAATAAACACTCTTGCTTGCAGTAATGCAGTTGTGAAATCTATTTCTTCATTTACCATGATCTATCAGTACATTAATTAAATACAGCAATAAAGTTAGAAATACTGCAGTTATGCATTCACATCTGTCTCTTTACTGAAAGTATTATATTGCTTCAGATAATTCTCCATAACTTTCTATTAATTATTTCCTCTCTCTCTCTCTCTATATATATATATATATATATATATATATATATCTTGTTGAAATCAGTTAAACACAGTATTAGTATACCAGAAGTCTAGGTCAACCTCTATAATTGCCACTCCTGCTGTCTCCTTTTATAGAATACTGTGGCCTCAGTTGCAATGAGAAGAAATGAAACAGTTCTTGTTTATCTGTAATTCTCACTTTTGCCATTTATATCTAAGTATGCCATTTTAATTTTTAAGTAAGTGTATTCATTGCCTTATTTGTTTAACCATGCATTTATTCAAACAATACTATCTGCATTCTCATAACTTGTTAATCTCCCATTTACTGTCAGTATTAAACAAAAGTAGATAACTTTGGTGGAATGTTTTCTTAAAATATTTATGCTTTACATTTAAGTCTATAAATTTACTTCAGCATGAATGTGCAGTCACAGAACAATGTTGCAAGTTATGGAAGTTTTCATTCCCTAAGCTGTTCAAAAGTGTACTTAATAGTTTTCAATTCTAAATATATAAGGTGCTGATTTAAAAATGTATGCAGAACTAATAATATTGTTTATATTTCTGTGAAGCATGTGCTGGATGTGTACTTCACAATGCTGCACCCCTACCATTCCCCCACCTCTATTCTGACGAGGATATGGTATCTGACTAACTTCAGCCATGTTGTATGTGCAGTTACATATTTGAAAAGAAAGGACTTTGTCATTCAACTAATGCATTTGTAAATAATTCATGGCATACATAAAATAGTCTGCTTCTAATATTAGTAGTACCTTACTTAACATTATAATAAATTAAAGTATGGAAATTCAAACATTTTCTTTTATTTTTTATTCCTGCCTACAGAGATGGAAAACTAGTTGTTAAGAGTACTTATGCAAATGTATACCTGTGCTTTTCTGACATGTATATGCATAATATTATTTTACAAATATGCATCTTACATTTTTCTTTGTACAGTCAGTGTAATCTTATAAGCATTACATATGTCTATGCTGATGTACTTCTGTATATGCTATGTTTTTGTGGCATTATAATAACAGTGTAGATAAATTAATGCAGGTGCACATTTTTCTTCAATCAAATACTCTGATAAAGTCATGTCCTTAAATGTTTTACCCATGTTAAATATGCCCCCCCCCAAATATTTATACTCACTATAGGACTCTGGTCTTCCTGACTACCTGGTTTACCCTCTCAGCCAGATGTTCTTCATACATTTCTTCTGGTCATTGTACCTGTCACAATTCTACTGACCAGAGCCGGTAATTCTTGTGAGGGTCTCCAGGTACTCATCCAAGTCCTGCCAGCTATCTATTTTCTTCTAAACAAATGCCTTTAGTGATCAACTTGATCATTTCCAGATATGACTCCTTCAGAAGATAGAGCATGATTTTAGTTTCTTTACCAGACCAGCTTGGAGTGCTGCTTTGTGCCTGAACAGGTACTGCCATGGCTAGAAGGGCCAGTACCAGAGTAAAGACAGTATGAATAGAGCTATGGTTCAAGGTTTTAGAACCACTCTGCCTAGGGTGTGGCAATACCATAACCAAACTTAGATAACCAGCAAGGGCATTACAGTTGCTATTCTTGTTATTGGCAAGTTTGGTGTAACCAAAAATACTTTGTCATAGACATGTTATTTTAAAGGAATACATTCTAATTTAAATTATATTGTGCATACAAAAAATGCAAAACTAATTTCCATTACATAATAATTATAATTGCCAGTGCTTGCCTTAACTATCTTTTGTGTAAGCATAAAACCGGAGTATTATAGTTTCCTTCATTGTTGCATCACTGATATATATTTTTCTTTTTTTGTGAGGTATTGTTACATAAATACATCTATGTGGTTGACAAGCAGTGGCTATAAAATTTTTAGTGAGCAGAAATGGCAAGGTATGTCACAGGAGAACAGATGGGCAGAGATTACACTGTATTACTGTGATAACTATAATGCATAAGACTCCATTTAATTTTATCTGAATATTTTCCTTATCAGCTTAACTGAGCATATCTGTAGCATGCTAAGAAAGGAGTGAAAGTACTGCAGATGGCTGCAGACTCCTCTGCCAGTCACAGTGCATTCACTGTAGTCAAAATCCATGTTCATGAGCTTTAGACCATTTCACGTCAAAAAGTATCCATGCACATTCATGTATTATTGCAAAATAGTCTAACACAGATGAAATTACTTCTGCATACAGTTGCTCATTCATTATTTTCTAGTGACAGATCATCCCTTAACAATATAGTCTTTCTTTATTTTTTATCAACCTTTCTTCCCCTTTACCTCCCATGAATTATTAATATATAATGTTGAGCTAGTTTACAGAATGATGCATTTGCCTGAGATTCATTGTGTTTATATTAGTAGCCCTTAATATCAGTTTATCAGTTGGCTCAAAGAAAAAAAAAGAAAATATTTCTTGAAAAACAAATTGCACAGACAACTGTTTGTAGGCATGGTACTCTGCTTAGCTCCACATTTTTATTGTACCTGCTTCAAATAAAGTATAAAAGTAGCTGTATATTACCTCATTCCATTGCAAGAGAAATTCTGTGGCATCTTTCAATAGGGCTCATTGCAAAACAACATGGATTATGTGAGAGAATGAACTCTCAAAGCAGTATGTACTGCAATGAATAAAACCTTATTACCAGATGCATCATGTGCTAGTACAGGTCTGTTAATTAATAACTATGTTCAGCAAATTCTGTTTTTCAAGAAAATGTAGAAAAGCTACATCAGAGATAAGCCATTTTGTCTAGAATGTGCAGTTACTTTTTTAGAATAGAAATCTGTATTTTAAGGGCCTATGGCAAAAAAATGACTAAAATAGACTGAATGGAATTTCAGTAACTATGAGGATGGTGATAAACTGCATCCATACAAGCCATTTGGCCTTTGGGCTTACTGTGTGTGGTAGGTTCGATAAACTGAAGAATAAATTAAATTTTAGACTTTGCCTATAATAAAGTAAACACTTAAGATAATAAAAAATCAGTCGAAAAAACATAAAATAAGCTGCAGCAGATGCTGCTAGGAGTTAGAATGAGAAACGTTTTTTTTTTTTTTTTCCTTTATAGCTTAATTGAGGGGTTGACCAGCATTCAGGAGATGGTACACAATGTCTTCATGTTCATCCACAGATATCTGAAAAATAATATGTAAGTTGGCAGTCTTTTAATTGCCTTCGACATTAAATGGTAACATTTTAATGTTTAATTCCTGTTAATGGATTACCATATGAAAAGACTGTTGACCTTGGTTGCTTCTGTTCTTCATAAAATCTGTGGTTTCTGTATTTATGTGCCCTTGCAAAGCCAGTAGTGGATTGATGCAGTGGTAGCATTGTTGCCTGACAGCTACATGTTCTCTGGTTTGATTCTTGGCTGGGGTGCCTTACCTACTAAAAGTTAGCTTTTGTTCCAAGTCAGACTTTCCTGGTTAACAAATGTTAAAAATGACACGCATTTGAATATCAGACTTCATATTCTTCAGAAAGTGCATGGTAACACAAAAGCTTTTATTCTAGCAATTTTCTAAGTGTATAAGATGGTTATTTGAAATTTGTCCCTATTTTTGGGACTGTATTCCCCCATTATTGACTTCATCCAGGTTTTGTGCTAAGGGTGAGAGCTATGGTAAGAACTGAATATGTTTGGGGGTTATATTCCCCCATTACTAGCTTTGTCCGGTTGTTTTTTGCTAAGAGGTTGACGAGAGCTATGTTGAGAACTGAATTCACTGAATGTTTGGGGGCTGTATTCACCCATTATTGGCTTTGTTCAGGTGTTTTGTGCTAAGAGGTTGGCAGCTGTGCTATGGTGAGAACTGGATTGACTAGATGGTAGCCATTTAAGTTTCCATCTTCCTCTTTCACAAATCAGCTTATTTGGCATAGTGGTATGTTGCTCTGTTTTGCACAGGGTCCCCTGGGTTCAAGATGTGGCAGTGAAATGTATGGTGGCAACGCAGCATTTTATTCTAGTAACTTTCCAACATTATACAAGCAATGTTTAAAATGTGTCCCTGGTTTTTGGCCTTTTGTCCCCCCCCCCCCCATAAATTTTGGCTTTTTCCAGATTTCTTGTGCTGCAAAGTTCAGAGATACAGCTGAGTGTCGAGTAGATTTTACAAGGAGCTGAGAGCTGCAGGGAAACAAAAATTTAGTGCTGCTTATGCTTAGTCTGCTTGCATTGTTAATAGCACAACAGGTTGCTTTTGATGCTCAAGGTTGTGGGTTCTACTCCCACAGTAGACAGATGCATTGCTGATACTGTACTGTGTTATAAAAGGGGTGGATGCTGCAGTCCTTTTTGGCAAAGATACCTAGTAACTATGAACCTGTTATCAGTTTGCTATCCATTCCCCATTGTGGTATTACTAGCTTATCATTTTTTTAATACATGCAACATAGGCAATTTATTCTTCAAGGGCAACAGGCACTTTATTGTAGATGAAACAATGACATATAAAGTTGTTTGTTAGCAGTAACCTCTTTATTAGTTACAGATTTCTTTAATGTGGATTTTACTACTTCAGAGATTGTGCATATTTACTGATACTGGTGGACTATAGAAGGCTGAGTAGACTTTTTATGATAGAAATGTTCTGAATTGGGCAGTTTTGTCATTTGGTGTATGCATTTTGTTTCATTGTTTACTGGAAAAATGCTCAAAACAATACATTTAAAATGCCCTCTAACAAGTGTACTATATTGTACAAGGAATATAATGTAATGCAGTCAGGAAGGTGTATCAAAGAGCATGTGTATGGTTCATGTTCAAGGGGCCTATGATTTTGAAAATAGCCCAAAGTTAATCTTTATCTGCCACTGGCAAAATGTATTTTCTTTGAATGTGGGTTTCAATGCTGTTTCAATGCATGTGAGTTTCAAGGGCAGAGAAGTTTTAATGCTAAGTCTATTTTCATTGTGAGACTGAATTGCTTTGCTTAACAGATATCTATTAGGGTTTGTGCTGTAAAATGCAAAATAAAACTTTCAAATGAAATCTAAATCATCGCAGAAGTAAAGCAGTATGCAAATTACAGTGTTTATGGTAAATGAGGCAAAATAACCAAGGAATGGGACATTGGAATGGCTGCAGGGGGGGAGGCTCCATTTGACCATGATTTTGTGAGGGGGGGGAGGGTAGCAAACTCAGACAGCCCCGGTTGAACTATACCTCTCAGTTGTCCATATTTTTGCAGAATGAATAGATATTTGCTTCTTATTTTTTGGTTTGTTCCTCATACAATTTGTGATTTTCTAGCAAATAATTTAGGAATGAAGTCACTAAATGACAGACATTGAGTTTCAGATGTCATAACTTTCAGAAAAATGTATGCTAATGCAAGACCTGTTATTCTATCACTTGTCTTAAGTTTATACAAGAGCAATTTTTAGTAGTGTTTGTGTGTTCCCCCAATATTTGTCCTTGTCCAGATTTCCTGCATTAAGAGGTTGAGAGGTATGTGCAAATCGCTTTGTAGAATTAGGAATATCCAAACCTCTCCATTGTCCCCAATTTTGGCTCAAAATGTTGCTCTCCCCTAATAATCCCTCCTCAAAATGGCAATTTTGGAAGAAAACTTGATTGAAGTCTCCTAGAATAATGGTGTTGGCTTAATGCATAGGGACACCATATTAGTTAGGTAGGAGATATGGACTGATGGGATACATAGAGGGGACCTATAGTTAGGTATGACACAGTAAGGAGTTTTGTTAATGCTAAGTTGGATGTAGAGGAATTCCACGTCATTATCTCACCTAGCAAGTCTGGAGATGAATTGTTCTTTAAGAATATGTAGATACCATCACCCTTTCATCTAAGGTGGTAGACCTGAACTTGTGGCAGGTATTGAAATCCTGCATTAAAGGAGTGCTGTCATCGATCTTGAACTAGGTCTCTGTGATGATGCATATATAGATGTTTTCCAGGGGAAGCAGTGCTTGTAAAGAGTGGACTTTTAGCTTAGCCTCTGAAAAGGAAACTGGTTATTTTCTAATTCATGTAGCTATAAAATTCAGTATAAAAACTGTAAAAGTTTCTGAATGCAAACACTATTTATTAAAGCAGCATCACGGTAGGGAGTAGTTCAGTACAGAGAGATTCAACTATATACATAGCCATGGGTTCCTTTATACCTTTCTGTCAAAAACCAACACCATGGTCACACAGAGTTTACAGTTGTTGTAACTTTGAAAAAAATCTGTTTATGTATTTCTTGCACTAAGAAGTTGTGTGTGTGTGTGTGTGTGTGTGTGTGTGTGTGTGTGTGTGTATGAGGGAGGTAGCATACCCCGCAGCTGTCCAGGTTTTTGCAGAATGTCCGGATTTTTGCCCCATATTCCTCCTAAAAAGGATTGAAGTTGCTAAATAATGAGACATTTCAGTTTTAGACATCATATCATTTAGAAAAATGCATACTAACACAAATCCTGTTACTCTTGTAATTTTCTAAGTTTATGACAGCCATATTTATAATCTGTCCCTATTTATTTTAGGCTTTGTCCAGATTTCTTGCACTAAGGTTGAGGCTTTGAGGGGTGTTGTGGTATGTTTGTGAGAGAGAGAAAGTGAAATGCCCAAGTTAGAGTTAGCAGGTGGAATTTATTTTCAAGTGCATTTTCAAGGAACTGTGAGTTTTAAGGGAAGTGAAGTTTACTGCTGCTCATGCCAAGTCTATTTACAATGTGCAACTGTTTTGTTTAGCAAATGGTATCTCTATTGTGGTATAAAGTTTTAAAGCTATGTTAGTAGCATCACAAGTAGAATACTTGAATCTTAATGTAGTGGCTTGAGGTTCTATTCCTACAGCATGTACATTTGTATGCTGCAGTCCTGAGGATGTCCTCCTTTGGATGAGATGCCTAATAACTATGAACCTGTTTTTCAGCTTGCCATCCATTTTCTATTGCAATATACCAGCTTACCATTTTTTTAATTTAACATAGGCAATTTATTCTTTGACGGCAGCAGGCACTGAAATATACAGTTGTTTTCTAGCAACAACATCTTCATTAGTTTCAGATATCTTTAATGTGGAATTATTCAGATTACTTTTACTTCGGCAGAGACACTCAAACAAGTGTTGCTGTATAATACAAGGGATATAATTCAATTATATATTATAATTAAGACAATCAGGTAAATCAAATAACTTTTGCATGGCCCTAACAGTGTGCAAGGAGCCTAATGCTTGAAAACAGTTCAAAGGTAAATAACCTGCCACTGGCCAGATGCATTTTCTTTGAATGTGGGTTTCAATGCTGTTTCATTGAATGTGAGTTTCAAAAGTAGAGAAGCTTTAATGCCAAGTCTGTTTTCAAAAGTAGAGAAGCTTTAATACCAAGTCTGTTTTCATTGTAAGACTATTGCTTTGTTTAGGTTTAGTAAATGTCTGTGTTTGGGCTATAATGTTTGAAATAAAAGTTGTAAATTAAATCCAACTGCCCGTAATCATTGTAGAACTAAAGCATAAAACAGTATGCACACAGATTTGAACAGTGTCTACAGCAAATGGGGAGAAATAGCCAAGTAATAGGACACTGAAATTGCTGTGTGGGCGGGGCTTGGGGTGGGTGGACTTGGGCAGGGCTGTGTTGGCAGGGGGCGGGGAGAGCTATGTGGGTGGGGCTCTGGGTTTGCACCCAAAATCCTGCGGGCTCCCTTGAATAGGGTAATACTGAAATAACTTTGTTGTGTTATCACAAGTCATAGATATTACTGAGCTCTTTCCTTCATAAAGTGCTAATATACTAAAAGACATAACTTTATAATAACTGAAAACATGACATCCGAAATATAAATAATATCTAAGATACAATAATGAAATCAACATATTAAATGCAAAGTAATTATAGTTCAATCAAAATTATTCATACATATATTTGCTAGGACGTAGTATGGTGTTTGAGTATCCTTACAATTATTACCATTAGTCATAAGCATTTCTGGGAAATGTATAAGCCTATACTAAACACTTGCTAACTGCATAGGAAAGTTATTTATAAAGATCTATTTATAAAAAAAACTCAAGTATATTCATTAGAAATAGTGGCTATAATTAACTGTTTACAAGGAAAAATGACATTTCTGTATATATTTAATCACAAAATATAGTCACTATTATAAAAGGGAACCATGAATATGTTTGCAGACAGTGTAGCTCATAATTCTTGTAAAAGAAGCCTACTATGCTATATTAACTAATCAGAGACTTGACATTCACAATTAGGCTTGCATATACACATTAGATGTAATGTAATCTGAGCTGCATGTATAGAATGCATGATGTCATGTGCTAAGAAAGCTTCGCTTCTTAGATTTCAAACTGACAATGTGATGTTGTAAATCTTTGTTCATTAATTACTATTAGGACCTTGGTTCCATCCTCGGAACTGGTACGGCCATGTCCAAGTTCGCGCCAGCCAAAAACTCTCAGCTAAGACCTACCCATAATGCCCCTCTCCTAGTTACTCTAGATGTCGTTTGCCACGTTCCTATTCAGATTTGCTAGCCATCTCTCTCAAAGCTAAGTAGAAAATTGTCATTTTTAAGATAGTTTCCCTTCAAAATTGTTTATTTTTAATCTATTTAGCCTTTTCTCACTGTCATCTATAACCTAATTCTATTCCCTACCCTTTACCTTGGTAATTTAATTTCTACCATTATTGGTACTGTCCCTCTCTCCTGCCTTTGACAGGCCCCATCATCTCACATGAGGTATGGGCCACCTTGAACTGATTACATGTACAGATCTGCAATCATGGGAGTGCATACATATCTGTTAACTTCATTATATCGAAGCATAGTGAAAGTTTTAAAACATAAGAAGAATGAGTCTAAAATGACTTCCCTGCTTAGTTTATCAGAAGCATATCTGTGTCTATCAGGAATGGAAATCAAACCAGAAGTAGACAAAAATCAGGCAGCAACTGAATGTGCCAAAAACAAAGAGAGGAATATAAGGAAAGGATCAGATGAGAAGGCAAGAAATGTGCAAAAGACATAAATATAGTTGCAAGTACAGAAAACTCCTGGAACCACACAGTCCAAACTTGTCAACTTACATCATAACATAAATAAAGTTTTTTGAAGGCAGAGATTTATTAACCCAAAGATTCCATACCAGTCATTACAGATGGGTTATTCTGCCATCAGGCGGGTCCTCGGTCGACCGAATTCCAAAGTCTAGGTCCGGCATCAGTTGTCGTCGCTTCTTCCCTGACGTCAGTGCGGCAGGGGTATAAAAGAGGCAGCCAACGCCATCTTCTTCAGTTTTTCTTGCCCCAGATGTCAGGTGCCCCCAGAAGGAAGGCAAAACATAAATATATGTAATCATGCAATATAGAATAATCAAAAAACATTAGTTGCAAGCAAATACACCATAAAGGAATACCCCAAATAGGTTGTATGAGAAGGTGTTTGTCATAAGTCCTGTCCTAAGAGGGGACGGAGGGAGGGTAACCTGGACTGCAGCTGTATGAGCACTCGAACATCTACATTTATGGTAGGTACAAAACTGTACTATGTTCATCGTGCATACAGCTGCAGTCATTACAGATGGGAAGAATCCCAAAGCTAAGTAGGGGTGGCAGGCACTAAGTGGAACTAGGAGGAGCAAGGATGCCCTGCAAGACTGCCGTGGCAAATCCCGCTCTAGATTTAGAGTATAGTGGAAGATGATTGTGCTTGGAGAAAGTGTGCACTGAACTCCAAGTGGCTGCTTCCAAAATGTCCTTGGTAGGGACCCCCCTGAGGAAAGCTGCGGAGGTAGCTGTGGCCCTGGTGGAGTGGGATCTGATGCATGTAGGCACAGTTTGTCCATGAAATGAGTAACAAAAGCGTATGCAGTGGGCTATCCATTTTGAGATTGTCTGTTTGGAAATAGCCTTTCCTTGAGCACCTGTAGCATAGGACACAAAGAGTTGCTTGGATTTCCTGAATGGCTTTGTCCTGTCCAAATAATAACAAAGTTGTCTGTGAATGTCCAAGGAATGTAGTAGTCTTTCCCCTTTGTTTTGTGGATTAGGATAAAAGGTAGGTAAGTGGATAGTCTGATTCAAAGCTACACTGGATACTACCTTTGGCATAAAGGTAGGGTTGGTTCATAAGGAAACTCTGTCCTGATGGAAAATGATGAAAGGTTGCACAGCCATGAGGGCCTGTAGCTCCGAAACCCTGCATGCGGAGGTGATAGCCAGAAGGAAGGCTGTTTTCCATGACAAGTATTGAAGTTCTGTTGAAGAAGCTGGCTCGAAGGGAGGAAGGGTCAGCTTTTCCAATACAAAGTTGAGGTCCCAAGCAGGGACTGGTGGTTTCCTTGGGGGTTTTATATTCTTTGCCCCTCTGAGGAACTGCCTTAAGAGAGGATGAGAGAATAAAGGAGGATCTGTGTTGTACAGTGCAGAAATGGCTGAAGCGTGGATTTTGATGGAGGAGAATGAAAGTCCACTGTTTAACATCTCAGCTAGGTACTGTAAAATTTGAGGTAAATTTATTACCCAAGGATTCTGGCCCTTTTCTTGATTCCAGGCACAAAATTGTTTCCATTTGGCGGAGTAGGCTTTTCTAGTAGAAGGTCTTCTGGCCTCCAAGATGACATCCTGCACCTCCTTGGAGAGGAGGGTCTGTTGGGAAATCAAGGAATTCTCCATGCAGCTAGATTTAGGGTTTTGAGATGGCTGTCAAGGGTTTTGTAGTTGTGCTGGGACAACAGAAGAGGGACTAGAGGTAGGATCCATGGTGGGGAATGTGTCAGGCTCTTCAGGAGTGGATACCAGTGTTGTCTTGGCCAGTCCGGAGCAATGAGAATCATTTTTGGCCTCTCTGCTCTGGCTTTTAATAGAACGTTGGGCAGCAGAGGAAGAGGTGGAAAGGCATAGACTGTCAATGTTGTCCATTTGAAAGAAAGTGCGTCCACTTTCCAGGCCTGTGGATGATAGGTCCTTGAACAGAATTTTTTCAACTGGTAATTTCTGTGGGTAGCAAAGAGATCTATGTCTGGCTGTCCCCATGCCTGAGTTATCTTTGTGAAAACTTGAGGATGCAACTTCCATTCATGTGGATCTGCCATATTTCTGCTTAGGCTGTCTGCCAGTGTGTTTTCCTTCCCTGGCAGGAATTGTGCCTGTAGTTGAATGTGCAATTCCAGTGCTGTGTTCCATAGGGTCATGGCTTGCCTGCACAGGGGGTATGAATGAGTTCCCCCCTGTTTGTTTATGTACCACATCACTGTGGTGTTGTCTGTCCTTATCAATAGCTGGCCTGGATGCAGTAGGTCTTTGAAGGTCATAACAGCATTTTGCATGGCTAGCATTTCCTTTTGGTTGATGTGTAGGCGCTTCTCTTTTTGGGACCATTTTCCCTGAATGCACTGATCTGTCATGTGTGCTCCCCAGGCGTAGTCTGAGGCATCTGTTGTGATGATTTGAGTTGCTTGAGGTACACAGAAAGGGAGACCTGTGTTTCTTTAGCATGCTTGAGCCCACCACAGAAATTCCTTTTGAAGGCATGGAATGAGTGGTATAATTGTTTCCAAGCTGTGGCTGTGTTGAGACCATAAGTTTTTTAGGTACCATTGAAGTTTCCTCATATGCAGCTTTGCACATGGGATTAGTAGGATGCAAGATGCCATGAATCCCAGAGCCTGCAGGACTTTCCTTGCAGTCAGCCTGGTGAAGGTCGCCATTTTGCTGAAGTATTGAGACAGTTGCCCTTGTTTGTCTGGCGTGAGGTAGGCCATCTGGGTGGTTGTATTCAAGCTGGCACCCAGGAAAATTATTTGTTGAGAGGGTATTAGTTTTGATTTCTTTTTGTTGACTGTGTATCCCAGAAAGTTCAACAGTTTTATTACAAACGCCAAGTGTTTCAGTAGTATGTCCTTGCTGTCCGCTTGGATCAGGCAGTCGTCCAGATATGGGTAGATTTGTATTCCTTGTAGTCTACAGAAGGCGATTACTGATGCCAGGCATTTCGTAAACACACTGGGCACAGTAGATAAGCCAAAGGGCAATGCAGAGAATTGATAATGGGTTGAACCTGCAAGAAATCTGAGGTATCTTCTGCAATCTTGTCTGATAGGGACATGCAGGTATGCCTCCTTGAGGTCCAATGTTACCAGCCAAGACTCTGTGCCCAGCATGGGAAGAAGCTGCTGTAATGTGAGCATCTTGAATTTTGGTACCTGTAGATATGTGTTTAGGATGGATAGGTCTAAGATAGGTCTCCAATCTTTGTCTTTCCTTGGTGCCAGGAATAGTCTGGAATAAAACCCTTGACCTTGTTCTTTTGCAGGTACCTCTTGAATCGCTTTCATGTCCATGAGAGCTGAAGTATGTTTTTGTGCCTCTGCCCTTTGATTTTGTGGCAGGTTTGGCATGCCTCTCATTTTTGGAAGGGTGTGAAAGTGGAACCTGTAGCCTCTGTCTATAATGTCCAGAATCCATTTGTCCTTTGTAACAATATGCCAATTTTTTGAGAATAATGCCAGTTTTCCGCCCAAAGGTGTTGCCATTAAAGCTTTGCTTGGCAGGTATAGGGGGAAGTCATTGTGACTGTTTTCTAAATGACTGTGATCTATCTTCTCCACCTCTTGGGGTTGGTGCTTGCCACTGTCTGGCTCTGAAAGATCCTTGAGGTTGCCCTCTACCCCTTGGGCGTCTGTATCTGCTCCTTTGAGGTCTGTCTGTGGCTGGAAAGGACCAATTTTTTGAAGGCCAGTTTCTGCTGAAACGTGGAGGTTGTAACTGCAGGAAATCTTTCACTGTATGCATTGATTTCGCTTTTTCCCTCCATTTTCTTTAGAACCTCCTCAGCTTTAACACCAAACAATACATCTTTTTGAAGAGGTGCATCTAATAATTTAGCTTTGACATGATCTGGTAAGGCTTGCTCTTTGAGCCAAGCACGCCTACGTATAACAGACTCCGTAACAGCAACTCTGCATGAGGCCTGTAAAGCATCAAAACTACACTGCAAGGTATGTTTACCCACTTGCTCTGCACCATGCAACAAATCCTGCAACTCTTTTAAATCTGGTTGTTCTGGTTGTGTCATCTTGCTTTTCAGGTGAGATATCAAAAACTGTTGATACTTTAACATATGAAACTGACAGTTTAATGCCCTCATGGTTAAAGTGGCCGGGGTGTACACCTTTTTCCCCCATCTTTCTAAAGCTCTGGAATCTCTCTCTGAAGGTAATGGGTTTTTAGCAGTAGAGGCCTTAATTCCCTTGGGACCCTGTGAAATAGTTTCGGGGTCAGCAGTATGGCTTTTATATAGGAACTGGTGAGAATCAGGAACCCGGTAATACCTGTCTGGTTTAACAGGAGCTGGAGGCAAAGAATCTGGATTAAGGCTGGCTTCTGTGTACACATCATCCAATATATCTTAAACAGGAGGGATAGCCAGGCGCCTATGCTGGGGGAGCAAAAAAAAATATCCCTGAGCCTTTTCTTGGAATCTGAGTAATCTTGGCCTTCCCAGTGAAAGTGTTCCCTCAATGTATGTAGGGTTTCCCCAAAAGAGTAGTCCTCAGGGGGGGGGGGAGACCGAGGGAATAGACTCCTCTGCATCAGAGTCTTCGAAAGGAGAATAGGCATAATCCTGGTCCTCAGAATGTTCAGAGGTAATAGAGGCTTGATCTGAGGAAGGGTAGTCTTCCTCTAATCTGGGCCTTTTGTCAGAGGGGGGTTGAGAACCCCTGATAAGAGTAATCAAATCCTCAGCCATTTTGAGCATCTGTTTTTTAGGCATGGGGCCTTGAGAGGGGGTCTGAGGTCCCTGTTTTTTGGTTTTCATGGCTGCTTTAGATTTAGTGAAAGCTTTAATAGAGAAGGAGGAAGGCCTGAAGACACCTTGAGAAATGGCAGGCCTGTCTAAACTCTGAGTTTCCCCGCCAAGAGTGGCATCGGTATCTGCAGTAGGAATGGGGCCGAGGAGCCTGCGACCTCGGGTACTGAAGACACCGGTAATGTAGTGTCATCAGTACTCAGGGGCTGCGTAGGCGCCTCGCTGGGAACCGGAGAACCGGTAGTCGGCCTTAGCGTGGTGTCAGTAGTCGGTGCGGGCCTCGTATGTCAGTCCTTATCTTTGCGTCTTTTACTCAAAACTGGAGTCGGAGTATCCGATGACATAATGTAATTAAATGTTTTACCAAAATAGTGAAGGGTGAACTCCGCCCAGCGCTTAATAGTGTGCTTGTTGAATCTAGCACAAAAATGGCAGGCCAAGACATCGTGGTCTGGGCCTAAGCAAGGTATACAGAAAGAGTGGAAATACTTATGCGGTATTTGCTTCCCACATGAAATGCAATTATTAACTTTGTCTGACATTGGTCTGAGGCAAGAAAAGTTTCCCCAACGGGGTAATTAGCTTTCAAGAAGACTTCGGCTGAAATATTTTCATAAATCTCAGGAGCTGGCCGACCGGCACTTGCTAACTGCTTCTGCTTCGGGCACCGCGCGGCAAGAAAGACTGAAGAAGATGGTGTCGGCTGCCTCTTTTATACCCCTGCCGCACTGACGTCAGGGAAGAAGTGACGACAACCGACGCTGGACCTAGACTTTGGAATTTGGCTGACTGAGGACCCGCCTGAGGGCAGGATAACCCATCTGTAATGACTGCAGCTGTATGCACGATGAACATCAGGAGTGGGAATGTGGGTATGTAGCTTATCATAATAAGCAGTTATTTCATTGCAAATCAAATCCTGCAGCCTAACCTAGCAGTTGATCCTTTATACGAATGATGCAACAGCATGATCCTCATCAAGAAACTTCAAAGTAGCTATAAAAGCCAGCTAACCATTCCATGAGCATAGACTAGCTTCTCATGCTAATTAGCAGTATTTCTTAGCTAAGTTAGAATACAATGCAATAATTCACATCATTGCTCTGAACTTACCTGTAGTGGTAGCTCTCATTCAAATCCTTTAGACATTGCCAACATACTAGCAAATGTGTTTGCTGCAAATTTGCCCCCTGATACTTTCATCCCCACTCCAAACAAACCTGAATCACCCTCTCACTATCTCAAATGTTTATATCGTTAAAGCACTTTCTAACACCAAAAACAGCTTTTCAGGGGGTTACAACACTATTATCAAACAGGCTTTTATTGATCCCTTCCTTAACTTGTGCAACCTATACCTAAGATTTGCCACAAGTTATGTTCCTAAATCATGGTGCACTTTGGTGGTGATGTCCTTCCATAAGGGTAGCTAAAAAACTGATCCAGGAAACTATAGACCTATTAATCTTACTAGTCTTATCTGTAAAGCAGTGGAACACATTACCACTGACCTCATAAACCAGGACATTGAAAATTTGATCAGGCTAGACCTGCAACACTTCAGATTCTTTAAAATTAGGTCAAGCTTGCTAAATCTTATGTGCGTTTTTGAAAACACAAACAGGTGGTGGACAGTGACCATGCTGTTCACGCTGTCTGCTTGGATCTGGAAATGATATTTAATACCACAGCCTATGATGGGACTATAAACAAGAAAATAGGAACAGAGCAGAAAAAACAGGTTTCTAACGGAAAGTATCTTGGGTCTCAAAAATCGTAGTTATCACTAAAGGGTGAAATCACTGCCTCTGGATTCTGTGTGGTACAGGCTCTTTGGGGGAGATGTGCTTTGCTTTCCATGTCCTCAGGAGCCCTGTTATTCATAACCTCCTCTTTTTAAAATATATCAAATAGTGTAGCCAATACTAGAGAAACAGATAATAATTTAAATCAGGTAACACACAAAGCAAAATGAAAAACTAGGTTTTGTGCTCGGCATCTCATTTTGCTCGAAATTGACTCCCCCTGCAATTCAAGCAATGTGACTCTGTGCTGTCCTTTAAATGTAGCTTATACAAATGGATGGGTGCCCTAAGATGCTCTCTGGGACTTACAGGCCTTGGCATCCATAAAAAGGTCAGTAGAGCCATACTGGCGACACAGCTTCTGGTAAAATGTTGTATTTCCCATGACTCCTGTGACTCCTCCCTTTAGTGAAAGCTACAGATGCAGAACTGGAAATGATACCAAAGTAAATTGTATTACTTACCCATCCTCCTTGATCACGGATGAATGGCAGTACATGTGTTTCAATGAAACTTGAAGTTGTGGAAAATATTGATGAAATCACTTGTCTGCATTTCTGAATGGCTGCCTGTATGATAAAAATTGAACAATTAAGTAATTCTCTGTTTCCTTGTCTATCACTTGTAACGATGCTGCGTAAATTATTTTTTTTAAAAGGCATGAATTATCATGCTACAAATTTATATTCATTAAAAGAAATGTAGATTTTGACATGATTGTCAGGCAGGTACTATTAAAACAGTATCATAATGTTACATTAAGGCATAAATGTTCAGACTTCAGCACCTCTTGTAAATATCTGTGAGCCCCATTCCAGCTCATAATGCAAATGACTTTCATCAAATGAAGGGTGTGGCCAGCCATCTCAGTGGCATGGTCAAAAACAGAACATAAATAATGCCACTTATTACTAGTTAACTTGTGGTTACTCTAGTGATATGGCACATGGATGCTACAATGACCACTTTTAAAGTATTTACAAGCCTTTCTGTCACTGTAGAAGAATTTTGTTAGTTGAGCCTTGGCCTTCAGTTTTCTTTCTAGACAGAAATACATAAAGGAATTTTTCTAGTAATATCATTAAGCTTTTATCATCTGTGACATATTCAGAAAAAGCCATCCTCACAATATCTTAGTCATAGCTTTTGGCACATGACACCTGTCTGCGTCTAGTTACTGCTACGTGAAACTGAATAACAATGCATGCTTACGATACAATAGGAAGAAAAGAACTGAACAGTCTGCTTTTGAAATATGCGCATCCTCTAATAATATTCGACAAAAGCCATCTACAACACAGATGAAATAATTTCAGAAGCAAAAAACCCAAAATATATAATATAAAAGAGTTAAATGTTCTTCCTGATCTTTTTGGTACTACAAAGTGATCAGATCCTTAAAAGTAGCGCAGTGCATAAAACGTTGTGCAGATCCAGCACAGAGTCAGAATGTAGTGTGCCATTCTCATTTCTCTAGGGCAGCACAAATATAACATCTCCACAGGGGATTCCTTAAATGTGTATTTATCCAATGGATTATCTGCAATATTTCAGTGGTCATTTTTCAGCTCACCATTTATTGAAAATTATGTACCAAGACAAAAATAATCTAAAAAAAAAATAAAACACACGCACAAGCCCCTACTGTAACTCCTCAAAATGTTATGTATATATATATATATATATATATATATATATATATATATATATATTTAAAACAGAAATATTATGTTTCAGTACAATGTCAATACACGCCCCAAAAAGTCTAATCTCAGTCACCATGTACATGTTGGCACTTAAAAGCAAATTACATACCAGTCTGTTCCTACAACCTGGTTTATAACTGTGCACAAGGATTTTATATCAGCTGACATTAATATGTCCATTTGCAGCCAATTTTTTCTATGATGTGCAAAGAGTACCAATAATGGAAAAAACACTGCTATACAAACTCTTGTAAAACTAAATCCATAAGTTTAGCATAAGGTTCAAGTTTGGATTTTTTTTGTTATCACTAACAGACAATGAGGGGGATCATTCACCTTGGGAATTCCAGAAACTTTGTTAGAAGTGAGAAGTTTTATCTCACTGTAGTCATGCATAGATTTAGGCACCCTTCCCTCCAACACATTTTCATTGAACCAACCCTCAATGTGTTTCTTACTCTAATGTGAAGAGCAAAAATTAGCAGCAAAGGAAGAGAACCACAGGTGCTAAATCCAGTAAAATACTGTTTATTGGTAAGCATTTTCGTCAGGTTTAAAATCCCCAAACTTCTTCAGACACCATTTAACAAACATGCCCAGCCATTTACACCATTGTCATAATTAACAGCAGCCAAGGACATCAAAGTAAACATCCCCACATGATACATTTGAAAATTCAGGAACCTACAAGTTTAAAAATACATGTTCCTTAAAAAGACATTCAGATCACTATTAATGTTGGATTACATCCAGCTACCATTTGAATTTATAGAATACACCAAGTTTCTAGTGATAAAGAATGTAATTCTATCTTTCATACACTTCTAATTTAAGCAAACTAGAAATTGACACCATGTCCTTCTCTAATGTCTGTAGATATCAGTAGTGTTCAATAAAGATAGCATCTTGTTTTCATATGTGTCAGGGTCCAATATTATGGTTACCCATCCCTTACTTGCTTTCATAAATCAAAGAGTTTCATCCTTTGGCATGGCCCACAACGCACAAAGCTTCCCTTTCACTTCTTTTTGAGTTTTATATATCTATATATATATATATATGTATATATATATATATATATATATATATATATATATATATGTATATATCTACATATATATATATTAGATATTTCTTTCAGTATATACATATATTTACCTATCTCACGTATCTATGTATGGGTCTACGTTACAAAACGGAAATACTACAGTGTCAAACTACTAAAAGTCACACTTTCAGAATCTTGAACTTTCATATTGTCAGAGGTTACTTTGCTGAATCATACCAGATTGAGCACTGATATGTTTAGGAAGGATAGCAATCCTTTAAGAGTTTTTACGTACTTCTATAAATAAAACATGACAGACATTGAGTTCATTAGTATAGGTTCAATTGTACACTTATATGTAATTAAAAGGTAAGCCAGTTTTATTTTTGGTAGTTTGCTTTTTTTCTCAGGGTAATGCAATCCTGGAATTGGCATATTGGGGGAGGGTACAGGGGGAGCTTGCCCCCTGCATGAATAAGGGAAAAGGCTACATAACTGTAGTGCTTTTATTAGCTGGATACTACCATTTTACATTTGTATTGTTTAATCTTTTGCTAGTTTTGTTGACATTGGTTTGTGAGGTTATTGTTTTATAATGTATGTGTATGGTGTGTTATTGAGCGTGATTTGGAGTGTGGAGACACAAATTTACTGTTTAAGGTGTTGTAACTCGATAGGGTTGGAGAGTAAATGTTTGATGTAGTAATTTTTGGTATTTTAAAATTTCAATGTTTTGTAATTTTGGTGTAGTGAATACTCAGATTTTACCATCCTGACATTTAATTGTATGACAATGTGGTATTTCGGAACTTCAAACATTAAAAAAAATAATAAAAATAAAAAAAAAATAATAATTTTTTAACATTTCCACACTACTAATTACACACATACATTACTAATTAAATATACCACCTCCAAGATCACACTACATTGTGGAAAAGGGTAAATTTCCTGTCCTGCACTGTACCGCTACATAAATATCTATATAAATAAATATATATATATATATATATATATATATATATATATGGATTCGTATCACTTCAGTGAAAGACCATTTAACTGAGACCAAATCACCTGAAGTTCATTTCACCTAAAACTCATTTCACTGACAAGTAGTACTCTACGGTAAGTCAAAGGTATATGCCCACTTCCCCACTATAGTGCGATCCTGGTGTTAGTATATATAGTTAGGTGGGGGGGGGTGCAGCCCACCCCCCACCCCCACTTAATTTGGTTTTCTGATGTCTGGTTTTGATTTATATTATGTGGCAAAACTGTACCAGATGGGGGGGCTATGCCCCCAATGTGGGGGGCTGTGCCCCACACACCTCCTAACTAAAAATCTTTTAAATCTTCTTGTTTTTATTTCCCTTAACATCTTAATATCCTGCATGATTTTTCCATTTTTTTCCCCACTGGTTACAAGTAAAACTTTCTACCATCACTACTAACATATTTACTAATACAATTTTGTTATTGCTTCAAACTAAAGTTTTCGCTCTGTCATGTTATTAAATTTATTAATCACTATTAATCTTCTACATGCTTGTCTCATTCTCGTATCACATATCACTACACTTTTGGGTATTACTTTTGTTAGATCTAAACTTCTTATGTCTTCATTTTTATAAGAATTCATTTTCCAGAATGTCTCATTTTATACAAACCAAACAGTTTGTAACCCCCACACTGCCTGTATTGTTTTGTTTTGTTTTTTCTTTGTTATAGGTGGTATCTAGCAAGCACATAAGTAAATAAACATCCAGTTTGTATTTTTACACCATTCTACCACTACCAAAACTCTTATATAATTTCTAATGTTACTCACATTTAATGCTAACATTCATGTTTCTTTTTTTTCTGTGTTTTACTTCCAGATCTTATTTTTAATTTTATCGTGTATTCTTTCTACAAAGTCTTACACAAAATGATTTTTCACTATCTTGTTCTAGTTCTACTTTTGTCTCCATTTCTCCCTCTTCTTGGTCTTCCCTTTCCAAAACTACAAATCTGATCTCTTCCTGTATATTAATAACATCACTTTGAACTGTAGTACTTCATTATTCCCTTCCTCTCTTCCCTGTACTACCATCTCTTTATACATCTTCTGTAGCAGTATTTTCTCCTGTCTGTCTTTCTTCTGAACTTTTTTCTTCATATACCCTTTCCTTTCCTAATATGAGGCAATCAAAGTTTGTGTCTTTCGGCTTTTTCCCGGTTAGGGGTCGCCACAGCGGAACTCCGGCCCGCTAATGATTGGCAGTTGATTTTTACATACCGGCTTGCCAGCCCTGATGCACAACCTTCAACGAAGGTATGCCCATTCACGCATGTCTCCATGCAGAAGACGGTCTAGCTGATAATCGAACCGGACAGCGTCTTACTGTGAGGCGACAGCGCTACTGCAGCACCACCACCGCGGGTCTAATATGAGGCAATCAAAGTAGAGTGTCCAAATTCTTTACATTTTCTACAAAAGGCTTACAGTTTGTCACCTCATTCTGTTTCAGTCTCATACTGTGACTTTCATCCTCACAGAAATAATATGGTTGGGGTTGGCCCTAGTACATAAATCCTCCCTTGCCATTCACAATTATTGTATTTGAAATATGTTGAATTTTCCCACCCTTAACATCCATTGTTGCCGAAACATCTTAACCCCAGTCATATATTTCTTTCATCACACATTTTAATGGCATGTACTTTATTACATAATGAAATAAAAAAGTTTTAACTCACTCTGCTCCATATCTGGAATTGCACATGTATTTTTTTTTAGGTATAGTCCTATGCTCTGAAATAAATGGTCTTTCCATGGTGCTACTGTATTTCTTTTTCCACTTCCATCATACATTTTTCCAGCAAGTTTAAGCTTTCAAATGCCACTTCACAATTTTTTTCAGTTTCCAAATTAATTAATCTTCTCATGTCTTTTATGTTAAATGCTCATGAGAAAATGTGATGATCCATAATGACATATCCTGTTCAAACTGCCACTGCTTTTACTTTTTATTCTTACCACTAGTCATCTTCTCTGTGGTTGTTGAGAAAATGTAACTATTTGTAATCTCTCAACTCCTTCTTCCATTCTTTCTTGCCTTGCTAAATCTGCATAACTTCTTTCTTGTAACTAAAAGCCCTGCTGCAGAGGTAAACCCTGAAAAGTGTCTAATCCATCAGCCGAGAATACCTCCATTGTTTTCCCCTCACCAGCTGCTGTTCGTGTTTGTGCTTCCAGTCTCTCAGTTTTCTCCTCCTGTGATACTCTCTCTCCACTAATGTCGCCAATCCATCTTTTTCCAACTCTGTAACAGTTACTTCATCTCCTTCTCCTTTCATCAGTAAGTTTTGTCCTGCTTCTTTCTCAAGCTCTTCTGCACTCTCCTCCATCATGGGATCCCCAGAACTGAAGTATTAGCCCTCCAGTGCCCTCTAGCAGCTCCAGAAAGCACTTTACTCCCTCTTCTCCAAAAAGTAAGGGTCCTTTATTTAACACAAGACACAAAACATTGCTTACATAGTTGTAAAATATTTACAGGCATATAAATCCACATTTCTGTTTTTTACTATTTATCATTTTCTCATAACATCTTTATTCTTCTTCTTCCATAATTGACCCTGACTTTTTCCACAACCGTAATCTGACTTTTTGCAATATATCTGTCAAAATGTATTTCTAATTAAACATTTAATTCAGTCTTTTATTCCAAATAACCATTATTACATTAAATAAATTCTTATCTACCCTTCTCACACATTCTTTGTTTTTATACCTATATCCATACATAATCATATTCATACAGTATCTATATTATGTAATTAATATTCTTAATAAAATCCTCAAAAAATGTTTTTCAGAGTTTCACAACTCTTTTGAATTAAAAAAAATGCTGTTTCTTCGTGTCCACAAAATAAACACACTCTTTGAACTTTCATTTCCTTTCATATGGTATAGTCCCATTTATTTGTAACTTATTTAATACCAGTGTCCATAAAAAAATCTGTTATTCAGGCAGCCACTGGAATGGTTCAGATTATACTTTTTTGTGGCACTATACCCACTGTACATTCCCAGAAACATTTTTAAGGATCAACATGCAATGAGTGTCAATGCTGGAGTATCACTCACTTCCATTAGTGACATAATCCCTAAAGACAGTTCTGCCCCCATTGAAGTCAGTACCCAAGTAGGGTCCCTGATTTCCACTGGGGATTCAACCATGAGAACATGCACCCTGTGCATAAACTCTCACAATTTCCCCTGAGGAAAGATGATCTGACTAAACTGTTTCACTCTTCTCCCAGATGTCAGCTCCATTAAGTGCCCCATACACTACTTGAACCTGGATCTTCTGAACTGTAGTCAGGGCTTTATCACACTATGCCCATGAAGATGACTTACTTCAGGTCCTTACTTTGTTCTTTCTTTTTTTCTTTCTGGTTCAAATTATGGCATAGTGAGGCTTTCTGAAATTACGTAAAGGTGCTAGGAGGGACCATATCATTGATTGTGGGTCTTAAACAGAAGGTACCCTTAACAATACTTTACTGATTTTAAACAAGGTGAGAGATGTGACTTAGAAACCTGCATGGAAATTTTAGACTGTAATTAAATGTTTTATTAATTTATTTTTTTATGGCGGTATAACTGAGGCCTTTGTCAACGAGTTCTGCCAGGTACTCCAGTATCTTTCCCTAATGGAATGACCCGGGGTTCATACTACTCTTGTTTAACCATTATACAAATCATTTACATGTGTCCTATGAAGTTTTCTGATGGGTGGTTTCCATGATGAGGGTAAGACATCTATGATTTTATGGAGATAATATGAATTTTTGGCCACATTCAGATTTGGAGAAACCAAATGGATAACTGGAGAGAACTGATGTCTGAGTGAAGTGCCCCTGATGTGTAAGTCAGCAAGCCCTTGAATGGAGTTATCTGAAAAGACCTTCTATGATGTGTGGCCTTTGCAATGGCATCATACCTGACATGGCAGAAAACAGACTACTAGAATTCATTTTGAAATGTGACCTTCTTGCCTTCTGGATGGTCCTTGGAAATGGAGGCATAATAAACAGCCTAAGACAGTAAATCCATTTGCTGTCTAGGTCAGCATAAGGATGAACGAAGAACTGATGGCATTTTGCATTTGATGTGGAAGTGTGTAAAACTCTCCATTGGTTGGTCTCACCTCCAGAAGATTCTCCTGACATTCATGAGGAAAAAAACAGGTTTCTGCTAAATCTGTCTGCCAAGGTTTAGTTTTCTCTCAGGATGTGTACTGCAAATAGCAAGAAACAGCTGGATATGATCTACTCCCAGAGCTTCACAGTTACAGCATCATTGTTTCTCTGTAAATCAGAAAGAGCCAGTCATCCTTCATCTGATGTTGTACCTATCAGCTGCTATAATGTTCTGTGTGCATGGCCATTGGAATATGCAGGTTCATAATCAGGTTCTGAAAGACTACAGAGTGAGTTGTTCCATTCAGAAATCCAGAACATTGATGTGTATTTATAACTCTAACCCACCCACCCTAGAGCAGATAAGTCTTTAGTAATGATGAAGGTGTCTTACAGCATTTGAAAGGGGCTATCCCTTATTAGTTTTGTCATATGTAATTACTGCAAAAGTTGGTTCTTCCATAAGTCTTTAATAATAATATACTGGAAAAGTGAGTGATTAATTGTTTCAGTTCCATATCATAAAAATCATTGCAGAGGTTTCATGTGTAAGTAACCACAGTACACCATGTAAATAGTGGATGCTATGCATCCTGGTACTTCAAGGCACTGTTCCATTGTGCCAGATTGAAAACTGATTTTTTTATCATTGTAGTTTGTAGAGCAGTGAAACTGCCATCCAGTAAAAAGGCTTTGCAGACTTTGCTATCCAAGGTGCACCCTATGAAAATTGTGTGTGGCAGCTACAGTTAGCACAGAGGATTAAGTTTATCTTCATTTGCTTACTGTTTGACCCTAAGCAAGTCACTTAACCATGCAGTGCTTTAGGACAATAGGGAATACAGATTAGACTTCTCAATGGTTTCCTGACTAGTAACTACCTATGAGATTTGTAGAATTTCACTGTGATGCCAGGGAATAGAACAGTCAGATCAAAGACCACATTTGTTGAATGAACTGTCCCTGATAAGGAAAACAAGTAGCCAGTCATCTTGACAAAGGAAGATTTTGGTTCCTAGTGACCTCAGTGGACTGCTACAACTGCTATAAACTTGGTGAAAACCCTCAAGGCTGTGATGGAACCAAAAAATAGACTGCAAAATCGGAAGTGATTGGCTAATATCATTTTCAGATTCCCTGATAGTTTTGATGTACAAGTTGTCACCCTGGATTTCCAAAGAGCACCTTCAATCTTTTGGCAATAGAAAGGGAAAATATGATTCCTACTATGACCATTCAAATGTGTTTTCACTATGTACTGGTTTAGTCCAATGAGATCTACCATGGGCCCAGGTTCCCTTGTTTTTTTTGACACCAAAATGATGCCTGAGTGATAAACTTGATGTGACCTCTTGGACTTTTAGACGGATTTTATGTGGTGGAGGTTGTTTGCCTCTTGCTTTGCAGTGAATTTGGATGGAGTCATCTGTCAAGTAGGTGGGTGTAGAGTGTGTATAATGAATGGAATTTTGTAGATGTCTTGACTGATCTTTGACCACTTTAGCAAGTGGAGGGACAGCTAGCAACTAACCATCTCCGGAATAGAACAGAGCAACCATGAACACATTGTTGTCCATTTTAAGTTGGACCCCTACTCCCTGAGAGCAGCATTGTCCTCCATTTCCATGTGGATACTTGTTCTGGATAGTGTATGCCTGCTGTTGCTATTCCCTTTCCATGCCCCCTTGCCAACCTGGCTGCGGCCCTGACCCCTTTCTATACTCTTCTGGTGACCTGACTGTGGATCTAGTCCCTTCTTGTACTCCCCAGGTTATCCTGCAAAATGCCTCCTGCTTCATCTGCATTTTATTAAAGGAATAAACATGGTAAAACCCAAAAACAACTACGGCAAAACAAAGACTAAGAGGTCCGCATGGTTTCACTCACACAATGAATTTAATAAAATAAACAAATGTAAATAAAGTGCATTTCATCTAGTAAAATAACTAAACATTTTTAGATAAAATGCTTTCCAACACACTGTTGCTTAAATCCAATTTCCAAGACCATGTGACAAACATTTTGATTAATCTTGTTAATACAACAAGAATAGTATTTACAAATATTAATCCCTTTATACCCATTGAGTCCAACAAATAGAAAATTACAAAACCCTAAAAGCACAATTTAAAAGACTTTAAAAGAATTTATAAGGTCTACTAAGACTGTAGCTGTAACTAAAAATTACCATTACTCTAACATATACAAAATTGTTCATCTTGTCAAGCTTTTGAGCTTCACAATACATGCTATAGAACAGGTTTCATTTAAACCTGGGAATTGGCAGGAATTCAGTCTCAGCTGCCATAACAATTCTAGCCTTTCCAATAGTAAAGAAGTTGGTCCCCCCCAATATCCAAAAGGACCTGGTCAATAGCTAAAAATTTAAACTTATGGGTTGGGTAATCTGCACAATGCCTTGCTAATGCATTGTCCAACTTGCTCCTGTTGATACAAGAAATATATTCATATACCCATTACCTAAGTTTACGGTCAGTCTTACTGAAGTAAAATGCTGTGTAGTACTGGCATTGAGCCAAGTAAACAATGGATCTAGAATTACAATTAAATTTATTCTTAGTTGAATATGGGTTATTCCTTATCCTAAAAACCTGTCCTGTTTCCATGTGTTTATGCTGGTTGCATATATCATGTGTACATGCCAGGATTCCTACTGGTGATTGGAACCAGTTTCCAAAAGGCTCTTCATATTCCTACCTCTTTTAAATATAACCACTAGGTAATCGCCTGCCTTGTGCATAATGTCTCTGTCTGCGGTAAATAAATCCCAGTTTTTGGCTAGTATTCTTTTCATTTCTACTGCATCGATACTATATGTAGTAATGAAACTGAGGGTAAATTGGGGTACAATGTTGTTAACTGCTACCCTGTTATCTACTTGTTGACCCGAATGTTCATAAATATGTCCCTCTTGAGCATTAACTCTTATATCTCCTCTGTTTAATATAGGTGTGTAAAAACATCTTCTCCGCTTAGTTTGAAGCTCAGCCACTAACTGGGTTATTAAAACATTTGGGTACCCCCTATGTAAAAACATCCCAGGTTTAAACAAAACCTGTTCTATAGCATGTATTTTGATGCTCAAAAGCTTGACAAGATGAACAATTTTGTATGTTAAAGTAACGGTAATTTTTAGTTACAGCTACAGTCTTAGTAGGCCTTATGTCGTGTCTTTTAAATTGTGCTTTTATGGTTTTGTAATTTTCTATTTGCTGGACTGAATGGGTATAAAGGGGTTAATATTTGTGAATACGATACTTGTTGTATTAACAAGATTAATTGAAATGTTTTTCACAAGGTCTTTGGAAATTGGATTTAAACAACAGTGTGTTGGAAAGCATTTTATCTGAAGAAGTTTAGTTATTTTACTAGATAAAAAGCACTTTATGTACATTTGTGTGTTTTATTAAATTCATTTTGTGAGTGAAACCATGCGTCTCTCTTAGTCTTTTTTTTTGTCGTAGTAGTTTTTGGGTTTTACCGAGTTTATTGTTTTGTGTCATTATGGCTACAGAAGATCCTAAAGCACTCACTAATTTACTATCCCAGTCAACTCCAAAAGATGAGGGAAACCTTACTGTACTTATCGGTCTGATGAATCAACAGTTGGAAGATTTAACAACTCAGGTAGAATCCCTTACCCAGTTAAGTACCCAGCGACCAACAACGATGGTTAACAGTCCAACATTAAGAGGTGAGGGCAATCGTATGAGTTCAGTTTTGAGTGACATTAATAGTACCAATTTACTGAGCCAAAATGATATGGTCCTTAACAGTTTAGAAACTAGAAACCAGCATGTGACGTGTGTTGTTCATCAAGCATCAACTACCTTAGGGCTTATTGAAGTTCCTGACATTAATAGTTGGCTCAGTGATCAACTGAGCCTTAGAAGTCAAAGCAGCAATACATTTCACGGACAACCAGCATCAACATCATTTCTAAACTGAAAACTCTTGATTACAGGCTTCTTAAAATAAAAAAAACTGCGGTTGGAAATGAACTATTTTGATGAGTGTACTAAGGAAAACGTTATTCCTAAGGGACTACGCACATGGCAATACCCTACTGGACTGGAAACTGGTTCAATAGAATTGATCCAGTTGTTTAATAAACAGGGACTGGAATTACTCAGCCTTATGTCTAAACACTACCAGATCACAGTTAACAAATCGGTTGGTGAAGTAATGGACCTGGATAATGAAATGAAAGTGGACAGTGATTTTACACAGTACCAATTTGACTATAATAGGATTTTTAACAGTATTAATAAACAAGTACAAAAACTCAAAGAAACTAAATTAAAAATCTACAAAGGGATCGGAAGGACTACATTAATGGAGTAGCCTATCTGAACCCTCCTCCCTCTCAAAGTTGGAACCCTATTGGTGGAACGCATACACACCTTCAGAACCAGGGAAACAACACAGAGCACAACCAAGAGGAAGTGACATCACCAAGGCCAGGTATGAGCAATCAAAGCAACGGAAGCCATATGGAAGGTAATAATCTGACAAATATCCCTTCTCATGGCAATGACCAAATAGAAAATGGGAGTAATGACCAAATCCAACAGGCTAACCACCATAATGTTTCCAACCCGAGCTTTCAGAACCAACCACGAGTGTACAACACTCGGGGAGCCAACAGACGGAAAAGGTAATTGACTTCATTAAAGAGGCGCTACCACTAAGTGACAATACATGTAATATAGTCACCAACAGGGAAAGTGACTTTAAAATTTTAAACTTTTCAGATTATGAACTAGACAATGAACTTGTTGATTTATTTGCTAAAGGCTTAACATTCGTGCCTTCACGACACTCAAACCTAGCTAATGTAATGCTGGATTTTAAGCTGTTTATCTTTAAGCTGAATATATCAGTCTTGTTAGGCAACCAAGTCCAAGGGGAGCAAGAATTATGAATTTCTAGTACATTTAACCCACCAATTCACCAAAAAATAACTCTGTTTGACCGCATTTGCAAACTTAATTTTAGGTCTAGGTTTGATGTACCTAACAGTTACGATAGTAATAGCAATGTGTCTAAAACAGAGCTTGATGCCTTGTCTAATTTTAGGTCTTTACCAGTACACATGATGAAATCTGACAAAGGGGGTGGGTTAGTTTTAATGAATACCACAGACTACATAAGAAGAATGCAAAAATTATTAGAAAGTGATGCATATATGAAGCTTAGTCTGAATTAATTGAATGTAGCATAGTCATATAAGATCACTTATTAATGATATGTTCATAGATGCTTTAATTGACATGAATATGTACAACTATCTTTCTATGCCATCCCCCAGAATACCGTTACTGTTCAGTATTCCAAAAATACAGAAGAGTGTTATAGATCCACCAATGAGGGCACTAGTAGAAGCCAGGCAGTCTATAACTTATTCATGTGCGAAAGTTGTTGACTCAGTTTTAAAGAAATATATTAACCAAGAGTCCCAGATATGTAAGGACTCATGGTCCTTCTTGTCAGATATCAATGCTTTGGATTTCATGGGTGAATTTAATTTCCTCATGGTAGATGTGTAGGATCTGTACAATTCGATCCCCCATACCATAGGGATCGAATGGGTAGTTCATAGGTAGGTACTAGGCTATCGGCCCAAGGGCCTAAGTAAGTATAGCCAACAAGGTTCCCTGGCTTACACCACCCAAGAAAGTTATTTTCCTGTGCCTTTCTCAAGCAGAACCACCGAAGTGATCCCTGGGGTGTATTTCCTATTTCCTATCCACTTATCAAGATTTTTCTTGAAGAGTGCTAATGAGGAACTTTATCTATCCCTCCAGCATGTCCCGTTTATTTTGGTGACAAGGTTTAGGTCCCTAGACCGTGTAGCTTGGAGGGACTGGGATTTCTTTAGGTGTAGCATGTCCAACAGCTCTGGGTTTGACATAGCTTTATATGTTAGGCAGAGATCACCTCGGAGTAGGTGATATGCTACAGGGTAAAGCTGGAGTTTTTTGAGATGGTCAGTGTAGGGCATCTGTTTGAGGCCAGTAATCCTCTTTATGAGGTACTTCTGTGGCCTTTCCAGCTCTTGCAGATGTACAGAGTTTTTACCAAAGAGGATGACAATGCACTTTTTGGCATTGAGCTTGAGGCCATGGCTCTGACACCAGGCATCTGTCTCAGTGAGGCCCTTCTGTAGGATGTCCACATCATTTGGGGACTCAACTATGGTTCCTAGTTTGCAGTCATCTGCGAACTTCATTAGCCAAATGCCTTCTGTGTTAGCCTGTACTTCAGAGAAGTAGATACCAAACAGGAGAGGTCCCAGGACTGAACCCTGTGGTACTCCACTTGTCATTGGTTTGAAGTCAGATTTGGAGTCTGCAACTTTTACAGTGTGGGTTCTGTCAGTGAGCCAATTGGCATCCTATCTTGTGACGTAGGGATTTATACCTAGTTTAGTGAATTTAGCTATAATTCCAGAGGGGAGCCACAGTGGTGCAGTGGTTAGCATTGTCGCCTCACAGCAAGAGGTTCTCCGGTTCGATCCTTGGCTGGGGTGCCTTCTGTGCTTAGTCTGCATGTCCTCCCTGTGGTTGTGTGGGTTTCCTCTGGGTACTCTGGTTTCCTCCCACATCCCAAAGACATGGTGTAGGTGGATTGCAGACTCTAAATTGGCCTTAGGCATGAGTCTGTGCATGGGTGTGCCTTCCGTGGAAGGTTGGGCACCGGGCTAGCAACTCGACACTGTAAAACTATACTGCCAATCATGAGCAGACAGGTGATCTGCTATGGCAACCCCCAACCGGGAAAAGCCAAAAGAAGAAGAAGCTATAATTCCAGAATGGGGGATGGTGTTGAAAGCCTTGGCAAGGTCAAGATAGGCTGTATGAACCCCCTACCCTCATCTACAGCTTTGGTGACTGCCTCAAAGAAGTTGATTAGGTTCAAGAGGCATGATCTACCTTTCATGAACCCAGACTGGGTGGGTTCCAGAGTTTGGAGGTTACCAATGTCTTTGTTTATGAGTTCCATGATGACATGTTCCATGGCCTTATTGACCAGGCTTGTCAGGCTAATAGGGCGATAGTTCCCAGGATCAGTGGTGGCTCCCCCTTTGTGAAGTGGGATAACTGCTGCTGTGCACCACTCAGTGGGCACAAAGCCTGATGTGAGACTATGATTGAACATGTTGCTTAGATGGGGAGCCAGTTTGTTCTGACATTCATGTAAAACGCAGCCTGGGATGTTGTCTGGTCCCATGGATGCCGTGTTGTTGGCTTTAGAGAGTGCAGCTTTTACCTGTGTAACTGTGATTACAGGGACTCTGCATTCTTCCTGTATAGATATAGGCTCTTTAGGGGGTGAGAGGGGGGTAAAGTTAGTACTGAACCTATCTGCCAGGATGTTGGCAATATCAGTTGGTTCTGTAATTTTTATGCCGTTATGCTGTAACTCAGAGCAGATCTTGGTGCTGCCATTGAGATTCTTGACATAGCTATAGAATGCTTTGTGGTTGCCTCTATAATCAGTGGCGATTTTGTTTTCGTAGCTAGCTTTGGAGGATCTTATAAGGGATCTCAGTTTCTTACTGAGGCTGAGCAGGGAACTCCTCCACTCATGGGATTTTACTCTCTTTTGCAACAGTTTCTTTCTTCTGTTGTAGAATTTGTTTATGACAGGGGACCACCAGGTTGGCTTCCTTTTTTTGGAGGATAGCGTCTTGGTTCTGTTTGGGATAGCACGATTCATGCACTCGTATAAGTGCTTATATAGTACATCTGTGTAGGATTCAGCAGTTGTAACTGTATTGTCCATCTACATGGGTGTCATAAAGTTCGCCACTTCTGTCTTAGGAAGCATGAAGTTGGCTTTGGAGTAATTTTTTACCATGATTTCCTTAATGGGGGCGAGATGTGGATATCTAGGGTGATTAGCTTATGGTTGGGTCTGACCAACAAGGAATTGACTTCAGGAGTGGAACACCAATCACTCATGTTGGTAATGACTGGGATATTGTTGCCCCTGGTGGGGGTGTGGATAAGTTGATCCAGGGCATTGGAATTTATGAATTCCAGGAAGTGTTGAGTGAAGGAGTTGGTACATGAGTAGTTTTCCCAGTTAATGGTGGGGTATTTGAAATTGCCCATTATTAAGGTGTTTGGTTGAACCCTAATATTTTCCAGTATATCAAGAAAAGAGGAGTGGGAATCCTGGGGCATGGTGGGGGATCTGTAGCAAGCTACAATTTGGATTGCAGTTTTTCCCAGAGTTAGTTGCACTTGGATAACCTTGGATGCATTATGCTGAGCAACTAGCCTGTAGGTGTGGATATCCTTAATGAATATGGACACACCTCTGCCTTTGGTATTCCGGTCCAGGTTAAATGTTTAAAAAGTGTGGTATGAGTTATAGCCTGGTAATGCAGGGGTGCTCTCTGGAGCCTTGAACCAGGTCTCAGTCACTGCACAGATATCGATGTTCTCCATTTTAAAGAGTGCCTCGAGGGAGTGCATTTTGAGGTTTAGACTTCTAGCATTGAGTAGCATTACCCTCAGTTTTTGCTTGCCAGTTCCTGTTAATGGTGAATTTGTCATTTGAACCTTGCCTGAAAAAGGCACTATAGGGGCAGCAAGAGCCTTAGCCAGTATCCAGAATCCCAGGGATGACAGGTGCAGGCCATCTCTGGCAAAGCATCATGGTCTGTTGGTCATGTCATTCCAGGCAGACAGATACTGTATCCCCTTAGAATGACCTTATGAGATATAAAGGTGTGTTGCAACTAGAAACAAGACTAATACAGGAGCTATTGGGTATCATACTGGCAAACAATTATGTTATGTTCGATAAAGAATTTTATTTACAAAAAATTGGGGTAGCAATGGACTCACCTTGCAGGGTGAGCTTCGCCATCCTAGTGATGGCCCATTGGGAACATGAATTAATTTTGAACAACAGTACTATTAGTGAGTGTATGTACTTTTATACCCACTTCCTAGATGATATCTTTATGATTATTAAAGAAGATATGTGTAGGGCCACCGACATAGTGAATTACTTAAATAGTACCACCGATTTTTTAAAGTTCACTAGTTCTTACCATGATGACACGATGTCTTACTGAATTAATCAGAAATATACAGCAAGGATTGATAGAAAAAAGACATACTCAAATTCTTTTCTGCATTTTTCTAGCTCGCACCCTTTTCACAAAAAAGCGGGCAGCAAGGATGACCACTGAAGATAAAGTATATGATGATTAGTGTGAAACCTTTAGACAGATGTTTTTACATAGGGGGTACCCAAATGTTTTAATAACCCAGTTAGTGGCTGAGCTTCAAACTAAGCGGAGAAGAGGTTTGTACACACCTATATTACACAGAGGAGATATAAGAGTTAATGCTCAAGAGGGACATATTTACGAACATTCGGGTCAACAAGTAGATAACAGGGTAGCAGTTAACAACATTGTACCCCAATTTACCCTCAGTTTCATTACTACATATAGTATCGATGCGGTAGAAATGAAAAGAATACTAGCCAAAAACTGGGATTTATTTACCGCAGACAGAGACATTATGCACAAGGCAGGCGATTACCTAGTGGTTATATTTAAAAGAGGTAGGAATATGAAGAGCCTTTTGGAAACTGTGGTTCCAATCACCAGTAGGAATCCTGGCATGTACACATGATATATGCAACCAGCATAAACACATGGAAACAGGACAGGTTTTTAGGATAAGGAATAACCCATATTCAACTAAGAATAAATTTAATTGTAATTCTAGATCCATTGTTTACTTGGCTCAATGCCAGTACTACACAGCATTTTACTTCAGTAAGACTGACCGTAAACTTAGGTAATGGGTATATGAATATATTTCTTGTATCAACAGGAGCAAGTTGGACAATGCATTAGCAAGGCATTGTGCAGATTACCCAACCCATAAGTTTAAATTTTTAGCTATTGACCAGGTCCTTTTGGATATTGGGGGGTCCAACTTCTTTACTATTGGAAAGGCTAGAACTGTTATGGCAGCTGAGACTGAATTCCTACCAACTCCCAGGTTTAAATGAAACCTGTTCTATGGCATGTATTGTGAAGGTCAAAAACTTGACAAGATGAACAATGTTGTATATGTTAGAGTAACGGTAATTTTTAGTTACAGCTACAGTCTTAGTAGGCCTTATGTTGTGTCTTTTAAATTGTGCTTTTAGGGTTTTGTAATTTTCTACTTGTTGGACTGAATGGGTATAAAGGGGTGACTATTTGTGAACACTATGCTTGTCGTATTAACAAGATTAATTGAAATGTTTGTCACATGGTCTTTGGAAACTGGATTTAAGCAACAGTCTGTTGGAAAACATATTATCTGAAGAAGTTTTATTATTTTACTAGAAAAAAAGTGTTTTATGTACATTTGTTTGTTTTATTAAATTCATTGTGTGAGTGAAACCGTCCGGACCTCTTAGTCTTTGTTTTGCTGTTTTTTTCACTCAGTTGTCACAGATTTCCAGGCTTTTCCATCTCTCCAAAGTATCTTTTGACAGTGTCACAAAACAACTAAGGACTGGTAAATAGACTAAAAATGCCACCTTGTTTCATCTACAAAGCCTGTTCGCCTTAGCCAATGGTACTGGTGCAGAGCTGTATGTGTTCTTGTGACTCTGGCTGAATCTTTAGTCATGTAACATATAAAGTGGACCCTTTGGCTTATGAATGTAATAAAGGTCATGACCTGCACTCTCAGTTCTCCTTTACATATAACATTCTCCTCTTCCACACAGAGTATTTCATCTTAAAATGTCATCTAAAAATACACATGGTAGTTTAGATATTTTACAGCCTTCAGAGATATGCTAGAAGATATGAAAAATATACCTATCAAATTTGTGCACCATCTTGGGTCCCTTTCCATTTGGTGTACAACAGGCTACTGAGTGGTTAGGAATCCTTAGAGGTACTGTGAGCTCACTGGGTACATTTGGGTGTCTCTTTCCAAACCGTTCCATCTCTGGCTAGACAAAATATCTGGTCTACCATATTAGATACTGGGGCTAATGTGTCTGGACAGTACCAATCTATTTTTGTGGTAAACTGCAAAATGTCTTCCAATGGTACAACACCATAGGAGGATGCAAGTGTGCGTGCATGCCTAATGCAGCTGTGCAAATTCTTTTAGAGTGATATGCCAACTAAACCTACAGGAAGTACAAAGGGTCTGCTGGTACCAAGGTCATTGTACATGACAGGGAATGGACAGTGGCTGATGCCAGGAGAAGTGCTGCTGGCAGTACCAGCACCAAATAAGTCATTAATGCCATTGTCAGATACAGACCCTGTGTGTACTGGCCCAATAATAAGGCACCATTTAGCCTGCTGCTATGCACTGATCAAGGCTGCTGAGAAAATTCTTCTTCATTTGTACCTGCAGCACATGCAACTTTAATGCACAATATTACTACCTTAAAATTATTTGCTCACAAGTTAAATCTTGGTTTCTTTCTAATACCGAGCAGTATTTTTTTAACCAAACATGCATAATCCGCCAGTGTTGCCTGAGCTGCCAACTTTTGAAGCATTTTGTGAGACACAGTTTAGGGAAACAATAAGCAAGAAGCCAGTAAAGATTAATGTGAAGTTTGCGTGAGAATAACACTATTTATTTCATTAAAGCAGACAAAGCAGAAAAGTACAGTTTTGTACCTACCATAAATGTAGATGTTCGAGTGCTAATACAGCTGCAGTAATCACAGATGGGTTTTCAGCCGTCAGGCGGTCCCTCGGTCGGCCGAATTCCAAAGTCTTGGTCCGGCGTCGGTTGTCGTCGCTTACTCTTCTGACGTCAGGAAGGCCAGAGTATATAAGACACAGCCGACGCCATGTTCTTCAGTCTTTCTTGCCCCAGATGTCAGGTGCCCCCAAAAGGAAGGCAATACATAAATAAAGCTTATGTACATGTGCAAGCAATGCACATGTACATAAGCTGGCAAGATCAGACCATAAACTAATCTCACTGGATATTCACATCCCGACCCCATCCCCTGCCCAGAAAACCACAGTGAAAAACTTCTCTAAAGCAAATTTTACACTCCTCAAAACTGAGGTGGAATCCTTCAAAGCCCCCGGGCCTGTGGAAAATACGGCCCAGACCGCAGAATCCTTTATAAACGCATTCTATGAACACCTTCAGGAATGCATGGATCATGCGATCCCAAATAAAACCAAGACCCAATCCTCCAAAGGCAGACGTCCTGTCTGGTGGACCCCAGCCATAAACGAACTATACAATAGAAGGAGGAAGCTACTAAATGATAAAGCAAAATCCCAAAAAGGGAAGGCATCACTGATCAGTATTAGCAAAAAACTACGGGCACACATAAAATTGTCTAAGGCCAGCTTCGAGAGAAAAATTGCACAGGACACTAAGGATAATCACAAGGCTTTCTTTAGTTATGTTAGGAACCTGGGTGGTAATTCCCAGATATGCTCAAAATTAGTCCAAAATGACAAAAATACACGAACCCACAGACATTGCCAACATCCTAGCTGACAGGTTCAGCGCAAACTTCTCCCCTCCCCACCAAAGGGCAAATATCTATCCCAGCAGAGTGCTGCCCCTGACATGTCAGATGCTCAGGTAAGAGCCGCCTCTCCAAAGCAAAAACACAGCATCAATGGGACCAGATGGTGTCCCGGCTGCCCTACATGAACTCAAATAAGAGCTAAACCCAAACATAAAACTACTGTTCAATCTCAGCCTTACTACAGGATATGTGCCCAAAGAGTGGCGTACAGCAACAGTGGTCCCTCTCCATAAAGGTGGTGCCTCAACGGATCCTGGAAACTATCGCCCCATAAGCCTGACTAGCTTGGTCTGCAAAGCTATGGAAAGGATCATCATGGACTTCATAAATAAAGATATTGGGGACCTACAAACACTGGATCCTACCCAGTTCGGCTTTGTTAAGGGCAGATCCTGCCTCTTAAACCTGGTTGATTTCTTTGAAACAGTCACCAAGGCCATTGACGAGGGAAGGTGGTCCACACAGCCTACCTGGACCTCGCAAAAGCCTTCGATACAATACCCCACTCGGGCATTATAGATAAGCTCACCAGCTTAAATATAAACCCCTATGTCACTAGATGGATTGCAAACTGGCTCAAGGACAGAACCCACATGGTTAGAATTGCTGGAGCCATGTCAGACTCCAAACCAGTTACAAGTGGTGTCCCACAAGGCTCAGTCCTGGGACCTCTCTTGTTCGGTATATATTTCTTGGAGGTACAGGCCAACACGGAAGGACTGTGGCTGACCAAGTTCGCAGATGACTGCAAACTGGGTGCCATAATCGACTCTCCAGCCGACACAAGCATCCTCCAAAAGGGCCTCATAGAAACAGACAACTGGTGCCAGTGCCATGGCCTCAAGCTAAATGCCAAAAGTGTATAGTCATCCCCTTTGGCAAAAACAAAGTGCCCACAAATTACCACATAGGTGGAAATCCATTAAGTACAGAAGAAGTAATTAGGGACCTGGGGACCCAAGTTGATAGCAATCTCTCATTTGACAACCACGTGGCCAAAGTGGTTAGAAAAACATTTTATATAGCCCACCTAATCATGAAGGGATTCACATCTAGATCAGGGAGGTCATCGTGCCTCTTTACTCATCCCTCATCAGGCCCATAATTGAGTACAATGCCCTTTTGGGATGTACCTTACCAGACACCTGCAGCAACTGGAAAGACCCCAAAAGTACCTCACCAAGAGGATCAAAGGGCTCAAACAGATGCCATATGCTGCCCGGTTAAAGAAACTCCAGCTCTACTCAGTGGCATACCGCCTGTTCAGAGGCGATCTGTGCCTGACGATAAAGCCATGTCCAACCCGCAATTAATGGACATGCTGCACCTCAGAAAATCCAAATCCCATCGAGCTACGCTCGAGAGACTTGAACCTCAGCACTGAAATAAATAGGACATGCTGGAGGGACAGATTCATAACCCAGAGGCTCCCTTCACTCTGGAATAAAATCCCAGTCCAGGTTAGGCAGAGTCCCTCACTGACTCTCTTCAAGAGGAATCTTGATGAGTGGATGGGAGATCGTAGGTTTACCCCGGGTATCACTTCTGTGTCACTGTTAGATAGAGGCACAGTATACTAACCTCGAAAAAGGGCATAGCAAAATAAATTTAAAATGGGTGGCGAAAGCCAAACACATACTGGCTAGGCTTATAAATGCCCTAGGGCAGATAGCCTAGTATGAACCTATGAACCTATGAACCTATGCAGTGTAATGCAAAATCAGTGTAAGCAAGCAAATAAAACATAGCAGGATAACCCAGTCAAGTGGTATGTGGGGAAGGAGGGAGGGAAACCTGTACTGCAGCTGTATTAGCACTCGAACATCTACATTTATGGTAGGTACAAAACTGTACTATGTTCATCGTGCATACAGCTGCAGTAATCACAGATGGGTAGAGTCCCAAAGCTATGCATAGGGTGGTAGGTACTATGAGGAACTGGGTTGAGCCAGAATGCCCTGCAAAACAGCAGTGGCAAAGCCTGCTCTTGTTCTGGAATATAAGGGCAGGTGGTAGTGTTTTGTGAAGGTATGTACAGAACTCCAAGTGGCTGCCTCCAAAATATCCTTAGTAGGCACACCTCTGAGGAAGGCTGTAGAGGTGGCTGTGGCCCTGGTGGAGTGAGATCTGATACCAGTAGGGACAGATTTCCCATGATAGGAGTAACAAAATCGTATGCAGTGGCCAATCCACTTGGAAATGGTCTGTTTGGTAACTGGTTTCCCTTGAGCCCCTACGGCATAGGACACAAAAAGTTGTTCTGATTTCCTGAAGGACTTTGTTCTGTCCAAATAGTAACGTAGCTGCCTATGGATGTCTAAAGAGTGAAGTAGCCTTTCCCCTTTGTTTTGAGGGTTAGGATAAAAGGTAGGTAGGTGTATGGCTTGGTTTAAGGCTACCCGGGACACCACTTTTGGCATAAAAGATGGATTAGTACGAAGGGAAACCCTATCCTGATGGAAGATGAGGAAGGGCTGCACCGCCATGAGGGCCTGTAGTTCAGAAACCCTACGAGCTGAAGTGATGGCCAGAAGGAAAGCTGTTTTCCAGGACAAATATTGCAGATCTGTTGAGGCAGCAGGTTCAAAGGGAGGCAATGTTAATTTTTCTAGTATGTAATTAAGGTCCCAGGTTGGTATTGGTTGCTTCCTTTGAGGTCTTATATTCTTAGCCCCTCTGAGGAACTGCCGTAAGAGTGGGTGAGAGAATAAAGGAGGATCTGTGTTGAATTCTGCAGAAATGGCTGAGGCGTGTATTTTAATGGAAGAAAATGAAAGTCCACTGTTCAGCAGTTCAGCTAGGTACTGTAAAACCTGAGGCAAGTTCAGTTTTCTAGGGTCCTGTCCTCTTTTCTCATTCCAACAGCAAAATCGCTTCCATTTTGCGGAGTAAGCTTTTCTAGTAGATGGTCTTCTGGCCTCCAAAATGACATCCTGCACCTCCTTGGAGAGTAGAGTGTGATGTGGTGTTAAGGAATTTTCCATGCAGCGAGGTTGAGTGTTTTCAGCTGACTGTGAAGGGTTTTGTATCTGTTCTGCATCAGCAGAAGAGGTATTAGAGGCAGGGACCAGGGAGGAGTATGTGTTAGGCTCCTCAGGAGTGGATACCAGTGTTGCCTTGGCCAGTCTGGAGCAATCAGTATCATCCTCGGTTTGTCTGTTCTTGCTTTCAAAAGCACCTTGGGCAGAAGAGGCAGAGGTGGGAATGCATAAACTGTCCATGTTGTCCAACTGAATGAAAGGGCATCCACTTTCCAGGCCTTTGGATGGAAGGTCCTTGAACAAAACTTTTCCAAATGATGGTTCCTGTGGGAGGCAAAAAGATCTATGTCTGGCCTCCCCCACGCTTGGATTATCTCCGTAAACACCTGTGGATGAAGCTTCCATTCGTGTGGATCTGTCATATTCCTGCTCAGAGTGTCTGCCAGTGTGTTTTCGAGTCCTGGCAAGTACTGTGCTTGAAGTTCGATTTGTCTTTCCAGAGCCAAGTTCCAAAGAGTCATGGCTAGTCTGCACAAGGGGTATGAGTGTGTTCCTCCTTGTTTGTTTATGTACCACATTACTGTGGTGTTGTCTGTTCTTATCAGTAATTGTCCTGGATGCAGGAAGTCCTTGAAAGCTGTAATTGCATTTATTACTGCTAGCATTTCTTTTGATTGATGTGAAGGTGCTTTTCCTTTTGGGACCATCTGCCCTGAATGCTCCTGTCCTTCATGTGCGTACCCCAGGCGTAATCTGAGGCGTCTGTGGTTATGACTTGTTTTGCTTGAGGCTTGCAGAATGGAAGGCCTGTGTTTACTTGACATGCTTGGGCCCAACATAGAAATTCCTTTGCAGACATGGAATTATTGGTATAATTGCTTCCAAGCTGTGACTGTGTTGAGACCATAGATTTTTAGGTACCATTGAAGTTTCCTCATATGCAGCTTTGCACATGGGATTAGAAGAATGCAAGATGCCATGAATCCCAGAGCCTGCAGGATTTTCCTTGCAGTAAGCCTGGTACTTTTTGCTAGTGTTTTGAAGTACTGAGATAATTGCCCTTGTTTTTCTGGCGTAAGGTATGCCATCTGGGTGTTTGTGTCCAAGCTGGCACCCAGGAAGGTTATTTTCTGAGATGGTGTTAGCCTTGATTTCTCCTTGTTGATGGTGTATCCCAGAGAAGGCAGTAACTGTGTCACATATGCCAGATGTTCCAGTAGTATATGTTTGCTGTCCGCTTGGATCAGGCAGTCGTCCAGATAAGGGTAAATTTGTATCCCTTGAAGTCTGCAGTAGGCAATCACTGATGCCAGGCACTTTGTGAATACTCTGGGCGCAGTAGATAAGCCAAAGGGCAATGCAGAGAATTGATAGTGGATTGAACCTGCAAGAAATCTGAGGTATCTTCTGCAGCTTTGTCTGATTGGGACATGCAGGTATGCCTCCTTGAGGTCCAATGTTACCAGCCAAAACTCCTTGCCCAGCATGGGAAGAAGTTGCTGTAATGTGAGCATCTTGAATTTTGGTACGAGTAGAAATGTGTTTAGGATGGATAAGTCCAGAATGGGTCTCCAGTTGGTTCCTTTTCTTGGTACCAGGAAGAGTCTTGAATAAAAACCTTGACCTTGTTGGTGCGTAGGTACCTTTTGTATAGCTCTCATGTTTAGGAGCTTTGAAATTTGCAGTTGTGCCTCTACCCTTTGATTTTGTGGTAGGTTTGGCATGCCTCTCATTTTTGGAAGAGTGTGAAATTGAAATTTGTAGCCTCTGTTTGTAATGTCCAGTATCCATTTGTCTGTTGTGACAATATGCCAATTGCTTGCAAATAATGCTAGTTTCCCTCCCAAAGGTGCTGCCAGCTGAGACCTGCTTGGCATGGAAATGAGGGAGTCATTGGGTTTGCTTCCTGTATTGTTGTGCACTGTCTTCACCACCTCTTGGTGCTGGAGATTGCCATTGTCTGCCTCTGTATGATCCTTGTGATTGCCCTCTGCCCCTTGTGCGTCTGTATCTACCTCTTTGGGGCTTGTCAGTGGCTGGAAAGGACCAGTTTTTTGAAGGCCAATTCCTGCTAAATCGTGGTGGCTGGACCTGTAAGAAAGCTTTGACAGTTTGCATAGATTTGGCTTTTTCTTCCATTTTTCGTAGTATATCCTCAGCATTAGTACCAAAAAGTACATCCTTTTGTAAAGGAGCATCAAGAAGTTTAGCTTTCACATGATCAGGCAGATTTTGTTCCCTAAGCCAGGCATGTCTGCGAATAACTGATCCTGTAGCAGCCGCTCTACTAGAGGGCTCTAGGGCATCATAACCACATTGTAAGGTGTGTTTACCCACTTGTTCCGCACCATGCATTATATCCTGTAACTCTTTTAAATCTGGTTGTTCAGGTTGAGACATTTTGTTTTTAATTGTGATAACAGGAACTGTTGATATTTAATCATATGAAACTGGCAGTTTAAGGCCCTCATGGCTAGGGTGGCTGAGGTATATACCTTCTTACCCCACCTTTCTAGAGATCTAGATTCCCTTTCTGCAGGAAGTGGATTCTTGGCAGAGGAGGCCTTTAATCCCTTAGGGCCTTGTGAAATGGTTTCAGGGTCAGCATTATGGCCTTTGTAGAGAAATTGGTGAGAACTGGGTACTCTGTAATATCTATCAGGCTTTACTGGTGCAGGAGGCAGAGAATCAGGATTAAGACAAGCCTCCGAATAGACATCCTCCAGTACCTCCAAAACAGGGGGTATAGCCAGAGGTCTGTGCTGAGGTAACCAAAGAAATTCCCTAAGTCTTTTCTTGGAATCTGAAAAGTCTTGGCCTTCCCAATGGAAGTGTTCCCTCAAGGTGTGCAAGGTTTCCCCAAAAGAAAAATCCTCAGGGGGGGATACAGAAGGAATGGACTGTTCTGCATCCGAATCCTCAAAAGGGTGTAAGAGTGTTCCTCTGCATCAGAATGCTCTGATAAAATGGATCCCTGATCAGAAGAGGGGGATTCTTCCTCCACTCTGCGTCTCTTGTCAGGAGGGGGCTGAGAACCTCTGATAAGAGTTATTAGATCCTCAGCCATTTTAAGCATCTGCTTCTTAGGCATGGGTCCAGGAGATGGGCCTTGAGCAGCAGGCCTAGTGTGATGCCTGGCTGCTTTGGATTTAGTAAAGGCCTTAATAGAAAAAGAAGATGAAGGCCTAAATACACCATGGGTGGAGGTGGATCTGTCCACATTAGTAGGCTCGACATAAGCCGGGGCTTCGGTAGTAGTCTGGGAAAGGGCCGATGACCCAGCGGTCTCGGGTACAGAAGACACCGCCAAAGGAGTGTCGTCGGTAGTCAGGGACTGCAAAGGCGTCTCGCTGAGAACCGGACCACGTGTAGCCTGTTTCGGCGTGGTGTCGGTGGAGACCGCGGGCCTCGCATGTCGGTCCTTTTCCTTGCGTTTTTTGGATAAAACGGTAGTCGGAGTGTCCGACGACATTTTATAGTCAAAAGCTTTACCAAAATAGTGTTGGGCGAACTCCGCCCGACACTTGATAGCGCGTTTATTGAAGGTAGCGCAAAAGCGACAGCCCGAGACGTCGTGGTCTGGGCCCAAACAAGGTATGCAAAGGGAATGGAAATCCTTATGTGGTATTTGCTTCCCACAAGAAATACAATTATTAACTTTTTCTGACATCGGTCTGAGGCAAGAAAAGTTTCCCCAACGGGGTACTTAGCTTTAATGAAGACTTCGGTTCCAAATATTTTCGTAATTCAGGAGCTGGCCGACCGGCACTTGCGAACTGCTTCTGCTTCGGGCACCGCGCGGCAAAAAAGACTGAAGAACATGGCGTCGGCTGTGTCTTATATACTCTGGCCTTCCTGACGTCAGAAGAGTAAGCGACGACAACCGACGCCGGACCAAGACTTTGGAATTCAGCCGACCGAGGGACCGCCTGACGGCTGAAAACCCATCTGTGATTACTGCAGCTGTATGCACGATGAACATCTCTGGTTATGTTACACATTATGCTGTATGAGAAAAAGATGATGACTGCATTGTCTGAGGTTGAGGAACATGTGACTTTTTAGAAAGTACCAATTGTGGAGGCCATAGGACTTGGCTTGTACATGCTTGGTGTCCTGCCAGAAGATAGGATACCAAGGACAAAGTATAACTACAGTGGTTAAGCCACCACCACCTATAGGCAACTGACCCCATAATAACAGACCCTATGGCCATTTATGTTGTAAATATACTTGAACAATACAACTAATTAAACACAGTTCGGCTACATAATTTATAGAAAATGGTTGTTATATTATTAGGCAGAAACAATGAAGGTGATTATTTGAAATCTCCACCGAATGTGCTTGATTCAATATAACAACTATACAGGTATTATGCTTGCTAAACTTTAAAGTTTTTGTTTTCAAGTTTGTATTATTCTTTATTCTTCTGTAAGTATTCCTTTGATGATGTATGGGGGGGGGGGGGTCCCTATCCTGAGCTGGTAACACCTGAAAGCATAATCCAACCTTGCACCTGTAGGCCTGAATGGGACGATCTTTCAAGTTGACTAACCAGATTAGGAATCCCAGCTCCAGACTCTCCTCTTACTGTTAAATTTTGTATAAACTGGACTACGATCTAACAGATGCTTACACACTGCAGCATTCATCATCATCATCACCTTTTTCCCATTTTCTATATGGAGTCGGGGTGTTGTGTTAACTGTCGCCATCTCTCTTGATTCAGTGCCACACTTCTGCCTTCTTCAACACTCATGCCTGACTTTCATAGATCTTCTTTTACACAATCCATCCACCTCTTTGCTGAACATCCTCATTTCTTCTTACCTCCTTCCTGTCTGTCCCAAATCTTCTTCACCAGATTGTCTTCTGCTTTTCTGCACATGTCCAAACCACCATAATCTGTTTTTGTTGATCTTTTCTGCAATTGTAGCTACTTTGGCTTCTGCTCTTATGTCATCACTTCTTTGTCTTTCCCACAGTGTGCATCCTACCACCCTTCTCAGGCACTTCATTTCCATCACCTCTAGCTTCTTCATCTGTTTTACTGCCCAGGTTTCTGTTCCATACAGTAGTACTGGTTGCACCAGTGTTTTGTACACCTTACTTTTCAGCTTCTTTGGCATTCTTCTGTCATAGACTGCACTTGAGACTCTATGCCATTTTGCTATGGCCCCTCTGATTCTAGCTTTGACGTCTTCATTCAGACTTTCCTTCTCCTCAACAACCCCTACCAGATACTTGAAGCTATTTACCTGTTCCACCATCTTCCCTTCTATCTCAAGTCTCAGATTCTTCTGATTTCCCCAGTTTCATGCCATTACCACTGCCTTATCTGTGCTTAGTTTCATCCCATGTGCCTTCAGTTCTGGATTCCATTCTCCAATCTTTTGCTGAAGTTCTTGCTCAATGTCTGCCTGTAATGCCACATTGTCTGCATATAGCAACTTTGTTGATCTGTCCCCTCCAACCTGTTTTGCTAATGTAGTTCATTACCAGTATGAACAGCAGTGGTCTGAGAGCTGAACCCTGGTGTACACCCACTCCCACTGGGATCCCCTCTTTGAGACCAAACACTGTTTGACTGCAATGCTCATCTGTCTTAAAATAAAGAACTGAGATTTTTACCTTTTATTTGTGATCATTTAGTGCTAACTGGGCAAGTTCTCATGTTGCAGCTATTGCAGTCAGAGGAACATAGTAAGAAGGCTCACGACAGCTTCATACATACATGCATACATATATACATACATACATACATACATACACAAAAATATTTCAAGCACAGGCATTAATGCCCTTCTAGCTTGACAATATACCAAAACACTTGTTCCCATAATAAGTATCCAGGCTGTTCTTAAAATATCTAAACTAGTGCTTGCTTTAATGTAATTTGGTAGTCTGTTCCATGCATCAGCTACTCTGTCAGAGAACCAATTAGAACACTTCTCATTCCTACAGAATCTCCTACATAGGTTGTCTGATGATTCTTTAGTACTTTTTGTTAACTCCAAACATTCACAGAGGTAGTTGTCACTAAATGCCCTACATACCTGAATAAGATCTACTCATAGATATCTGTAAGACACACTGTACACGCTCAGATATTTTAGTCTTTCATAATAACTTACATTTTCACATCCATGGATACCCTTGGTATATTTCCATTGTACTCATTCCGGTTTACTCATGCTTGTTTTCTTATAGGGTTCCCATATTGTTATTCCATACTCAAGTTTGGGTCTAATGTAACTAATAAATCTTTTTATACAACCTATAGTTCTATAACTATTATTAACCAATTGGTTGACATAATTAGAAAAACTCATAGCTGAATCTACCCATATATCCAGGTCCTTAAAAGGGTCTACAGTTTCAATCACTGTGTGCTGTATTAAATATTCACCTTTCAATTTATGCCTACCAAATCACATATGCTTAGTTTTTGATGTATTTATCAGCATGTTATTCTCCTGTGCTCAAATGGTCAATTTAGTCAAGTTATTTTGCAGACATGCCTTATCTGTAACACATGTAATCAGTTTACCCAATTTCAGGTTGTCTGCGTATAGACTGTAGAACACCTCAGATGAAAAAGTTAGGTCTGAAAGATACAATCTAAACAACTAATAGCCTATGACAGAGCCCTGTGGGACACCCTGACTGTAACCAAGGATTTTACCTGTCAAGCTGCTGTATGTTACTTTACTTGCCATGTCCTATTTGTAAGCCATGCAGCTATCCATCTTATCAAGCGTACATCAATACCTAGTTGTACTAATTTACTGATCAGTGTTTTGTGCATGACCCTGTCAAATGCTGAAGTGAAATCTATATAAATCACATCACAGCATAATTTTTCATTCATAGCTGTTATTACATTGTTATTGAAAGTACAGTTTTGTACCTACCATAAATGTAGATGTTCGAGTGCTGATACAGCTGCAGTAATGACAGATGGGTTTTCAGCCGTCAGGCGGTCCCTCGGTCGGCCGAATTCCAAAGTCTTGGTCCAGCGTCGGTTGTTGTCGCTTACTCTTCTGATGTTAGGAAGGCCAGAGTATATAAGACACAGCCGACGCCATGTTCTTCAGTCTTTCTTGCCCCAGATGTCAGGTGCCCCCAAAAGGAAGGCAATACATAAATAAAGCTTTTGTACAAGTGTAATTTATGCAAAGAAATGCAAAATCAGTGTAAGCAAGCAAATAAAACATAGCAGGATAACCCAGTTCGGAGGTATGAAATGGTTGTTAGGCCCCATGCCCTTGCCAAGTGGGGAAGGAGGGAGGGAAACCTGTACTGCAGCTGTATCAGCACTCGAACATCTACATTTATGGTAGGTACAAAACTGTACTATGTTCATCGTGCATACAGCTGCTGTAATGACAGATGGGTAGAGTCCCAAAGCTATGCATAGGGTGGTAGGTACTATGAGGAACTGGGTTGAGCCAGAATGCCCTGCAAAACAGCAGTGGCAAAGCCTGCTCTTGTTCTGCAGTATAAAGGAAGATGGTAGTGTTTTGTGAAGGTATGTACAGAACTCCAGGTGGCTGCCTCCAAGATATCCTTAGTAGGCACACCTCTGAGGAAGGCTGTAGAGGTGGCTGTTGCCCTGGTGGAGTGAGATCTGATACCAGTGGGGACAGGTTTCCCATGATAAGAGTAACAAAACCGTATGCAGTGGCCAATCCACTTGGAAATGGTCTGTTTGGTAACTTGTTTCCCTGGAGACCCTACAGCATAGGACACAAAAAGTTGGTCTGATTTCCTGAGGGGCTTCGTTCTGTCCAAATAGTAACGTAGCTGCCTGTGGATGTCTAAAGAGTGAAGCAGCCTTTCCCCTTTGTTTTGAGGGTTAGGATAAAAAGTAGGAAGATGTATGGCTTGGTTTAAGGCTACCCTAGAGACCACTTTAGGCATAAAAGATGGGTTGGTGCGAAGGGAAACCCTGTCCTGATGGAAGATGAGGAATGGCTGCACTGCCATGAGGGCCTGGAGTTCAGAAACCCTGCGAGCTGAAGTGATGGCCAGAAGTAAAGCTGTTTTCCAGGTCAAATATTGTAGATCTGTTGTAGCAGCAGGTTCAAAGGGAGGCAAAGTTAATTTTTCTAGTATGTAATTAAGGTCCCAGGCTGGTATTGGTTGATTCCTTGGAGGTCTTATATTCTTAGTCCCTCTGAGGAACTGCCGTAAGAGTGGATGTGAGAATAAAGGAGGATCCGTGTTGAATTCTGCAGAGATGGCTGAGGCGTGTATTTTAATTGAAGAAAATGAAAGTCCACTGCTCAGTAGTTCAGCTAGGTACTGTAAAACCTGAGGTAAGTTCAGTTTTCTAGGGTCCTGTCCTCTTTTCTCATTCCAACAGCAAAACCGCTTCCATTTTGCGGAGTAAGCTTTTCTAGTGGATGGTCTTCTGGCCTCCAAGATGACATCCTGCACCTCCTTGGACAGTAATGTTTGATGTGGTGTTAAGGGATTTTCCATGCAGCGAGGTTGAGTGTTTTCAGCTGGCTGTGTAGGGTCTTGTAGTTGTTCTGCGTCAGCAGGAGAGGTATTAGAGGCAGGGACCAGGGAGGAGTATGTGTTAGACTCCTCAGGAGTGGATACCAGTGTTGCCTTGGCCAGTCTGGAGCAATCAGTATCATCCTCGGTTTGTCTGTTCTTGCTTTCAAAAGTACCTTGGGCTGAAGAGGCAGAGGTGGGAATGCATAAACTGTCCATGTTGTCCAACTGAATGAAAGGGCGTCCACTTTCCAGGCCCTTGGATGGAAAGTCCTTGAACAAAACCTTTTCAATTGATGGTTTCTGTGAGAGGCAAAAAGATCTATATCTGGCATCCCCCACGCTTGGACTATGTCCGTAAACACCTGTGGATGTAGTTTCCATTTGTGTGGATCTGTCATATTTCTGCTCAGAGTGTCTGCCAGTGTGTTTTCCGTCCCTGGCAAGTAGTGTGCTTGAAGTTCGATTTGTCTTTCTAGAGCCAAGTTCCAAAGAGTCATGGCTAGTCTGCACAAGGGGTATGAGTGAGTTCCTCCTTGTTTGTTTATGTACCACATTACTGTGGTGTTGTCTGTTCTTATGAGCAATTGTCCTGGATGCAGGAAGTCCTTGAAAGCTGTAATTGCATTTATTACTGCCAGCATTTCTTTTTGATTGATGTGCAGGTGCTTTTCCTTTTGGGACCATCTGCCCTGAATGCACCTGTCCTTCATGTGCGCCCCCTAGGCGTAATCTGAGGCGTCTGTGGTTATGACTTGTTTTGCTTGAGGCTTGCAGAATGGGAGGCCTGTGTTTAGTTGACATGCTTGGGCCCACCATAGAAATTCCTTTTGTAGACACGGAATTATTGGAATGATTGCTTCCAAGCTGTGACTGTGTTGAGACCATAGATTTTTTAGGTACCATTGAAGTTTCCTCATATGCAGCTTTGCACACGGGATTAGAAGAATGCAAGATGCCATGAATCCCAGAGCCTGCAGGATTTTCCTTGCAGTAAGCCTGGTGCTTTTTGCTAGTATTTTGAAGTACTGAGATAATTGCCCTTGTTTTTCTGGCGTAAGGTATGCCATCTGGGTGTTTGTGTCCAAGCTGGCACCCAGGAAGGTTATTTTCTGAGAAGGTGTTAGCTTTGATTTCTCCTTGTTGATGGTGTATCCCAGAGAAAGCAGTAACTGTGTCACATATGCCAGATGTTCCAGTAGTATATGTTTGCTGTCCGCTTGGATCAGGCAGTCGTCCAGATAAGGGTAAATTTGTATCCCTTGTTGTCTGCAATATGCAATCACTGATGCCAGGCACTTGGTGAATACTCTGGGTGCAGTAGATAAGCCAAAGGGCAATGCAGAGAATTGATAGTGGATTGAACCTGCAAGAAATCTGAGGTATCTTCTGCAGCTTTGTCTGATTGGGACATGCAGGTATGCCTCCTTGAGGTCCAATGTTACCAGCCAAAACTCCTTGCCCAGCATGGGAAGAAGTTGCTGTAATGTGAGCATCTTGAATTTTGGTATGAGTAGAAATGTGTTTAGTATTGATAAGTCCAGAATGGGTCTCCAGTCGGTTCCTTTTCTTGGTACCAGGAAAAGCCTTGAATAAAAACCTTGGCCTTGTTGGTGCGTAGGTACCTTTTGTATAGCCCTCATGTTTAGGAGCTTTGAAATTTGCAGATGTGCCTCTACCCTTTGATTTTGTGGTAGGTTTGGCATGCCTCTCATTTTTGGAAGAGTGTGAAATTGAAATTTGTAGCCTCTGTTTATAATGTCCAGTATCCATTTGTCTGTTGTGACAATATGCCAATTGCTTGCAAATAATGCTAGTTTTCCTCCCAAAGGTGCTGCCAGTTGAGTCTTGCTTGGCATGGAAATGAGGGAGTCATTGAGTTTGCTTCCTGTATTGTTGTGCACTGTCTTCACCACCTCTTGGTGCTGGAGATTGCCATTGTCTGCCTCTATAAGACCCTTGTGATTGCCCTCTGCCCCTTCCTCGTCTGTATCTGCCTCTTTGGGGCTTGTCAGTGGCTGGAAAGGACCAGTTTTTTGATGGCCAATTCCTGCTAAATCGTGGTGGCTGAACCTGTAAGAAAGCTTTGACAGTCTGCATAGATTTGGCTTTCTCTTCCATTTTTCGTAATATATCCTCAGCATTGGTACCAAAAAGAACATCCTTCTGTAAAGGTGCATCAAGAAGTTTTGCTTTCACATGATCAGGCAGATTTTGTTCTCTAAGCCAGGAATGTCTGCGAATGACTGATCCTGTAGCAGCCGCTCTACTGGAGGCCTCTAGGGCATCATAACCACATTGTAAAGTGTGTTTACCCACTTGTTCTGCACTATGCATCATATCCTGTAACTTTTAAATCTGGTTGTTCAGGTTGAGACATTTTGTTTTTTAATTGTGTTAACAGGAACTGTTGGTATTTAATCATATGAAACTGGCAGTTTAAGGCCCTCATGGCAAGGGTGGCTGAGGTATAAACCTTCTTACCCCACCTTTCAAGGGATCTAGATTCCCTTTCTGCAGGTAATGGGTTCTTGGAAGTGGAGGCCTTTATTCCCTTAGGGCCTTGTGAAATGGTTTCAGGGTCAGCATTATGGCCTTTATAGAGAAATTGGTGAGAACTGGGTACTCTGTAATATCTATCAGGCTTAACTGGTGCAGGAGGCAGTGAATCCGGATTTAAACAAGCCTCCGAATAGACATCATCCAGTACCTCCAAGACAGGGGGAATAGCCAGGGGTCTGTGCTGAGGTAACCAAAGAAATTCCCTAAGCCTTTTCTTGGAGTCTGAAAAGTCTTGGCCTTCCCAATGGAAGTGTTCCCTCAGGGTGTGTAAGGTTTCCCCAAAAGAAAAATCCTCAGGGGGGGATACAGACGGAATAGACTGCTCAGCATCCGAATCCTCAAAAGGGGAATAAGAGTGTTCCTCAGCATCGGAATGCTCTGACATAATGGATCCCTGATCAGAAGAGGGGGATTCTTCCTCCACTCTGGGTCTCTTGTCAGGAGGGGGCTGAGAACCTCTGATAAGAGTTATTAGATCCTCAGCCATTTTAAGCATCTGCTTCTTAGGCATGGGTCCAGGAGATGGGCCTTGAGCAGCAGGCCTAGTGTGATGCCTGGCTGCTTTGGCTTTGGTAAAGGCCTTAATAGAAAAGGAGGTTGAAGGTCTGAATACACCCTGAGTGGATGTAGATCTGTCCACATTAGTAGGCTCGGTATAAGCTGGAGCTTCGGTTGTAGTCTGGGAAAGGGCCGATGACCCAGCGGTCTCGGGTACAGAAGACACCGCTGAAGGCATGTCGTCGGTAGTCAGGGACTGCAAAGGCGTCTCACTGAGAACCGGACCACGTGGAGCCTGTTTCGGCGTGGTGTCGGTGGAGACCGCGGACCTCGCATGTCGGTCCTTTTCCTTGCGTTTTTTGGGTAAAGCGGTAGTCGGAGTGTCCGACGACATTTTATAATCAAAAGCTTTACCGAAAAAGTGTTGGGCGAACTCCGCCCGACGCTTGATAGTGCGTTTATTGAAGGTAGCGCAAAAGCGACAGCCCGAGACGTCGTGGTCTGGGCCCAAACAAGGTATGCAGAGGGAATGGAAATCCTTATGCGGTATTTGCTTCCCACAAGAAATACAATTATTAACTTTTTCTGACATCGGTCTGAGGCAAGAAAAGATTCCCCAACGGGGTACTTAGCTTTAATGAAGACTTCGGTTCCAAATATTTCTGTAATTCAGGAGCTGGCCGACCGGCACTTGCGAACTGCTTCTGCTTCGGGCACCGCGCGGCAAAAAAGACTGGAGAACATGGCGTCGGCTGTGTCTTATATACTCTGGCCTTCCTGACGTCAGAAGAGTAAGCGACAACAACCAACGCCGGACCAAGACTTTGGAATTCGGCCGACTGAGGGACCGCCTGACGGCTGAAAACTCATCTGTCATTACTGCAGCTGTATGCACGATGAACATCATCATGTTACAGGTGGTAATAGATCTATTTTCAACATATGTTTGCTGAGATATGGTTTCTAGTCCCAACCTATCCAGTTCTCACAATAACTTATCCAGTATTACCTTCTCCATTATTTTTCCACAACATGAAAGTAGACTTAAGGGTCTATATGACTCTGGGTTTGTCCTACTCCCCTTTCCCTTAAAGACAGGTTTAATAAGTGCATGTCTCCAATCTTGAGGAATCTCTCCATATTTATATGACTTAGTGAATAATAGATGTAATGGCAGTGAAAGTTCTTGCTTAAGTGTTCTCAAATCATTGTTACTTATTCCATCTCCTCCCTGTGCTTTGTTTGGATCCAGTTTGTGCAGTTCTTTTTCAATACAGTCTAATTTGATCCCAGTATCTGGGGATACCTGGATGTCACTAGGACAACTTACCACCCCTTTTGTGGAGCCAAACTGTTTTGCATAAGATTTTGTAAATATATCTAAAATCTGTTGTGTTTGAGAATAAATTTTAGAATCTGCACACAGTTTACAAATTTGTGTCTTTACTCCTTCCACATCTTATGTATCTATAAAAAGGTTTCCTATTATACTCAACATCTTTATATACATTTACTTCAAAATGTTCTTGATCTTGTCTCACACTATGCTTAATCTGTTTGTCCAGCTTGTTTATTTCAGTTTTCAAAGCTGTAGTTTGACATCTCTTCCATTTCTTATATTTTTGTCTCTCACCTGAATCAGATATCTTGTTCTTATGGAAATATATCTGCCTGCTATTGTATGCCTTTATCCTGATGTTAAACATTTTTTTTTATTTTTTGCACTCAGTTTCTCTTTCAAAACCTTCCATATTCCATCTGCTGTTTTTCAACTGAACACTTCACTCCAGTTAGTTTTACATAGTGACTGTTTTGCTTCCATATAATCTTTAATTAACCTTCTGTGCATTGGCTTAGATTTCAGTTTGGTAGAATTATCTAGCAACAAATTAACCTTTATAACCCCATGATCATGGCACATCAGTGGTGCTAAAACTTGACTTGAAGTTACAGTAATTTCTTTGGGAACACAAACAATGTCTAGTATGTTTCGTCCCTTGGTAGGTTTTTTACAATCTGAAGCAATTGTTGTTCCTGAATACACACTGTGAATAATTTCCCTAGTAACGTTGTAGAATCAATATTATTCCAGTCTGTTTCTGGTAAATTTAACTCACTAGCTAATATTATTCTTCGACCCTGTTTTTCATGTAAGAAAGATATGAATTCCTCTAGGTCATCTGCACTTGACATTGGTGATCTATACGCTCCAACAATTGTTAAATGTTCCGGGGTTTCTTTATCGCCACAGTTACACAGTCTACAGTGCTGGTGTTATCACTGAACATGTAATAATCACAGGTCACGTAGCTATCTTTAATCCCTATCATAACACCTCCACCTGATTTTTTTTTAGAATGTCTGTTACAGTAAAAACATTTATACCCTTACAGAACTGTTTTCCAGTCATTGTTTTTTAACCATGTTTCACAAACAATAACAACATCAATCTTGTGGGAACGTCGCGAATTTCCCAACAAAAAAACTTTATTATTAATGCTCCTAGCATTAACAACCATCAGAGAGGCACCTAATGGTGCTATCTGTGGGCTGTTAAATTTTAGACATTGCAAAAATCCTGTCTAGTGTTTGTCAAATATTGCAAAACATCTGCTGCAAAAATTCTCTTCCCTGATCTAGACAAATGCACATCATCCTGTCTGAACACCTGTGCCCAAAACAAAGCTTGGATGCTATACACATTTCTATTTTTTTAAACAGGACATTTTTTCCATGTAGGTATTTACCCAAAAAATCTTTTCATTCACAGTGACCTGACTATCCTTTTTACAGGTGATTTGTGAAAAATATGTCCTAACACCAGTACAAGCAATATTATCCAAGGAGGCTGTCAGTTCCCTACTAACAGTCAGAGAATCATTGTTGGTGACATCATTTGTACCAACATGAATAAAAACAGATCCATACTTCCTTACATTAAGACGTTCCAAGGCTTGTTTCACATCTTCTATTTTTGCTCCTGGCAAACATAACACTACTCGATGTTCATTATCATCTCTGCAAATATACGTATCAGTTCCTCAATAATTGACTCTCCAATTAAAGAATATATTTGCTGGTGAGCTCTGAAGAATCTTCAGCTTCTAATACAGTAATATCTGCTCTACCAGTTGTTACAAAGGATATTTTTTTGTCACTGTTAGTCTTATTAATCCTACTGCTTTCATTGTGTATTAAATTCTCATCCAGCTGGTGTTGTAAATCCGCAGCCTGAGTCATGTAGTCAACATATGTCTTTCTTCTCTTTTTTCTTACAGTAATGTTCTTCAATCCTTCCACGTTCAGTTTTGATTTCTTCCTTTTCTCCTGCCCCTTGCCTCTTTTTTTCTACCTTCTCTGTTGGAAGGATGATGCATTTTCCTGTAGACTGAAGGTTTTCTGATAGAAAATATTATAATTTCCTGTAACCTGTGTGTTACATAACAAAACAGTGTCCTTTTTACTATGTATTCTCTTTCCTTTACAGTCATTAACCGGTTTCTTTTTCATCCTTATTTGTTGTGAACTTCTTCCTTTCTTTTTTTTTTTTTGTTTCCTTCTAAACAAACTGGATCCTCAGATTGCTGAATACTTGCATCCAACATTCCAGAGTTGTCAACGGCATCATCTTGTTCCATGGGGTTGAATGATCTTTGCAGAAAATAGATGCATAATTTCTTAAACGTCTTCTATTTGTTCTATGCCTAACACTATTTAGTTCATCAGTCCAGTCATTAATATTTGAAACAACAGTTTTCCAAACCATGCCAATTGCACAAGTGCAATCATCATCATTAAATCTAGATTTACTTCTAACAATGGTAAGCAAATCATCCAACTTTTGACACAAGGAACACAGATCACCATTGTTATCAGCTGTTACTTTTAAATATGCATAGCATTTATTACACTATAAAAGATATGTGTGCATTAGCAAATCGTTAATTGCATACTCATTTAAGGAATCCATATTCAGCTTCAAATTAATTCAATATTACAAAAGAAAAGATCAAAATCAGTAACCAGATAATTCAAAGAGAACTTAAATCAACTTCTATGACAAAAAAATTACACCAGCAATATACAACTAAATAAAGTACAGTAAGTTCTACAAGTCAGACAAAAGTTGTAATTCCTTTATGTTGCTCACTATAACTCACAGTAGCACGTCTTTTTGAGAATAAAGATAAATAAATCACAAACCAAGATATGCTAAGGATTTTCCTCTCTGTGTAAATTCATAGCTGTCTAGGCCCCTTGAGGTGGTAAGAGCTAGCCTGTCTAAAACCTATCCCTTTCTAACAACCAACAGCGAAATTAAAGGTAAAACAATAACATGAATCAAAGTAAATCTTGTTAACGAGCAATCCCTTCATACCTACAAACAGTGAGAAAAAGTGATAACAAATATAATATAAATTCAAATAAAACTTCTCTTACCAATCAACTCCACAGTAAGTCACAAACCAAGAAAGGATTGTTTAGATATGTTCAAGATTTTCCTCTCTGTGTAAATTTATAGCTGTCTAGGCCCCTTGGGATGGCTAGAGCTTGCCTGTCTAAAACCTATTCCTTTCTAACAATCAACAGTGAAATTAAAGGTAAAACAACAAAATATGAATCAAAGTAAACCTTGTTAACAAGCAGTCCCTTTCTACCTCCAAACAGTGAAAAACAGTGATCACTAATACAATATAAATTAAAATAAAACTTCTCTTACCAATCAAAGAAAGTGAAAGCTTGATTATAGGTTCTCAGTGGGCTTAATCGCTGTAGTTTTATGTTGAGGAATATGAGGAAATTGATTGCTACAGTGAACCTTCCTGAAAATCAGATCTTAGGCCTTCAGAATGACTTCTACAGGCTCAAGAACTAGGCCTACTAATTGAAAACATGTTTTTTTTTAGTCTGTCTGTTTTTGTTTTCTGACACAACACTTACAAGCAAAGACATTTTCATTAAGTGCAGAATAGGAGGCATTACAATGATTTCAATGTTATGATTCTTTCAGTAATGTAAATATTATAAAATTCTTTTAACTTCTGCGTGACATGCTCCAGGATTTCAAATGCATGTAAGGCTCTTCCCAAAGATATGTACCTATTGTCTACACTTTGTATACAACCAAAGGCAAAAGGCAAACAAAAAAGGATAGGCAAAGAAGGACTCCACTGCAAAACCAGAGGCACTTTCATTCCCATCTGGCAGGAGAATATGGCAATCTAGTTTCAGTACAGAATTAATATGAACTACTGCATTTGCCATAATTAATAACAATGTAAAATGACTACTGAAAGCTACATACTGAAATTTCATCTGTAATTATACCAGTATAGTACTAAACATTTTGTTTTGGAGACACTAAATACATGCTCAACGAATGTCTCTCACTCTTTTGTTTGGTGGTAATACAGCTGTCTGCAATTTTTGTTTTATACTGTAAATATACGAAAATAAAGCAGATGTTACTGATTATGGCATTATGTACAAGTCATATATTTCTCTTTTTTCAGGTGTATATGGCATTTGTCTTTCTGGTCCATCTTTCTAAGTTTCCTTTCTGAACAGTTTACCTTTTTTGTTGAAGTGATTTGTGTAACATGTCAAGTTATGAACTATGCTCTATAGGTCTGAGAGTTTAATTAAAGCTCAAATACTTTGACCACATACTGTGAAGAGAGGAATTACTAGAGAAGATCGTAATTTTGGGAACGATCAAAAGCAAAACAGAGAAGGGGGCAGTAGTGGATAAGATGAACAGACAAAATTACTGAAAGAATGTAAATGAATTTGAAGAATTTAAAAAAAGCAGTTGTACATAGACAGACTTGTCATGCCAATGACCTTGAGGTTACAAGCAGTCGGAATCTACCAAATGACTAATCAACAAATATGACACCTTTCCATGTACAATACACAAAATGTAAACATATGGTTAAAAAGGAAAGGTATGTGATCATACAACTTATCTAAGGGAATATATTACATGCATACACTGAATCACACAGAAATTTTCATCACAAAAAATATACTTAGAAGTATGCAAAATGTATTTATCTGTGTTTTGTATAACAGATCTAATTTTTGAAATTGCAGAAAAATATAAATAACTATTACAGATGTACAGACTTACCTTCAAAACAAGCTTAGAGGCAAAGAACAATATCACAGCAAGTTTTCCCAAACTAAATCCATCAGAAAAAACACCCTTATAAACCTTGAGGAGGACATCCCGTGTGGAATCAACTGGAACATTGTCAATTAACCTATGACAAAAGAAAATTATAGTAAATTGTAAACAAGGGTATATCAACATGATTGTAATCTTATGCACACATTCATGCTAGAAATGTAAGAAAACACATTCGTGTAGAAAATGTGTGGAATTTTGTGTTGATACTTTGAAGACAATTATGACACAAAATAGTACATGTTTATACAAATATTAAATCAGGTGACCACAATAAGATAGTTAAATGTTTGCTTTTGAATTACCTTTATAGGTCAGGAGAATCCTAATGTATTAAGTGTATAAAGTGAAACAGAAGAGCACTATTTTGTCAGGTAAGAAATAAGACGTTCCTAAATGAAGTTTAAGACAAACATGGCTAGTTAAAATAGAAGGAACGAAAGGTGTTGAAACAGACAGAATGTTAAGAAATCGAAAGTCATAATGGCAGGTTGATATTCAATGGATATTGATGCACAGCCAGAGCAAACTGCATGGCAAAAAAGAGAAATTATTAGTTCTGAAAACAAAAAAGAAGAGGAACAAGGATGCTGGGTGTAGTAATGTTGCATTCATGCAAAGCTCTCAAGAGATTTAATTAGTATTTTTTAACAACAAAGACATACTATTAATAAATATGCATATTTGTATATGCAACCCTGGAAATTACAGAAACAAAGCAATAATCATCAAGCAATGACACTCAGTAAAAACAAGTTTATAATCTTGGGTATAAGAACAACTAAGCGATATTACCAGTTCTGATGATGTCCCAGAGCATAGATGAAGGGATGAAAGCGCTAAGCTCTTTGTTTCAATAAATTAAGTTTTATGGATTTATCACAGACTAAGTGTGTAGCTTATTGTGATGTAACGTACGAGCACTTTCTTATTTTTTCTAGTTACAGAAACAAAGTAATAATCACCAAGCAATGACACTCAGTAAAAACAAGTTTATAATCTTGGGTATAAGAACAACTAAGCGATATTACCAGTTCTGATGATGTCCCAGAGCATAGATGAAGGGATGAAAGCGCTAAGCTCTTTGTTTCAATAAATTAAGTTTTATGGATTTATCACAGACTAAGTGTGTAGCTTATTGTGATGTAACGTACGAGCACTTTCTTATTTTTTCTAGTTACAGAAACAAAGTAATAATCACCAAGCAATGACACTCAGTAAAAACAAGTTTATAATCTTGGGTATAAGAACAACTAAGCAATATTAACACACCGACAAATTATAATACACTACACTTGCAAGGTACAAATTTACAATTTCAGTAGCTGATATGTTGTGATATTGAATACAGCAAGTTAGTGTGGGAAAATAGGACTCTGAGCAGTTAACAAGCTACTTCTTGTGGTAAAGATTTAATTCCCTCAGGCTTCCTTTGCCGAATGTATGACCATGACCAAATCACTTAATCAGAGAGTGCTTTGGGTTGACTGAAAGATTAGGCTAGACTGATCACTGGTGTCCTGAACAGCATGCCTAGTACTATCAATGAAACTAAGTCTACATCATTCAAGGAGATCTGGTATGTGTCAGCCTGGGATCATTTTAAGGGGATCCAGTATGTGTCAGCCTGGGATCATTCTAAGGGGATCTGGTATGTATCAGCCTGGGATCATTCTAAGGGGATCCAGTATGTGTCAGCTTGGGATCATTCTAAGAGGATCTGGTATGTGTCAGCCTGGGATCATTCTAAGAGGATCCAGTATGTGTCAGCCTGGGATCATTCTAAGAGGATCCAGTATGTGTCAGCGTGGGATCATTCTAAGGGGATCTGGTATGTGTCAGCCTGGGATCATTCTAAGGGGATCCAGTATGTGTCAGCCTGGGATGAGATGATAGATAAGACTTCCTGTTTTGCCATTGATGGCTTACACGCTTCATAACAGGTCATAAAGATGCCAAAACCTGAGGCACCCCTGCACACATTCATAGTTGTGCAGTTATTGAGACACGGTTTAAGTGAAATGGTAGTACTCACTCTGTAACAGGGTTTAGTCCTCACCGTGACTCTATGCTTTTGAATAACTGTGACAGAGCATCTCTGTTTGTCAGAAACATCATCACCTCACATCATATTGCTCAAAACACTAACTTGATTTTCCTGGATATCCAAATCACCCTTTTAGTTCATTGCTAGCTACAGCTTTACATCAATACCATCCCAAAGATCATTGAAATTACCTTAACATCTTTAAGGGAGGATGAATACCAAACCAAATACCAGATGTGTAGCTGGCTCACCTACCATCCTGTGGTGGTCCTACATTGTCACACCCCTTCCAACTCTTCAAGTGAACAAAAAAAAAAAGGACTTCTGCTCAAAAACAGAAACAAATACTTGATCTATTATCTTTCCACCCCACATCTCTTCAGGTGAATAGCAAAACAAAAAAAAAGCACCCTAACCACAAAACTATAGACAACTGCTTGTACAATGAAGCAAGCGGTTGCTACAGTTTAGAACACAGAGGAAGTACTGCAGTGCTCAGGTCTGACCAAAAATGCAATACTGACTTTTATAAGCTGGTATGCATTAAAAAGCAATCAGAATTGTCTGACTGCCCCCCCTAAACACTTTTGCCCCTTTCACCCTGCCCTAGCTACACTTCTGCCAAATACTTTTTTGCTACGGGACTTCATTACCCAAGCACTGACTGGCATAATTGTGCCTCTAAAAATGAATGTGCTCAGGATTTCCTAGACATTCTTAAAATCAATATTCTGGAGCAAATTGTAAAACTACCCACTAAAGACTGTAATATACTTGACCTCATACTGACTAAACTAGCCCCTCCTGTAACCCACCAAACATATCCTCATCCCTGGTTAAATCTGACCACAAATCAGTTACTTCATCTGTCAGGCTTAATGTACACTACCAAATAAAAAAAACACTAGCAACTTCAGTGCAAACTTACATCAGCTTGTAAAAGACCTACACAACATTCCTAACAGTCCCTAGCAAATGGACTGAACTTTATGAACAGGTCTATATCAGTTCAGTGAAAAATCAGTTCAGTGAATGTCATTTTCAGTGCACTTACATTGAACATGTAGTTCGTCGAACTGTTCATACTGAGATCACGGTACAGTAAGAATCAGGACATTTGTCCTTTCCTCACTGTAGTGTGATCTTGGAGTTGGTATATCTAATTAGTGGGGGATGTGGGGGGCACAGCCCCCCACTTGAGTGGAATTTGATGAATAGCATCCCTAATGAAATGCCGTTTTCTGAACTGATAGTTCAGTGTAGTGATATAGACCCCCATTGAACTGCTACAGTCACTTCAAAGTTATACCAGCATCTAGACAACTGTATAGAAAAGTCTGCATCTATCCACCCTAAATTTAATAGTAAATTCAGAAATAAACATCTCAGGAGGAACTCCCACATCAATAATTTGTACAACAAAATTAGGAAAATAATGTAAAGTTGTATTAAATCGCTATCCCCTCCCCTCCTACCTCAAGACTACCATGAAACATGCTGGCATGGAGCTTAAGAGCACTATTAAAAAGTGCAAATTAGAGTACAAACTTAAGGTAACTATGGATATTAAATGTAGCTACCAATTCTCCTTCAGTTATGTCAAGAAATTATGAAGTAATGCAAAACACTGCACTGAACTCACCTATAATAATATAACAGATTTCAGGCCCAAAGAAAAATAGCCAAAATATTAACAGAAAGCAATTGTGATAACTTTACCCCACCTACCCACAATGCTGCACCCACTATCACTGAAAATTTAATTTCCCTATAATCACCTTAGAACAATGCTTATAATTCCTTAAAAGGCTAATAATAATGTTTCTGTGGTGACCAGATAACTTAAGAAGCTGCATTATCATCATTACTGCACCTCTGCTTAATCTCAACCTCAGCCTATCCACAGGATTTGTCTCTGCTGCATGGAAACCACACTGATTTCTCTATACACTCCATCAGTCTCACCAGACTTGTATACAAAAGCATGGAATGTATAGCATAACTTATTTATGCAGACACAGACAAATTAACTGCTCTAAACTCCACTCAGCTTGATTTTGTGAAGGGCAAGTTCTGTCTTTTAAACCTAGTAAACTTCTCTGAAAAGGTTACAGATACTTCAGACAGTGGTAAGTCTATGCAAGCTACATAGCTTGACTTGGCCAAGGCTTTTGACACCATCCTCCCCGCTAATGTTAGTACAAAGTTATACAGACTTAATGCAAACCCTTACACTGTCCACTGGATTGCAAAGTAGCTATCCAATAGATCCCAAGCAGTGAAAGTTGGTGGTACCCTCTTTGAATTTAAAATTGTAGCTAGTGGGGTACTGCAGGGATCAGAGCTGGGACCTCTCCAGTTTGGCAGTTATTTTGCAGGCATCTAAGCCAGTATTGTTGAACTGTGATTGACCAAGATTACTTGTATATCTTTTTCACACATTACTGGCAACATATAGACACTAGCTAAATATGCAATCGTTCCCAGTATAACTGAATTAATAAAAAAAATCATTTTATTAAACAACATCTTGCATGTTTTCCAAAAGCAACAAAGCCCATTTAGTTCATCTAGTATCCTATTCCATTGTTTCTCACTTACACTTTTACACTCAAATCTTATTCATAACAGAGATATTTCATTCATCAAGAAAGATACTCCTTCTATCTTTACTATATCACCAGTCCTTTACTTTTTTTTTAATTTAAAGTCATGCCTATTATATTTAAACACTGATGTATGTTATATATAACTTCTTTCATCCAGACTTTCTTTTTTGCAATAAATGTAATATCATCTGTAGAAGTAAATGACTGGATTTTTTATCCATTCATTGGTAATACAAGCAGCACCTCTCGTCTGCACATTTACATCTCTGACAAATACGTCCATAACTAATGCAAACAATATACTACATATAGGACATCCCCGACATATGCCATTCTTTATATCCACTTCCTTGTTTAACCATCCATTCACTAAAATTCTTACTTTATTGTTATTATATGCAGAACAATATACATTCTTAATTTCCTTACTAATGTTATACTCTTCCATAACTGTCGATAGAAGTACATGTTCTACTGTGTCAAAATCTTTATGTAAATCACCTATCATGATCGTGGCCTCATCTGTCTTGTTTATAAGGTCATCCACAATTCCCTTTACTAATATTAATAATTCCTGATATCCTCTTCCTTTAAACTAGGTGTTATATTCTGTTATACTTTTCATTTTACTTTCCATTCTCTTCTGAATTATTTTCGTAATTTGTTTTAATTTATTTGCATAATCTGTATTGTTCAATACTATAAGTCTACAATTTTCAATATTATAGTTCTCTTCCTTTTTCCATACACCGTTAAGTATACTGCTGCATAAATCTTTGTACACACAACCTTCATTTAACTACTCATTTACAACTTTTAAGAAATATTTTTTTCTGCCAGTCCATAAAATCCTTATAAAAGTGGTATCCTAATCTATCTGATCATGAAATTGCCTGTAAATTAACTTGTCGAACTACCTTATCTAATTCATATAGGGACATCTCATTTTCTGATTACTTATTTTCTTGTTCTGCCAGTTTTTAACGTCATTCTTTTATTTTGCACTTTCTTTCTATCTTGGAGCATTTTCTTTACATACTTTATTACGGCATTCATAATTTGTTCCTGAGATTTTCTTACTTTTCCTTTCTCTCTTCTTATTTCTCTCATTATACTAATCTTCTCTTTGAAGCCGCGGTGGTACGGTGGTGGCAGTTACCTCACAGCAAGAGGTTCTCCCGTTCGATTCTCGGCTGGGCTTGGAAGTGCCTTCTGTGTGGAGTCTGCATGTCCTCCCCGCGGTTGGGTAGCATTCGAAAGACATGCGTGCGTAAATGGGAGTGCCTTCGTTGAAGGTTGGACGTCGAGCTGGCACCTTGGCATTTCACAAAAATCTACTGCCAATCATTAGCGGACTGGAGTTCCGCTGTGGCGACCCCTTACCGGGAAAAGCCGAAAGACAAACAACAACATACTAGTCTTCTATTTAACTCTGCTACTCAAATAAGCTGATGCTTCTTATTTCTTACCTTGTAAATATCATTCCTTAAATAATAATTCTTTAATTTTCTCTTGATTCTTTCCATAAAATTTCCAGTCTACCACATAATTTTCTCTATTGTTCCCTTACAAATTCTTTAAAGCATCCATACACAACATTTTATAATTTTTTTTTCTGTTTTTCTAACATCTGACTGCCATTATAAAAATTATTTTTTTATATTTTTCTTTCAAAGACAGCTAACACTCAAAACAGTTTTAATAACACATTCTAGTAGAAATATGATCTTTCCATAAATGTGTACATATACTTTTTCCATTTTCATCCCATAATTTCTCATTTATTCTTTTTATTCCTTTTCTCAATCTGATATACTCCTTAACTTCTTGTACTTCTATCCGTATGGCTGAGTGATCTAAAAATCCTGTTACGAGTGTTTCTCCCTTAGCTATATTTAAAACTTGTGATATAATAAAACAATCTATTTCGGTCTTATATATACCTCAAGTATATGTCCAGAAATTATTCCAAATCTTTAAATTCCCATTTTATAACTTCAAAAAAATTGTATTATCTTCTTTCTTCTCTTTTTACCTCTCAAATCATAATTAAAATCTCCTATTAATATTACAGTCATATTAATTACTATATAATTCAAAATTTTATAAAATAAATTTTCTCTTTCTTTACTTGAAACATAGGCATAGAATGCTATAATTTAATACATTTTCAGAACAGTACCTGTGCCAAAACAGTGTCACAAAATGTCTCAAGCTCTGAAAAAAGCCCTTTGCTCCCAATGGGACCATTAAATTATCCCAATGGTCATACCTATCCATTTCTTTTTCTTCTTTGTTCTGAACCCTCACCATCAATTTCCTTGGATTGTTGACATTCCATTTTCCTCTGTTCATCTTTCATCACTTTTCCTGCGGTTTCTTTAACAAACTCAGCATGATTTCTTTGTCTGGCAATCTTCTTTCAAAATAGCTTCCTAGTCCTCTGATTGAATTATGTCCATAATTTCACACTATAAAACATCTTTTCCACTCTGTCAAAACAATTCACCCAAAATATCATCCCACAACCTTCATGTCTAGAGTGTCGTATAACAATTGTTTTGACCATTTGTTTCTTATGAAACAAACAAATTATGCTGAAACAGCTCCTCAAAATTTTATAGTTTCAAACACTGCACTGGTGTTCACCTCTCTGCTATCCAACATCTTGGATCTCCAGTAGTGCTGTTTTTCCAGCTGCCACTGCACTAGAAATAGAACAAGCACTCTCCTAACGAATATGCAAGATTCTCTGATGCCTGACCAAATTTCCCCTAATAATACAAACACCACCTCACACCTTCCCCTAAAAGAGGCTACTAGGCTAATGTGGCTGACCTGGTCAACAAATGATAAATAAAGATGGTGTGAGACATAGGTGTGATCCTCGGTAAACAGCTGACTCTCAAGAAACAGGTGTCAGTCTTTATGTTTCTATCTCTGGAACTTCTGAATTAAGCATCGTATTCCTAAGTTGATTTTTCAGTAGTTATTCATGCACTGTCTCTTCCAGCCTTCACTGCTGTAACATCTTTTATCTGAGACTGACTGACAACTAAACTGACAGGTTGAAGCTGGTACAAAACTCTGCTACCCCTCTACTTACTGATACCCCATACTGCCATCATGTCTATCCTGAAAAGTCCATTGGCTCCTGCACCAGGTTTATCTATGCATCCATCCATGTACAACCCACTTTTTGCCATTTTACACACTGGGTCAGGGTGAAATTATGACAATCACCTACAGCCAATGTTCACACAACCGTAGACTAGCCTGCTCCAGGTTTATATCACTTTTACTGTCTTTGGAGGACAGTGGAGAAGAATTCAGTGGTAGCAATGGGACTGGAAATGAAGCAGCAGAGATGCAAAAGAATACAAACGTTACTGGTTAAACAGAGGAGTGTCTTTGCAAGTTAGACATAATTGACAATAAAGTGAAACAGGGAATCATTTCATTTTTTTAAAGGTGAATGATCAGAAAAGACTGTATAACAAGACAGAGAGAAAAAGAAAGTCAAGACTAGAGTATTTAAAGGGTAGTGGACCATGGTGAGTGGGTGAAGAGATGATCCGGATGAAGTTGAACAGGTTGATGACATCTTCGGTTTTCCGATGATGTGGCCCAATCCAGTTCATGTTTGGATCACCTGAATTATGAAGTTATTTTTATTTTACCTAGGAAAACTGGATCCAAGCAGGTAATCATGCAAAAAGGAGGGAGGAAGCTGATACACTGAGGCACTTTACCCTGTGTTAGTAATACAAAATAGTTGTGTAAGAACTTACCATAACCATAGACATCCTTCTCTTCCATGCTGCAATATTCTTCACCTTAGGGATCTGCTGTGTGGAGCACCAGACATCCATCCAGTATACCAAAGTCTTGAAAGCAGGGTTACATGCGATGTTGCATGTAAGAGCCATAAACTGATGCCGGCTATATCTGCGATATCTGCAAATACCCAATTCAGAACTGGCTGACACATAAAGAGAGCCCCTCAGGAATAGGAGTGGTAAGAAAGCATGAAACCCCTCCCAGACACAAGGTCAGTAGTCAGGGGAAGGACCAAAATATAATATGGTCAATGAGAAGGGGGGTAGTAGGTGATATTGAATACAGAAACATGGAAGAGAAGGACATCTATGGTTAGGATAAGTTCTTACATAACTATTCTATGTCCTTCTATTCTCATGTTGCAGTATTCTTCACCTTAGGTAGAGCACTAAAGCTCTCTATGTAGTAATGTGGGTGGCAGGAAGGGGTGCAGAAACTATGAAACCGTGCAGAATAGACCTAGCAAACCCTGCTCTAGCCCTGGAAATGGAGTCCAATTTGTAATGCTTGGTGAAGGTTTGTACAGAGGACCAAGTTGCTGCCTCCAGAAGAGAAGAGTAATCAGTGCCTTGAAAAAGAGGCTGCTGAAGAGGAGGCAGCTCTGGTGGGATGGGCTTTGACAGATAAATGCAGCTGTTTTCCATGAAAGGAATAGCAAAAGGCAATAGCCTTAGAAATCCAAGAGGCAATTGTTTGTTTTGACACGGCCTTGCCTAGGGCCCTAGGATGAAAGGAGACAAAACGTTAATCAGACTGTCTGAAGGATTTGGTCTTGTCTAAGTAGAACCCCAGTTGCCTATGAACATCCAAGGAGTGCAATTCTTTCTGAGGAGTTCTGTGGCTAAGGGTAGAAGACAGGCAAGTTAATGGTCTGGTTTAGGGAGATCTCATTAACTATGTTTGGCATGAAGGAAGGGTTAAGCCCTTAGAGAAACCCTATCCTTATGGAAGACAAGGTAGGGAGGTGAAACCATAAGGGCTTGGATCTCAAATACCCTCCTGACAGAAGTGAGGGCCACTAACAAGACTGTTTTCCAGGTACAAAACTTAAGAGAAGAAGAACGGGCTGGCTCAAAGGGAGCTAGTGTAAGTTTTTCCAGAAAAAAATTAAGGTCCCAAGGTGGGGAAATGGGCTTACAAGGAGGCCTAATATGAAGGACCCCTTTCAAAAATAGCGTGACATCTAGCCTGGAAGCCAGAGGTGGAGTCAGGGGAAGGCAAGCAGAAATGGCAGAGAGATGCACTTTCACAGAAGAATAAGTCAACCCTGAATGCAACAATTCACACAGGTAGGAAAGGACCAGTGGAACAGAAGGTTGAGATGGGTCCTGTTTACTCTTATGGCACCAACTGGAGAATCTTTTCCATTTGAATAAATATTTTCTCCTAGTACTTGGTTTTCTGACCTCCTGCAGAACATTGAGTACATCCTCTGTATAGGTGCCTAAAGGGGGATCAAAAATCACCCACACAATCAGATTGAGACTGAGAAGATGAGGATGAATAAGGGACTCCTTGTCTTGTGAGAGTAGGTCGAAGAGGTGAGGTATCCTTTGGGGATGGCCCTGAGCTAGATGAAAAAGTAGAGGAAACCAATGCTGTCTTGGCCAGAAGGAAGTCACCAACAGTATTTTTGGTTTGTCTTTCTGTACTTTCAGGAGGACCTAGTGAATCAAAGGAAATGGGGGAGGTATAAAGGAGCATTCCCTCCCATGAGAAGCAGAAAGAATCCACCCTCCAGGCTTATGGATGGGGAAGCCTTGTGCAAAAGTGGTGCATCTGTCTGTTCTGGGAGGAGGCAAACAGATCTGACTGAGGAATACCCCACCTATGAACTAGATCCAGAAACGCCTCCCTGTGAAGCATCCATTCATGGGAGGGTGTTAAGGTCCTGTTCAGGGTGTCTACCATCATGTTGTCTTCTGATGGGATGTAAACTGCCTGCAAATGAATCTGCAGTGTTGTTGCCAGGGACCAGATTTGAACTGCCACACTGCAAAGAGGGTAGGATTTTGTTCCTCCTTGTTTGTTTATGTACCACAGGACTGTCATGCTGTCTGTAATGACCTTCAATGTGCCTGGCAGAAGAATCTCTTAAAAAGCTTGTATTGCAAAGTAAAGGGCCCTTAATTCTTTTAGATTGTTATGGTTCTTCCTTTCTGGAATGGACCACTCCCCTTGCACCTTGTGCTGGATGTTGGTACTGTGAAGGATAGACTCCCAACCTAGATCTGATGCATCTGTTAAAGATGCTGTTTGGGTGGAGGAATCTGTAAGTGCACCCCCTGGTTGTGGGTGATAGTAGAGATCCACCAGGTGAGTTCCCTTTTTAAACAGGGGAGAAGAGGAAGACTCATTTCCAGGGGATGAACGTGTTGGTTCCAAGAATTTTTCAACACCCACTGAAACTTCCTCATGTCCATCCTGGCTAAAGGGATCATGTGGATCAAGAAGCCATGAATCCCAGGATTCTCAGGACTTCTCTGGCTGAGCTGGATGGTAGTGGTAGGAGGGTTTGGAAAAATTGGGTGAGAAATTCCCCTTTCTGGGCAGGGACAAAATCTGACATCAAGTCTCTCCTTATCCTGCACCCCAAGAAAACAAGATCTTGTGAGAGAGCCATTTGGGACTTCAAGTGGTTCACAGTGAAACCTAGATTTTGCAAAATCCTGCAAACCCAGTTCAGATGTTGAGATGGGGTGAGAGAATCTTGGTGTAGGATCAAGAGATCATCTAACTAAGGGTAAATCTGCATGCCCTGTAGTCTGCAGTATGCAATGACCAGGGCTAGACATCTGGTAAATACTCTTGGGGCTGTGGAGAGTCCAAAGGGCAAGGCAGAGAACTGAAAATTTGATGAACCCACTGAGAAATGAAGACGTTTTCTGTAAGTGGGATGAAAAGGGATGTGAAGGTAAGCATGCTTCAGGTCCAGGGATGCCATGAAGGCTTGCTGAGGAATAAGAGGAAGAAGGTGCTGTAATGTGAGCATTTTGAAGGTTGGCACTTTGAGGAAGAGGTTGAGGAAGGATAGGCCAAGGATGTGTCTCCAAGGACCATCTTTTCTTGGAACCAAAAACATGCTGGAGAAAAAAAAACATTGGCTACTTGATCCTTGGGTACTGATTCTATAGTGCCCTGAGAGAGGAGTTGTCTCAGGATGGTGGGGAATAGAGGAAGCTGACTGGGTGGAGGTTGTGGAATTCCTGGAATGGTGGAGATTCCCACCAAGTCATGAAGTATCCTCTCTTAGTGATGGAGAGCACCCATTTGTCTGTGGTAATTTTCTACCAGGAGGAATGGGAGGACTGCCTCTTAATAAAGCTGGGTTTTTGGGGGTAGTTTCTATGGAATCTGGGAACTGGTAACACCAGTAAATGTTTTAGATTCTGCAAGTCTTTCCCTTTTTACTGCAGTGACTTAAATAGTTCTGCACAGACAGCTCCAAAGAGTGCTGATTTTTTCAAAGAAGCATCTAACAGTTTCACTTGGACATGCAAGGGCAAAGGTTGGAGTCTCAACCATGAGAACCTCCTTAATACAGAACCAGATGCAGCCAATTTGGAAGTGGTTCAACAGCATCATAGCTGCACTTGATTGACTGTCTGGTCACCTAGGATACCATGTTCAGGAGGGTGTCCAGCTGAGCCTTGATTGGTGAGTCAGGCATGTCAAACAGCAGAGTAGAGGCCTTGGTCAACGAGTCCAGATCAAATTGGCCATATGAGTTTGATAGTTAATTGCTCTTATGGCCAAGTTGGAAGAAGTATATATCTTCTTCCCTAACCTATCCATTAATTTACTATCCTTATCAGTGCGAAAAAGGGAAGAAGAAGGTAGCTGCCTAGAAGACTTGTCAGCTGAAACTGCAATAACTGCAGGATGGATTCTTAAAAAGATACTGCTCATTTGCAGAGACTTTGTAAAATCAATATGGTCTCTTGTTAGCAGGAGGCTGTGACTCTGGGCTCTGGGAAGCAGCCAAGAAGGCATCCTGAAAAGCTGGTAGTAAAGGAGGAACTGCAGATGGTGAGGGCTGCTCCATCTGCAGGAGTTCAAAATATCTTTTCTTGGTCTCGGAAACATCTGAGGCATCCCACTTAAATTGCTTCCTAAGTAGGGAAATAGTATTCCCAAAACAGATATCTTCTCCTGGGATGTCAGGAGTGAGGGTCTCTTCATCTTCAGGAGTAGCAAAATCCTTATGGGATTCAATCTGGGAGCAATACTTCAGGGATTCATCTGAGGAAGAATTCTTTCTCAGATTCTTCCTGTGAAACAATTGATTGGCCTGACTGGGAAATCTGGGTCTGGAATACCTGAAAGGCCTTGAATAAAGACTGGGAAAAGCTCTCCCAACCTGGAGTAGGGTCTTTAGCCTTATGTTTTTCCTTCTGTTTCCTTTTCAGAGAAGTGGAAGGAGCAGGAAAGTACAGTTGTGTACACTTACCATAAATGTAGATGTGCGAGTGTATTCACTGTTGCAGTCATCACATTTGGATGATCCCTGCCAGAGTAGCCCTCGGCCGGCCTGAATACCAGCGGCTTAGTATTTTTGCATCAGTTTCTGTCGCTTCAGGACTGATGTCAGGTCATCAGTAGTATAAAGTAAGACAGCCGATGCCATTACATCAGGTTTTTCTTGCCCTAACCTGTCAGGAGCCCCCAGGTAGGAGCCAGGTTCTGGTGGAAGAACCCCACCAGTAAAAAGTAAATACCAATATGTCCCTTTTAAGGAAAGAGAAGAAAAAAGGGGGATGGAGGGAGGGAAACCAGGACTGCAACAGTGAATACACTTGAACATCTACATTTATGATAAGTGTACACAACTGTACTATGTTCTTCGTGTTTCACTGTTGCAGTCATCACATTTGGGTTGATTCCCAAAGCTGAGGAAATGAGTGGAAGCAGTCAAGGAAACTAGGGGCTGGCTAGGATGCCCTGCAAGACTGCAGAGGCAAACCCTGCCCTGGATTTGAAGAAGAGAGTGGTAATGTTTGGTAAAAGTGTGCACAAATGCCCAGGTGGCAGCCTCCAGGATGTCCCTGGTGGGGACTCCTCTGAGGAAAGCTGCAGAGGTGGAGGCTGCTCTGGTGGAGTTAGTCCTGACTTCCTTGGGGGGAGGCTTTCCGTGTTGTTTGTAGCAGAAATGGATGCAGTGTGCTATCTATTTGGAAATGGATTGTTTGGAGATGGCGTTGCCTTCTCCTCCTGTAGCAAAGCTAACCAGCAATTGATCAGACTTTCTGAAGGATTTAGTCCTGTCTAGATATAATCTGAGCTGTCTGTGCACATCTAGAGAGTGCAGGACCCTTTCCCCCTTGTTCTGGGGATTAGGAAAAAAATGGTTAAATGAATGGATTGGTTGAGAGCCACACTGGACACCACCTTGGGCATAAAGGATGGGTTAGTTCTGAGGGATACCCTGTCAGCATGGAAGATGATGAAGGGTTCCACAGCCATGAGCGCTTGCATCTCAGAGACTCTTCTGGCTGAAGTGATGGCCAAAAGGAAAGCTGTTTTCCTGGAGAGAATTTTTAGTTCTGCAGAAGAAGCTGGTTTGAAAGGAGGCAGGTGAGCTTTTCCAACACAAAGTTAAGGTCCCAAGCTGGGGTCGGTGCTCTTCTGGGTGGCCTCAAATTGCTAGCCCCTCTTAGGAACTGTTTGTCAAGGGGTGTGAGAAAAGGGAGTGCTCAGTGGGACAATGAGCAGAGATAGCAGAGGCATGAATTTTAATAGATGAAAAAGAGAGGCCACTGTGTAGTAGGTCAGCTAAGTAATCCAGGATGAGAGGGAGGGAGGGCTGTGCCCTACTGGCTCCCTTAGCCTAAATCCAGGTGCAGAACCTTTTCCATTTGTCAGCATAAGACTTTCTAGTGCTAGGGCATCTGGCCTCACGTAAAACATCTAGAACCTGTTTACTGAGGTTGGCAGATTGATTGGGGTTAGTGAATAAGCCAAGCTGCCAAACTGAGAGTCGGCAATTGGGGATGCATGAATTCCCCTTCACTCTGGGTCAGGAGGTTTGGAATCTGAGGAAGATGCCATGGTGGCAGTGGGGACAGGGTGTGCAGCAAGGGGTACCAGTGTTGGTGAGGCCAGTTTGGAGATATAAGAATTGTCCTTGGTTTTTCCTCCTTTATTTTGAGCAGTACCCTAGGGATGAGAGGTAGTGGAGGAAAGGCATGGACCGACAGATTGACCCATGGGAGTGACAGGGCATCCACTTTCCAAGCCATGCAGTGATGCTCCCTGGTGCAGAATTTGCTGAGCTGATTGTTGGTGTGGGAGGCAAAGAGGTCGACCTTCGGGGTGCCCCATTTCTGAGTTATTAGGGTGAAGGTTCATCTGTTGAGCTGCCACTCATGTGGGTCTAGAAGATTTCTGCTTAACTGGTCTGCCAGAGAGTTGAGAGAACCTGGTAGGAATTGTGCTAACAGGTGGAGTTGCATGGCAGAGGCTGTGTGCCAAAGGGTTGTGGCCAGCCTCCATAGAGGGTAGGAGTGAATCCCTCCCTGCTTGTTGATGTACTACATTACAGTGGTGTTGTCTGTTTTGATCAGGAGAGCACCTGGGGAGAGAAGGGGCTTGAAAGCTATTAAGGTGTGCTTGATAGCCATCATCTCTTTTTTGATGATGTGCAGAGGGATTGCTGTGGGCTCCATTGGCCCTGTACGCACCTGCCGTCCAGGTGTGCACCCCAGGCATAGTCTGATGCATCTGTGATGCGGGTCTGGGTAGCGGGGGTGGTGAGAAAGGTAGTCCCTCATTGTGGGATCATGCTGTTGCCCACCAAAGAAAATCTTTTCTGAGGCAAGGAATTATAGGTATAAGGGTCTCCAGGTCTCCAGGTCTTAAGAATGTTGACACCAAAGGCTTTTTAGGTACCACTGAAGTTTTCTCATATGCAGTCTGGCATATGGAATGAGTAGTATGCAAGATGCCATGAACCCCAGAGCTTGAAGGATCTTCCTTGCAGATAGCAAATACAACTTAAAAAAAATAAATAAATAAATAATAGAAAATAAAATGATAAAATACCACCAAGACCACCGATCCAAGAAGTAAGCGAATTTAATGAAACACTTAGCGCCTTGGCTTATACAGCCTTCCAAGAGTAAATACACTACAAAATACTGTTTGCTTATATACAGCATATTGCACAAAACAATTAATCAATTAAGCATACAATTCAAATCACATACTTCCAATTACATTCTTTGTTGAGTCCCTGTGGCTCCAAAGTACCATACTTTAAAATCAGCAGGGTTTCTTTTTTTAAGAGTTTGATTTTTAAAGACACACATTCACCTATGCCAACTTGCAATTTTTCCAAGACACAACCCCTAAGAGAATCAGGGTTAGAGTTTATAGTAAGTGTACACAACTGTACTATGTTCTTCATGTTTCACTGTTGCAGTCATCACACTTGGGTTGAGTCCTAAAGCTGAAGAAAGGGTGGAGGCAGTCAAGAAGAGTTGGGGCTGGCTAGTATGCCCTGCAGGACTGCTGTTGCAAAGTCCACCCTGGATTTGGAAAAGATAGGCAGGTGGTAAAGCTTGGTGAAGGTATGAACAGAAATCCAAGTAGTAGCTTCCTGAATGTCCCTGGTAGGGACTCCTCTGAGAAAGGCTGTAGAGGTTGAAGTTGCATTACTGGGATGCATTCTGGCCCCCTGATGGGGTGGTTTCCCATGGTGTTTGTAACAGAAATGGGTACAGTGTGATATCCATTTGGAGATGGTTTGTTTTGATATGGCCTTGCCCTCTGCCCCTGGTGCAAAGCTGACTAGTAACTGCTCAGATTTCCTGAAGGGCTTAGTCCTATCAAGGTAGAATCTGAGCTGTCTGTGCACATCTAAAGAGTGCAGGATCCTTTCCCCCTTATTTTGAGGATTAAGGAAAAAAATGGGAAAATGGATAGATTGGTTGAGAGCCACACTGGACACCACTTTAGGCATAAATGTTGGGTTAGTCCTGAGGTAGACCCTGTCAGCATGAAAAATAATGAAGGGTTCCACAAGCATAAGTGCTTGTAGCTCCGACACTCTTCTAGCTGAAGTGATGGCCAGAAGCAAGGCTGTTTTCCAAGAGAGGAATTTTAACTCTTCTGATGCTGCAGGCTCAAAGGGGGTAGCATGAGTTTTCCAACACAAAAGTAAGGTCCCAAGCAGGGGTGGGGGCTCTTCTTGGTGGCCTTAAGTTGTTAGCCCCTCTCAGGAACTGCTTGATGAGAGGTGAGAGAAGAGAGGTGGCTCAGTGCTGTAATGAGCAGAGATGGCAGAAGCATGGATCTTAATGGAGGAGAAGGATAGGTCCCTGTGGAGTAGGTCTGCCAGGTAATCCAGGATGAGGGGTAAGGAGGGCTGTGCTGTATCTGCTCCTTTAGTGTGAATCCAGGAAAGTACAGTTGTGTACCTACCATAAATGTAGATGTTCGAGTGTATTCACTGTTGCAGTCATTACACTTGGGTTATCCTGCTGGCAGGCAACCCATAGTCGGCCCGAGTTCCAAAGTCTTGGTCCGGCGTCGGTTGCTGTAACCTCTTCCCTGTCAGTGCACCAGGGGTATAAAAGTTGCAACCGACGCCATTTTCTTCAGTTTTTCTTACCACAGATGTCAGGTGCCCCCAGATATGAAAGCTGTAAAGATAAAAATATGCCAACAACCATGCATATATTACTATAAACATTTCCTTCTTCTAAAAGCAAATACATCACATAGGTTGTATAGAGTTGAGAAGTACAGAATAGTCCCAGCAAAGAGGGGGATGGTGGGTGGGTAACCAGGACTGCAACAGTGAATACACTCGAACATCTACATTTATGGTAGGTACACAACTGTACTATATTCATCGTGTTTCACTGTTGCAGTCATTACACTTGGGTAGAATCCCAAAGCTAAGGTTGGGTGGCTGGGTCTAGATTGGATTTGGCGAGGCTAACAAGCCCTGCAGAACTGCAGTGGCAAAGCCTGCTCTGGATTTGGAGTAGAGAGGTAGGTGGTAGTGCTTGGTAAAAGTGTGCACTGAGCTCCAGGTTGCAGCTTCTAATATGTCTTTGGTTGGTACCCCTCTGAGGAAAGCTGCTTAAGTGGCTGCTGCCCTGGTAGAATGAGGCCTAATGCCCTTGGGCACAGATTTGCTATGTTGTGCATAACAGAAGCGGATGCAGTGTCCTATCCATTTGGAGATTGTCTGCTTTGTAATAGGTTTTCCTTGTGATCCTGCAGCATATGCTACAAACAGTTGCTCAGTTTTTCTGAAAGCTTTTGTTTTGTCCAAGTAAAATCGTAGCTGCCTGTGTATATCCAAAGAGTGCAGAAGTTTTTCCCCTTTATTCTGGGGATTTGGGTAGAAAGTAGGCAAATGAATAGTTTGGTTTAAGGCCATATTGGAGACCACTTTTGGCATGAATGTTGGGCTCGTCCTTAGAGAAACCCTGTCCTGTTGAAAAATGAGGAAAGGTTGCACAGCCATCAATGCCTGTAACTCTGAGACTCTTCTTGCTGAAGTTATTGCTAGGAGCAGAGCAGTTTTCCATGACAAGAATTTTAGATCAGCTGAGCTGTCTGGTTAAAATGGAGGTAGTGTTAGTTTTTCTAAAACAAAATTGAGGTCCCAAGTAGGTACTGGTGCCCTCCTAGGTGTCTTATATTCTTTGCCCCTCTGAGGTACTGTCGTAGTAGATGATGTGAAAAAATAGGAGGATCCGTATTGTAATGAGCTGAAATGGCAGAGGCATGGATTTTAATAGATGAAAAAGATAGGCCTTTGTCCAACATCTCAGTCAGGTATTGCAAAATCTGAGGCATATTAGGGACCAGTGGGTCGAGCCCTTGTGCCTGGTTCCAAGCACAGAATCTCTTCCATTTTTCTGCATAAGATGTCCTAGTGCTAGGTCTCCTGGCTTCCAAAATTACATCCATAACAACTTTAGAGAGAGGTGCAGTCTGAGTGGCTACATTATCTGCCATGCTGCTAGTTTTAAGGTTCTGAGTTGACTGTGCAGAATCTGATTGTTTTGCTGTGTCAGAAGTTGAAGGATTTGAGGTAGAGGCCAAGGTGGGCCTTGGGACAAAATCTTTAGGATTGGGTACCAGTGCTGGCGTGGCCAGTCTGGTGCAATCAGGATCATTTTTGGCCTCTCTTGTCTGACTTTTAGAAGCACCTTGGTGAGAAGAAGCATCGGAGAGAAGGCATAGACTGTCAGGTTTTTCCAGCTGAAAGATAGCGCATCCACTTTCCATGCTTGAGAGTGATAAGTCCTTGTGCAAAATTTCTGTAATTGACAATTGTGAGGGGAGGCAAAGAGATCTATGTCTGGGCTTCCCCACTCCCTTGTTATCATGTTGAACATGTGTGAATTTAGCTTCCATTCATGAGGATCCATGAGATTTCTGCTTAGTTCATCTGCCAGTGTATTTTTTGTTCCTGGCAGGAATTGTGCTTGCAGATGTACCTGGTAGGTCAGTGCTGTGTTCCACAAAGTCATGGCTTGTCTGCATAGGGGGTAGGAATGTGTGCCCACTTGCTTGTTTATGTACCACATAACTGTGGTATTGTCTGTCTTTATTAATAATTGTCCTGGATGTATTAGGTCCTTGAAGGCTGTCAGGGCATTCTGTACAGCTAGCATCTCTTTTTGATTGATGTGAAGATGCATTTGTTCCTTGGGCCACACGCCCTGAATACATTTTCCTGCCATATGTGCTCCCCAGGCATAATCCAATGCATCTGTTGTTATTGTCTGCCTGGCTGTAGGTAAGGTGAAAGGCTGCCCCTTGTTGTGGTGACAGGCTTGGGACCACCATCGAAACTCCTGTTGTAGGCAGGGAATCAAGGTTATGATTGTCTCTAGGCTGTGACAATGCTGAGTCCAAACACTTTTTAGATGCCATTGTAGTTTTCTCATATGCAGTTTGGCATATAGGGAGCTGGGTCTTTGTTGCCATCATTTGAAAGTAATGAGTCAGTTGCCTTTGTTTGTCTGGCATGAGATAAGCCATCTGGGCAGTTGTATTTAAGCTTGCACCCAGGAATATTATCTTTTGAGAGGGCACTAGTTTTGATTTCTTTTCGTTTACTGTGTGCCCTAGGCAAATTAGCAATCTTTTTACAAACGCCAGGTGCTTTAGAAGAATGTCCTTGCTCTCTGCTTGTATTAGGCAGTCGTCCAAGTAGGGATATATTTGAATTCTTTTTTGTCTGCAAAATGCAATTACTGGTGCAAGGCATTTTGTGAAGACCCTGGGCACAGTAGATAAGCCAAAGGGCAGTGCAGAGAATTGATAATGCATTGAGCCTGCTATAAATCTGAGGTATCTTCTGCACGATTATCTGATTGGGACGTGCAGGTATGCCTCCTTGAGATCCAGAGTAACTAGCCAAGCCTCTTTGCCCAGCATGGGCAGGAGTTGTAGTGTTAACATTTTGAATTTTGGAACATCCAGGAAAGTATTTAGGATTGACAGGTCCAGTATTGGTCTCCATGCTTTGTCCTTTCTGGGTACTAGGAAAAGGTGTGAGTAAAATCCTTGGCCCTGTTCTTCTTGTGGAACTTTTTGAATAGCTCCCATATCCATAAGAGCAGCAATCTGTTTTTGTGCCTCTGCCCATTGGTTTTGTGGCAGGTTTGGCATACCTTTTGGTTTTGGAAGCATGTGGAAGTGGAACCTGTACCCTTGAGAAACTATATTCAACACCCATTGATCGTGGGTGATCAATGTGCCAATTTTTTGAGAAAAGTGCTAGCTTTCCCCCTAGGGGTGCTGTCAACTGGTAAGAGCTTGGCATTTGCAGAGGGAAGTCATTGTGACTGTTTCCTATAAGGTTATGATTTGTCTTCTCCTCCTTTGGGGGCTGTAGCACCCCATTGTTTAGGTCTGTAGGAGCCTTGGGGCTGAGATCTGTCTCTTGGGCGTCTGTATCTGCCTCTTTGTGGCCTGTCTGACACCGGAAAGGACCAATTTTTTGAAGGCCAGTTTCTGCTAAATCTAGGTGGTTGAACCTGTAAGAAATTTTTCACAGTTTGCATTGACTTTGCTTTATCCTCCATTTTCTTTAACACCTCTTCTGCCTTAACACCAAACAAAGTATCATGCTGTAGTGGAGCATCCAATAATTTTACTTTAACATGGTCAGGTAAACTTTGTTCTTTCAACCAAGCATGTCTTCGAATAACTGAGCCTGTAACTGCGGCTCTACAAGAAGCCTCTAATGAATCAAAACCACACTGCAGGGTATGGTTTCCCACTTGTTCAACTGCATGCAATAAATCCTGCATTTCTTTACTGTCAGGACCTTCTATATTTGTAACCATTTTCTGCTTTAACAATGACATGAGATACTGTTGATATTTAAGCATGTGAAACTGACAGTTTAAAGCTCTTACAGCTAAAGTAGCAGAAGTGTAAACTTTTTCCCCCATCTGTCCAGAGCTCTGGAATCCCTATCTGAGGGGACAGGATTTTTGGCAGTGGAAGCTTTAACCCCTTTAGGACCCTGAGAAATAGTTTCTGGGTCTGCAGCGGGGTTTTTGTAAAGAAATTTATGAGAGTCAGGGACCCTATAGTACCTGTCTGGCTTTACTGGTGCAGGGGGTAAAGAATCTGGAGACAGACTGGATTCAGAAAAAAACATCATCAACAATATCAAGCACAGGGGGGATAGCCAGGGGGCTGTGCTGAGGCAATAAAAGGAAATCTCTGAGCCTTCTCTTGGATTCTGAGTAATCCTGGCTCTCCCAATGGAAATGCTCCCTCATGATGTGCAGGGTTTCCCCAAAAGAGTAATCCTCAGACGGTGAGGCTGAAGGAATGGACTCTTCAGCATCAGAGTCCTCATAGGGAGGGAGAGAATAACCCTGGTCAGAAGAAGAATCAGAAGAAATGGAAACCTGATCAGAGGAATCACAATCAGTGTCTTGCCTAGGCCTTTTGTCAGGAGGGGGATGGGAGCCCCTGATTAAAGTTATAAGGTCTTCGGCCATTTTAAGCATCTGTTTCTTTGGCATGGATGACTGTTCTGCAGAATGCTGCACTTGTTTCCTTGTCTTTAATGGTGTTTTTGACTTTGCCTTTGCTGCTGTAGTAGCTTTAATTGTAAGCTGTGAAGGTCTGAAAACACCCTCAGAAGCCGGTGCCTGCTCAGCGGCTCCAGACCCATCTGAGGGTATATTTTCCGTAGGCCCAATACCTTGAGTTTCCACAGGCCTCGGTGTCTCCATGTGGCTGTCGGTTATGGCCTGTGGCTCTGAGGTAGCGGGTGTCAGGGGCTGTGAAAGTGCCTCACTGAGAACCGTCGAACTGGCAACTGGCCTAGAAGAGGCTTCGTCATCGGTTTTGGACCTCAGATACCTGTCTTTTTCTTTGTCCTTGCATTTTTTTATATATTCCAGTCGTCGGTTGTTCCGACGGCATTATGTAATTAAATCTTCATCCAAAATAATGTAAAGCAAAATCAAACCGACATTTAATAGTGCGTTTATTGAATCTAGCACAAAACCGACAACTAGTAACATCGTGGTCAGGGCCTAGGCAAGGAATGCAGTAAGAGTGAAAGTCCTTATGAGGTATTTGCTTCCCACAAGAAATACAATTATTAACTTTTACTGACATCGGTCTGGAGCAAGAAAAAGTTTCCCCAACGGGGTACTTAGCTTTATTGAAGATTTCGGTTCTGAAATTCAATTTTGAAAATCTCAGGAGTCGGCCGACCGGCATTTGAGAACTGCTTTTGCTTCGGGCACCGCGCGGCAAGAAAGTCTGAAGAAAATGGCGTCGGTTGCAACTTTTATACCCCTGGCGCACTGACGTCAGGGAAGAGGCGACAGCAACCGACGCCGGACCAACACTTTGGAACTCGGGCCGACTACGGGTCGCCTGCCAGCAGGATAACCCAAGTGTAATGACTGCAACAGTGAAACACGATGAACATCGATACTTTTTCCACTTATCAGCATAGGATTTCCTTGTACTGGGTTGTCTGGCTTCATTTATGACAACATCCAGCACCTGATTGCTTAGGCTGGCCACTGGAGGAGAATTCAAGGAATAAGCCAGGCTGCAAGGTTCAGGGTCTGCAATTGTGGATGCAAGATCTATCCCTCCGGCTGAGTCAGGAGGGCTGGGATCTGGGGTAGGTGCCATGGGGGCACTGGTGACAGACTGGGCAGTAGTGGGTACCAGTGTTGGCATGGCCAGTCTGGGACAATCAGGATTGCCCTTGGTCTTTCCCACCTTATCTTGAGTAATACTCTTGTAAGAAGAGGCAGAGGGGGAAATGCATAGATTGAGAGGTTTTCCCACTGGAACGATAGGGCATCCACTTTCCAGGCCTTGCTGTGAGGTACCCTGGTACAGAATTTGCTGAGCTGGTGGTTGTAGGGGAAGGCAAATAAGTCCACCTTTGGGGTACCCCATTTGTGGGTCACAAGGCTGAAGGTGTTGTGGTTTAATTGCCACTTGTGTGAGACTAGGAGATTTCTGCTTAGGTTGTCTGCCAGAGGGTTTGAGCTGCCTGGCAGGAATTGAGTTTGCAGGTGAATATGCATGGCTGAGGCCATGTTCCACAGGGTCATGGCTAGCTTGCAGAGTAGGTAAGAGTGGGTCCCCCCCTGTTTGTTGATGTACCACATCACTGTGGTGTTGTTGGTTTTGATTAGTAGGGGCCCCGGTGAGAGTAGGGATCTGAAAGCCATCAGAGTGTGCTGAACAGCTAGCATCTCTTTTTGATTGATGTACAGATTAATTTGGTTTGGGCTCCAGTGGCCCTGAATGCACCTGCCATCCAGATGTGCACATCAGGCATAGTCTGATGCATCTGTGGTTAGGGTCTGGGTGGCGTGGGATTGAGTAAAGGGAAGTCCTTTGTAGTGGCTGCACGCTGCTGCCCATCAAAGAAACTCTTTCCTTAGACAAGGTATTATAGGTATAATAGTTTCCAGGTCCTGAGAATGTTGGCACTAAAGACTTTTTAAGTACCATTAAGTTTCCCCATATGCAGTCTGACATATGGAATTAGTAGAATGCAAGAAGCCATGAACTCTAGAGCCTGCAGGATTTTCCTTGCAGATAGCTGGGTTCTGGTGGTTATTTGAGTGAAGTAGCCTGTCAGATAGGCTTGTTTTTCTGGAGTAAGGAACGCCATCTGAGATGCTGTGTCCAAACTTGCTCCCAGGAATACAAATTTTTGACTGGGGACTAGTTTGGATTTCTTTTCGTTGATAGTGTACCCAAGGGAAGTTAGAAGGTCCTTTACAAATGTCAGGTGCTGCAACAGATTTTCCTGACTGTCTGCCTGAATCAGACAATTGTCCAAGTAAGGGTAAATTTGAATATTTCTCTGTCTGCAAAAGGCAGTGGCTGGAGCCAGGCATTTTGTGAAAACTCTGGGAGCAGTGGATAAGCCAAAGGGAAGTGCAGAGAACTGATAATACATAGATCCTGCCCTGAAACGTACATATTTCCTGCAGGAGTCCCTGACTGGGATGTGCAGATAGGCATCCTTTAGGTAGCTAACCAGGCATCTTTGGACAGCATAGGGAGAAGTTGCTGTAGGGTGAGCATTTTGAATTTTGGTAACACCAGGACGGTGTTTAGAATGGATAGATCTAAGATTGGACGCCAGTTGCCCTCTTTTCTGGGTACCAGGAAAAGTCTGGAATAAAAACCTTGGCCTATCTGTTTTGCAGGAACAGGCTGAATTGCCCTTATGGAGAGCAGGGACTGCACTTGGTTTTGTGCCTCTACCCACTGGTTTGGAGGAAGGTCTGGGAACCCTTTTGGGGTTGGCAGCATGTGGAAATAAAATTTGTACCCCTGGGATACTATGTTGAGGACCCATCGATCATTGGTGATGGAGGTCCAGTTTTTTTGCATGGTGGGCAAGTTTTCCTCCTAGAGTCACGAGCAATTGGGCAGAGGTGAGGAGTGGAGTTGAGAATTCATTGTGAATTCTTTCCATAACGGAGTGGCTTAGCACTCCCTGCTTTAGAAGTGGAGGTACTCCATTGCTTAGATCTCTGCATACCCTGAGACTGTAATCTGGGGAGTCTGTGTCTCCTGGATCTAGTTTGAGATGGCCTTGAGGGGCTGGAAAGGACCAATGTTTTGAAGGACAATGCCTACTAAATCTTGGAGGCTGCACTTGCAAAAAATCTTTGACTGTTTGCATAGACTTAGCCTTTTCTTCCAACTTTTTTAAAACCTCTTCTGCTTTGGTGCCAAACAGATTGTCCTTGTTCAGAGGAGTGTCCAATAATTTTGATTTGACATGGTTTGGCAAGGTCTGCTCCTTAAGCCAGGCATGCCTTCTAAGTACAGAACCTGTGACTGCTTCCCTGCAAGATGATTCTAGGGCATCAAATCCACATTGAATGGTATGCTTGCTGACTTGGTTTGCAAAATGCATAAGCTCCTGTAATTCTTTATTTTCTGCACAGTCAGGAAAGGTTGATAATTTTTGCTTAATAAGTTCCATAGTATGTTGCTGGTATTTCAGCATGTGGAACTGACAATTCAGTGCTCTAATGGCGAGAGTTGCAGAGGTGTATACTTTTTTACCATATCTGTCTAAAGCTCGGGAATCCCTGTCCGAGGGGGTGGGATTCTTAGCTGTAGTTCTTTTTATTCCTTTAGGTCCTTGGGAGATGACCTCTGGGTCAGCAGTAGGATTTTTGAAGAGAAATTTGTGAGAGTCACGGACTCTGTATTACCTGTCAGGTTTCCTTGGAGCAGGGGGTAAAGTATCAGGAGTTAAACTGGATTCCATAAAGACATCATCCACAACATTCAGAACAGGAGGGATAGCTAAGGGTCTGTGCTGTGGTAAATCTAAAAATTCCCTGAGTCTCTTTTTGGACTGAGGATAATCCTGGCATTCCCAATGGAAATGCTCTCTCAAAGTATGTAGGGTTTCAGCAAAAGAAAAATCCTCTGGAGGGGAGGCAGAAGGAATGAATTCCTCTGCATTTAAATCCTCATAGGCAGATAAAGCAAGTCTTTATATTCAGAAACCTCAGAGTTGTCGGACTCTTGGTCAGATAAAGCTGCTGGGGACAAGTCTCTTTTTCTTTTAGCAGGGGAAGGCTGGCTTCCCCTAATCAGCATGATCAGGTCTTATGCCATTTTAAGCATCTGAGATTGTGGCAAGGAAGCAGACGCTTGAGTTTGGGTCATCAGTTTTATAGGCATATCTCATACTCTTGGCCTTAGAAACTCGGTAATTTTAAAAAGAATTGAAGATGCGAAAGAAGGCATCTCTTTGTGTCAAATATCATTAGTGCAAAGAACTTCCTCAGAAGCCGGTGCTCTGGACCCATCCAAGGTAGCAACATCTGCAGGTTCCTTAGTCAAAGAAGAGACTCGTGGCATACTGGACTCCAAACGGGTCTTGGTAGCGGCCTGCGAATCCATCGAAGCAGGCATCTGGGGCTGTGAAAACACCTCACTGAGTACTGGTGAACTGGTGACTAGCTTAACGGATGCATTGTAGGCAGTTTTGGACCTGTGCAGTCTGTCTCTGTCTTTATCCTTACGTTTTTTCGGAAGATCGGTAGTCGGATGGCTTACCGAAGCCATTTCGGAATACAGAGATCAAGAACGAAAGTATTTAGTTACAATTGGGGCCTGATGACAAATAGTTTGGGTGCTGAGCAAAGCACAAAACTGACTGCGAGCTACGTCATGGTCTGGGCCTAAACAGGTGATGCGGTAAGAATGGAAATCTCGGTGTGGTATTTGCTTTCCAAAGGCGTGACAATTGTTAACTTTTTCTGACATCGGTTAGAGCAAGAAAAAAGGATCCCCAACGGGGTACTTAGCTTTAGAAGACTTCAAGATGATTCAATTTCGGAAACAAAAACTCAGGTAGCGGCCGACCGGCACTCATGCGAAATTGTTCTGCTTCAGGCTCCTTGGCAAGAAAGACGGATGTAATGGCATCGGCTACCTGTTTTTATACCCGTGATGACCTGACATCAGTCCTTAAGCGAGAGCAACCGGTGCAGAAATACTAAGCCTCTGGTATTCAGGCCGACTGAGGGCTACCCCTGGCAGGATAAGCCAAGTGTGATGACTGCAACAGTGAAACATGAAGAACATCTCCCTGGTTTTGAAGTGGAGGTAGTCCACTGCTTAGATCTCTGCATTCCCTGTGGCTGCTGTCTGGGGGGGTCTGGTTCCCTGGGGTCTGGGCTGGACTGGGTTAGTGGGAGCAGGAAGGGATCAGGCAAGGTCGGACAATGCCTGCTGCACCTGGGTGGCTGGACCTGTAAGAAACCCTTAACTGTCTGCATAGCTTTTGCTTTTTCTTCCATCTTTTTTAAGATCTCATCTGCCGTAGTGCCAAATAAGTTGTCTTTGTGCAAGGGGGCATCCAACAATTTAGATTTGACATGGTCTAGCAAGGGCTGTTCCTTAAGCCATGCATGCCTTCTAATGACAGATCTGGTGACTGCTGCCCTGCAAGAAGCTTCAAGGGCATCAAAACCACAGTGCAAGGTGTGTTTAATTACTTGACTTGCAGAATGCATTAACTCTTGTAACTTTAGATTCTGCACAAGCAGGAAAGGAAGACATTTTTTGTTTGAGGAGTTCCAGGGTATGTTGCTGAAATTTTAGCATATTAAACTGACAATTTAGTGCCCTGATAGCAAGAGTAGCTGAGGTGTATACTTTTTTACACCAGCTGTCTAGTGCTCGGGAGTCCCTATCTGAGGGGATGGGATTCTTAGCAGAGGTTGCTTTAATCCCTTTAGGCCCTTGAGAAATTACCTCAGGGTCAGCAGTAGGATTTTTGAAAAGAAATTTGTGAGACTCAGGGACTCTATAGTACCTTTCTGGTTTTCTGGGTGCAGGAGGGAGGGTGTCAGGGGAGGGTGTCAGGAGTCAAGCTGGATTCCAGGAAAACATCCTCCATGACATCCAGGACTGGGGGGATGGCCAAGGGTCTGTGCTGCAGAAGATCTAAGAATTCCCTCAGTCTCTTTATAGACTGAGGGTAGTCCTGACTCTCCCATTGGAAATGCTCCCTTAAGGTATGAAGGGTTTCCCCAAAGGAAAAATCCTCTGGGGGAGAGGCGGAAGGGATGGAATCCTCTGCATCAGAATCCTCATAAGTAGAGAGGGGTTGCATGTCTTCATATTCAGATGCATCAGAGTCATCTGACTCTTGTTCAGGCAAAACTACAGGGGACAGATCTCTTTTCCTTTTGGAGAGAGTAGCTTGGCTTCCCCTGATCTGCATGACAAGGTCTTCCACCACTTTAAGCATTTGAGACTGAGGCAAGGAAGCAGGTGCCTGAAATTGGGTCATCGGTTTCTTGGGTGTGGTTTGTACCCTGGGCCTAAGAAACTCTGTCGTTGTTGAAAAAACAGTAGTTGCGAAAGAAGACATCAGTTTGTGTGGAGAATCGGTAGTGCAAATGACTTTCTCGGAAGCTGGTGCCTGCTCAGTGGCTACAGACCCATCCAAGATAGAGACAACCACAGGATCCTTAGTCAAAGAAGAGTTTTGCGGCATACTGGACTCAGGGTCTCAGTAGAGGCCTGTGAATCCATAGAAGCAAGCATCAGGGGCTGCAAAAGTGCCTCACTAAGGACTGGAGAACTGATGACTAGCTTAACGGAAGCATCGTTGGTAGGTTTGGACCTGTGCGGTCTGTCTCTGTATTTATCTTTACGTTTTTTCAGTAGATCTGTGTCAGATGGCTTACCAAAGCCATATCAGAGTTCGAGGACTGTGAGCTAAAATATCTAGCTACAATAAGGGCCCAACAATGGATAGTTATGGCATTGAAGAAAGCACAGAAATGACAGTGGGGGACGTCGGGTCTGGGCCTAAACAAGTGATGCAGTAAGAATGAAAGTCTCGGTGTGGTATTTGCTTTCCACAGTCGAGACAATTGTTAACTTTTTCTGACATTGGTTAGTGCAAGGAAAAAGGATCCCCAACAGGGTACTTAGCTTTAGAAGACTTCAACTTCAAATTGGTAGATGAAACTCAGGTAGTGGCCGACTGGCACTTGTGTGAACTGCTTCTGCTTCAGGCTCCATGGCAAGAAAGACTGAAGTAATGGCATTGGCTGCCTTACTTTATACTACTTTCGACCTGACATCAGTTCTGAAGTGACAGCAACTAATGCAGAAATACTAAGCCTCTGGTATTCAGGCTGGCCGAGGGCTATCATAGGTTCATAGGTTGATACTAGGCTATCTGCCCTAGGGCATTTATAAGCCTAGCCAGAGTGTGTTTGGCTTTCGCCACCCTTTTAGATTAGTTGACTGTGCCTCTGTATAGTAGGTCACAGAAGAGATCCCAGGGGTAAACCTACGATCTCCCATCCACTCGTCAAGATTTCTCTTGAAGAGGGTCATTGAGGGACTCTGCCTAACATGGATTGGGATTTTGTTCCAGAGTGAGGGGAGCCTCTGGGATATGAATCTGTCCCTCCAGCATGTCCTATTTATTTCTGTGCTGAGGTTTAAGTCCCTGGAGCGTGTAGCTCTAAGTGATTTGGATTTCCTGAGGTGGAGCATGTCCATTAATTCTGGGTTGGACATGGCTTTATATGTCAGGCATAGATCGCCTCTGAGTAGGCGGTAAGCAACTGAGTAGAGCTGGAGTTTCTTTAGCCTAACTGTGTAGGGCATCTGTTTGAGTCCCTTGATCCTCTTGGTGAGGTACTTTTGCGGTCTTTCCAGTTGCTGTAGGTGTCGGGTAAGGTACATCCCAAATGGGGCATTGTATTCAATTATGGGCCTGATGAGTGATGAGTAGAGGGGCACAATGACCTCTCTTGATCTAGATGTGAACCCTTTCGTGATAAGGTGGGCTATATAGAAGGTCTTTCTAACCACTTTGGCAACGTGATTGTCAAAGGAGAGATTGATATCTACTTGGGTCCCCAAATCCCTAATTACTTCTTCCGTACTTAATGGATTACCACCTATGTGGTAATTTGTGGGCACTTTGTTTTTCCCAAAGGGGATGACTATGCACTTTTTGGCATTTAGCTTTAGGCCATGGCTCTGGCACCAGTTATCCGTCTCTGTGGACCCTTTTGGAGGATGCTTGTGTCAGTCGGTGAGTCAATTATGGCACCCAGTTTGCAGTCATCTGCGAACTTGGTCAGCCATAGTCCTCCCATGTTAGCCTGTACCTCAGAGAAATATATACCGAACAAGAGAGGTCCCAGGACTGAGCCTTGTGGGATGTCACTTGTAACTGGTTTAGAGTCTGACATGGCACCTGCAATTCTGACCATATGGGTTCTATCTCTGAGCCAGTTTGCAACACATCTTGTGACAATAGGGGGAGATATTTAAGCTGGTGAGCTTATTTATGATGCCCGAGTGGGGTATTGTGTCGAAGGCTTTTGCGAGGACCAGGTAGGCTGTGTGGACTATCTTCCCTTCATCTATGGCCTTGGTGACTGTTTCAAAGAAGTCGACCAGGTTCAAGAGGCAAGATCTGCCCTTAACAAAGCCGATTTGGGTAGGATCCAGTGTTTGGGGGTTCCCAATGTCTTTGTTTATGAGTTTCATGATGATACGCTCCATAGCTTTGCAGACCAGGCTAGTCAGGCTTATAGGGCGAAAGTTTCTGGGGTCTGTTGTGGCACCACCTTTGTGGAGTGAGACCACTGTTGCTGTACGCCATTCCTTGGGTACATATCCTGTAGTAAGGCTGAGATTGAACAGTGACTTTATGTGAGGGTTCAGTTCTTCTTGGAGTCCATGTAAGACGCAGCCTGGGACACCGTCCGGTCCCATTGATGCTGTGTTTTTGCTTTGGAGAGGGCAGCTCTCAACTGTGCATCTGTGATGTCAGGGAGGCTACACTCTGTTGGGATAGACATTTGCTCTTTTGGGGGGGAAGGGGGGGAGAAGTTTGCACTGAACCTGTCTGCCAGTATGTTGGCAATGTCTGTGGGTTCAGTGTATTTTTTGTCGTTTTGCACTAACTCAGAGCATATCTGGGAGTTTCCACCCAGGTTTCTGACATAACTAAAGCCTTGTGATTATCTTTAGCATCTTGTGCAATTTTTCTTTCGAAGCTGGCCTTAGATGATTTTATGAGGGATTGTAGTTTCTTGCTAGTACTGATCAGAGATGCCTTCCCTTTTTGGGATTTTGCTCTATCATGTAGTAGCTTCCTCCTTCTGTTGTATAGCTTATTTATGGCTGGGGTCCATCAGACAGGTCTCCTGCCTTTGGAGGAATGAGTCTTGGTTTTATTTGGGATAGCACAATCCATGCATTCCTGTAGGTGTCCATAGAAAGCATTTGTAAAGGATTCTGCGGTTTGGGCCGTATTTTCCACTGGCCCAGGGGCTTTGAAGGATTCCACCTAGGTTTTGAGAAGTGTGACATTTGCTTTTGAGAAGTTCTTCACTGTGGTTTCCTTGGCTGAGGTGGGGACGGGATATGGATGTCCAGTGAGATTAATTTATGGTCAGATCTTACCAATGAGGGGTATACCTCTGGTATGGAACATAGAGTCCCCATGTTGGTGATGATCATGTCCAATATGTTTTCCCCTCTTGTGGGAGTGGTGACCAGTTGTTCCATAGCATTTGAGTTTATAAATTCTAGAAACCGTTGGGCGAGGGTGTTGGGGCTTGAGTAGTGCTCCCAGTCTATGTTTGGGTAGTTGAAGTCACCCAATATAATGGTGTTTGGAGAGACCTTCATATTCCCCAGTGTTCTCAGGAAAGCCGAGTGGGGTTCCTGAGTTTGGGAGGGTGGTCTGTAGCAGGCTACAAACTGAAAGGAAGTTTTTCCCGCTGTTAGTTGCACATGGATGGTCTCCGATGCTTCGTGCAGTGTCACTAACCTGGAGGTGTGGGTATCTTTGATGAATATGGATATTCCCCCTCCTTTTGTGGTTCGGTCCGGGTTTTGGGGCTGAAAAGCATGGTATGAGGCATAACCTGGTAGTGATGGGGTGCTCTCAGGAGCCTTGAACCAGGTTTCTGTTATTGCACAGATATTGATATTCTCCATACTGAGGAGCCTCGAGTGCATGCATCTTGAGGTTTAGACTTCTGGCATTGAGCAGCATTACCCTTAGTTTCTTTTTCTTTGTGTTGTATATGGAGGTGGGTTTGTCTTTTGAGCCTTGCCTAAAAAAGGCACTATGGGGGTGGCAAGAGCCTTAGCCAGTATTCGAAAGCCCAGGGGTGACAAGTGCAAGCCGTCCATAGCGAAGCAACGTGGCTTGTCGAGCATGTCATCCTAGGCTGACAGACACTGGATCCCCTTTGAATGACACCAATACTTTAGCCAGTATAATAATAGGTTATCCTGGCAGGGATAACCCAAATGTGATGACTGCAACAGTGAAACACGAAGAACATCAGCAGAAGGCCTGGGTGCTGACACTGGAAGGGATGGCAAGGCAGTAGAAGGCCTCTCTGATGACACAAGCCATGGTTCCACCTCACCATCAGGAGCTGATGGTTGTAAAGCCTCAACGGACGTACTCTGGAAACCTCCTGCACTAGCTTCCATTTTGGTTCCCAGTAACAGGGAAGTATCCGAAGTCCAGAGAGATCCTGGGCTAACACTCACCTTGAGGCTCTCACTGGATTCCTGAGGCGTAGCTAAGATGTTGTGGCTAACTTTTTTAGCCTTCTTCCTTGGTGGCTCATTAGAGGTGCCCGCTCTGCCTTCCATCTCAGACACCAAGCGTCAAAGTCGCTGATTCTCCAAATAGAGATTTAAAGCTGACAAACAGCTTCTAAGGGTTTTAGGGAGAAAGGATTGGCAGATATCACAGGACTTGTTTGTAGTTTATTGTCCGTTTGGGCACTTTTTCCATCTCTTTCATCTTCTGGTTTAAAAGCCCGCGTTTGCACTTGTTTCCCACCTTTCCTGTAACTAGTCTAGTCCAGATACAGATTTGCTGCATCTAGGACTGTTTCTAAGCTTCTGAGCCCCCCAAGCATTTCTGTGTTGGAGGGAAGCCTGCTAGCTTATCAGTGGGAGTGGTAAGCACTATCTACTACATAAGGAGTGGTTTCTGGCTCAGAAATTGTAGTTATTGGCCATTTGGGCAGTTTTTCCATCTCTCCCTCTCTCAACTTCCTGATTTAAAAGCCCGCATTTGCACTTGATAGCTCCCTTCCTATAACTGGTCTAGTCCAGATACAGATTTGCTGTATCCAGGACTGTTTGTAAGCTCATGAACCCCTCAAGCCTTTCTGTGTTGGAGGGAAGCCTTCTAGCTTATCAGTGAGAGTGGTAAGCACTAGGTAACCTATCTACCACATAAGGAGTGGTTTCTGGCCCAGAAATTGTAGTTATTGGCCTTTTGGGCAATTTTTCCACCTCTTTCAACTTTCTGATTTAAAAGCCCGCATTTGCACTTGTTTCTTTCCTGTAACTAGTCTAGTCCAGACATAGATTCTTAGTTTTAGCATTTGCATTTGCTTATTCGTACTCAGCACTTGTTCAGAACTTGTTGGAAGCACTAAATAAGCTACAAATTACTACATCACTCAACCTTCCTCATTACCTAGAGGAAAACAGTTTTTGCACTTACTTTCCTCACTTGCTTAGAGAAAAACAGCTCTTGTACTCACTTTCCTCACTTATCTAGAGGAAAATAGTTTTTTATTCAGGCATGTCCAAGGGTCAGCTCCCATTGTTCTCTCCTGTCTATCTGATGCATCTGGGCATCTTGGGGCAATGTAGCAATTGCCTCATGTACACAGACAACCCTCTCCTCCTACCACCCAACACTACAACTTGTAAGAGATGCACTTATCTAGCTGAACTGGAGGTAAAACTCTCTCCAACCAAGACTGAACTTGACAGTCAAGAGGAGAAGGTAAACACTTGCACCACACCACACTCATCACATAGTCCCACTAAATCTACACCACCAAAATCCACACATAGAAACACAAAAACATTCACAAAAGCTCTCAGTAATAATCTGCTCAAGCAACAGAGAGCTCCAAAGCAGAAAAACAAGCAACCTCCACCCCCACCACAACCCAAATGACAAACAGCCCACAGACTCAGTGTGCTACTCAACTACAGCCCATAAAGCAAAACAACGTACCCAACATACTAGTCATAAGTGACTCTATAGTCAGGCACACTGATGTCCCACTCACCAGGCTAAACAAGGAGAAGGTTACTGTCAGCTGCCTGTGGGGTGCGAGGATCTGTCAGATAACCCACGCACTCAAATCACTCCACAATAAGTACAAATATGACTCTGGCATTGTCCATGTTGGTGTGAATGACCAGAGATGTACCTCCCTGGACTACATGAAAAGAGACATGGAAGAGCTCTCTGATCTTGTAGCTCAGGGAGGTATGACCCTAGCCTTGAGTAGCATTCTGCCATCGCCCAGAATGATACCGGAGTACAAGGACAAAATGATTGACTTCAACAACTGGATAAGCTTCTGGTGTCATTCTAAGGAAATCCAGTATTTTTCTGCCTGGGATGACATGGTCGACAGACCGTGATGCTTTGCCAGAGATGGCCTGCACATATCGTCCCTGGGATTCCGGACAATGGCTAAGGCTCTTGCCGCTCCTATAGTGCCTTTTGTAGGCAAGGTTCAAATGACAAATTCACCACCATAACAGGAACAGGCAAGCAAAAACTGGGGGTAATGCTACTCAATGCTAGAAGTCTAAATCTCAAAATGCACTCACTTGAGGCACTCCTTAAAATGGAGAACATCGATATCTGTGCACTGACTGAGACCTGGTTCAAGGCTCCAGAGAGCACCCCTGCACTACCAGGCTATAACTCATACCACACTTTTCGGCCATGTAACCTGGACCAGAACACCAAAGGCATTTTTAGGTAAGGTTTAAATGACAAATTCACCACTGTAACAGGAACAGGCAAGCAAAAACTGGGGGTAATGCTACTCAATGCTAGAAGTCTAAATCTCAAAATGCATTCACTCGAGGCACTCCTTAAAATGGAGAACATCGATATCTATGCAGTGACTGAGACCTGGTTTTCAAGGCTCCAGAGAGCACCCCTTCACTACCAGGCTATAACTTGTACCACACGTTTCGGCCATGTAACCTGGACCGGAACAACAAAGGTGGGGGTGTGTCCATATTCATTAAGGATATCCACACCTCCAGGTTAGTTGCTCAGCATAATGCAGCCGAGGTTATCCAAGTGCAACTAACTCTGGGCAAAACTGCAATCCAAATTGTAGCTTGCTACAGATCCCCCAGGATTACCCACTCCTCTTTTCTTGATGTACCGGAAAATATTAGGGTTCAACCAAACACCCTAATAATGGGCGACTTCAACTACCCCACCATTAACTGGGAAAACTACTCGTGTACCAACTCCTTAGCTCAACACTTTCTGGAATTCATAAACTCCAATGCCCTGGATCAACTTATCCACACCCCCACCACAGATAACAATATCCTAGACATAGTCATTACCAACATGAGTGACCAGTGTTCCACACTTGAAGTCAGCTCCTCATTTGTCTGATCCGACCATACGCTAATAACCCTAGATATCCACATCCCAGCCCCACCCCCCCATTAAGGAAACCACTGTAAAAAATGTCTCCAAAGTCAACTTCATGCTTCTTAAGACAGAAGTTGCAAACTTCATGACACCCATGCAGATGGACAATACAGTTACGACTGCTGAATCCTACACAAATGCACTCTATAAGCACTTACACGAGTGCATGGATAGTGCTATCCCAAACAGAACCAAGACACTATCCTCCAAAAAAAGGAAGCCAATCTGGTGGTCCCCTGCCATAAACAAGCTGTACAACAGAAGGAAGAAACTGTTGCAAAAGAGAGTAAAATCCCATGAGTGGAGGAGAACCCTGGTCAGCCTCAGTAAGAAGCTGAGATCCCTTATAAGATCCTCCAAATCTAGCTATGAAAACAAAATCACCACTGATTCTAAGGACAACCACAAAGCATTCTATAACTATGTCAAGAATCTCAATGGCAACTCCCAGATCTGCTCTAAGTTACAGCACAACGGCATGAAAATTACAAAACCAACTGATATTGGCAACATCCTGGCAGACAGGTTCAGTAGTAACTTTACCCCCCCTCTCACCCCCTAAAGGGCCCATATCTATACAGGAAGAATGCAGAGTCCCTGTAATCACAACTATGCAGGTAAAAGCTGCACTCTCTAAAGCCAAAAACACAGCATCCATGGGACTCGACAACATCCCAGGCTAAGTTTTACATGAACTTCAGAACGAACTGGCTCCCCACCTAAGCACCATGTTCAGTCATAGCCTCACATACGGCTTTGTGCCCAGTGAATGGTGCACAGCAACAGTTGTCCCACTCCACAATGGGGGAGCCACCACTGATCCTGGAACTATCACCCCTATTAGCCTGACGAGCCTGGTCTGCAAGGCCATGGAACATATCATCGTGGAACTCATAAACAAAGACATTGGTAACCTCCAATCTCTGGACCCCACCCAGTTTGGGTTTGTGAAAGGCAGATCATGCCTCTTGAACCTGATTGACTTCTTTGAGGCAGTCACCAAAGCCATCGACAAGGGTAAGGTGGTTCATACAGCCTATCTTGACCTTGCTAAGGCTTTTGACACCATCTCCCATTCTGGAATTATAGCTAAACTCACTAAACTAGGTATAAATCCCTACATCACAAGATAGTTTGCCAGCTGGCTCACTGACAGAAACCACACAGTAAAAGTTGCAGACTCCAAATCTGACTTCAAACCAGTGACAAGTGGAGTACCACAGGGTTCAGTCTTGGGACCTCTCCTGTTTGGTATCTACTTCTCTGAAGTACAGGCTAACACAGAAGGCCTCTGGCTAATGAAGTTTGCAGATGACTGCAAACTAGGAGCCATAGTCGAGTCCCCAAATTATGTGGACATCCTACAGAAGAGCCTCACTGAGACAGATGCCTGGTGTCAGAGCCATGGCCTCAATATCAATGCCAAAAAGTGCTTTGTCATCCTCTTTGGTAAAAACTCATGAACCTATGAACTACCACATCGGCAGCAGTCTACTTAACACCGAATGTGTGATAAGAGACCTTGGGACCCAGGTGGACAGTAGTCTCTCCTTTGATAATCACATCACCACAGTAGTCAGAAAGTCCTTCTATGTGGCACACCTCATCACAAAAGGGAGGAAAAAAGAGGTCATTGTTCCCCTCTACTCGACACTCATTAGACCCATTATAGAGTACAATGCCTCTTTTGGAATGTAACTCACAAGACATCTGCAGCAGCTGGAAAAGCCACAGAAGTGCCTCACAAAGAAGATTACTGCCCTCAAACAGATTCCCTACACTGACCATCTCATACTGCCTACTCCGAGGTGATCTCTGCCTAACAAGTAAAGCTATGTCAAAACCAAAGCTGTTGGAAATGCTACACCTAAAGAAATCACAATCCCTCCAAGCTACATGCTTTAGGGACCCAAACCTTGTCACCACAATAAACAGGACATGCTGGAGGGATAGGTTCCTGTCCCAGAGACTTCCCATACTCTGGAACAAGCTATGTCAAGCAAAGTTCCTCATCAGCGCTCTTCAAGAAAAATCATGATGAGTGGATGGGAAATAGGAAATACACCCCGGGGATCACTTATGTGGCTCTGCTCGACAGTGGCACAGGAAAATAACTTTCTTGGGTGGCATAAGCCAGGGAACCTTGTTGGCTAGGCTTACTTTAGGCCCTTTGGTCAATAGCCTAGTACCTACCTATGAATCTATGAATTTGTAGTTGTGACCTGCTCCTAAACAAAATAAACACTGATCATGCATGTCCTTATGTGGGATTTGTCTTCCACAAGTGCACTTTCCCTTCCTAGATGACATGCATCTGGAACAGGTAAAGAAACAAGCAAAAAACCCACAAGGGTACTTATCTGAATGCGGACAGCCAGGAGCAATCATTGAAAATGGATGGCCGAAGTCAAACAAATGTTGAATTGTTGGAGCTGGCAATCGGACATCTGAAACACACTGCAGCTGAAAAGTTCTGAATTGGGTACATGCAGACATCACAGATACATCCAGTGTCAGTTTATGGCTCTTACATGCAACATCTTATGTAGTCATGCTTTCAAGACTTTGGTTTACTGGCTGGATGTCTGGCGCTGCAGGCAGCAACTCCTTAAGGTGAAGAATACTGCAACATGAGAATACAAGGACATCCATAGGTCTTTAATTTGTATCCTAGGTACCCAGTGAATGAAGCACCTATGTAAATGACACCCCCGACAGGGTAAGCAATTCAAAGAGATACGCAGAAGCCAAGCCATCCCATCTCCAGTAATTTAAAGACCCAGAACGCATTTATTGAGATATAAAAATACAATGTATATAGTTTAGTTGTTTGCAAAATCTAAACTGCATGAGTTACTACTAAACATAGATGTATAATGTTAGTAATGATGGAGCAAACAAAGTTAATTAAAAAGTTACACAAAGAAATGTAAAGCAGTATAAGTAGTGTAGCTGAAATGCCACAAGTATCAATTTTCATCTGAAAAAAGGGCGACAGGATGTAGGAGTGAGCAGGTTATACTCACCTAGTCAAGTATATCCACTGGCATTTGTATGATGAATGATCACTGAAACAGCCAGCATGTTGGTTCGTATAGCTGATGGACAAGTTTATAACTTACTGGCCTTCAAGAAATTTGACTGCAATGAAGCTGTACCGACGTTTGGTACTTCCCAGTCTGCACACACACACACACACACACACACACACACACATACACACACACACACACACACACACACACACACACACACACACACACACACACACACATACAAGGAGAGAGAAAGGATTTTATCAAAGTTAATGATTAAATCACTGACTTCTGGTAGTAAGTGGAAGTTTATTCAGTCATCCTGGAAGACAGTGTGTAATGCAGCTGTCACTTTTTGTATTTTATTTTTTGATGAAAATTACTCAAACGATGTAGAACAGTCCCCAAATATAGATGCAGCAAACTCCAAATGCTAAACAAAGGTAGCTGGACAAATATTACAGTTGTGTACACTTATCATAAATGTAGATGTTCGTGTGTATTCACTGTTGCAGTCATTACATTTGGGTAACCTTGCTGGCAGGTTGCCCTCAGTCGGCCTGAATTCCAAAGTCCTGGGTCCTGAGTCGGCTGCTGTTGCCCCTTCCCTGACATCAAGTCGTCAGGGGTATAAAAGATGCAGCCGATGCCATTTTCTTTAGTTTTTCTTGCCCCAGATGTCAGGTTCCCCCTAAAAGGGTAGCCAAAATTTATATATATATATATATATATATATATATATATATATATATACATATATATATATATATAAATACATGCACCAATATAAACTTTACCTTCATCTACAAGCAAATACACCACATGGGTTGTATAAATCAGAGAAGGAAAGATAGGTTCCATCAGAAGAAAGGGGGATGGCAGGTGGGTAACCTGGACTGCAACAGTGAATACACTTGAACATCTACATTTATGGTAAGTGTACACAAAGTACAGTTTTGTACCTACCATAAATGTAGATGTCCGAACTGGATAGCATCTGCAGTCATAACAAGTGGGTTGTCCTGTCGTCAGGCAGCCCTTCAGTCGGCCGGATTCCAAAGTCCGGGTCCGGCTTCGGCTGATGTCGCACTCCACCCGACGTCATCTCTGTTGGTCTTCGGGTATAAAGGCATCAGCCGACGCCATTTTCCTCAGTGTTTCTTGCCCCAGATGCCAGTAGCCCTCTTGCAGGCTAAAATTTGGATAGATGCCAATGTTTCCAAATAGATAGAGGTAAACACAACAATAAGCAAGTATGTACATATACACAAACAAATACACCATAAAAGACTCCCCCCCAACAGCTAGCTATTAGAAGGGTAAACAACCTAGGAGTACCACAGAGGGGATGGAGGGAGCCTAATCCTGACTGCAGATGCTATCCAGTTCGGACATCTACATTTATGGTAGGTACAAAACTGTACTATGTCCTTCATGGATGCATCTGCAGTCATAACAAGTGGGTAGAATACCATAGCCAACTAGGGAGGAGGATAAAAGTAGATTATGGTGTGTTTAGGATCCCTTGCAGTACAGCAGTGGCAAACCCTGCTCGGGATCTGGAATATAGAGGCAAATTATAATGCTTGGCAAATGTATGCACGGAGGTCCAAGTAGCCGCCTCAATAATGTCTTTGGTTGCCACTCCTCGTAAGAAGGCTGTGGTAGTGGCTGTTGCCCTTGTAGAATGAGGTCTTATGTTCTGTGGAATTGGTTTTCCATGGAAGGAGTAACAGAATCGTATGCAATTTCCTATCCATTTGGAGATTGTCTGTTTGGAAATAGCTTTTCCTTCCCTTCCTGTTGCATAGGCTACAAAAGTTGGTCAGTCTTTCTGCTATTTTTGTTCTGTCCAAGTAGTAGCGTAGCTGTCTATGTACGTCCAAGGTATGCAGTATTCTTCCCCTCTGTTTTGTGGGTTGGGAAAGAAGGTAGGTAGGTGGATTGCCTGGTTTAAAGACACTCTGGATACCACCTTAGGCATAAATGTAGGATTAGTCCTCATGGACACTCTATCTTGGTGGAAGATTAGGAAGGGTTGCACTGCCATTAAGGCCTGTAGTTCTGAAACCCTCCTTGCTGAAGTAATTGCCAGTAGGAAAGCAGTTTTCCATGACAGGTGTTGTAGGTCTGCTGTTGCTGCTGGTTCAAAGGGTGCTAGTGTCAACTTTTCTAGCACAAAGTTTAAATCCCAAGCTGGTAATGGTGGTTTCCTTGGAGGTTTTACATTCTTGATTCCTCTGAGGAATTGCCTGAGCAAAGGGTGCGAAAAAACAGGTGTATCAAAGCTGTATTCTGCTGAAATAGCTGATGCATGTATCTTGATGGAGGAGTAGGACAGGCCTGAATGAAGAAGTTCGCCAGATACTCCAGAATGTTAGGCATATCTATGTTTGACACATCTTTTCCTCTTTCCGTACTCCAGATGACAAACCTTTTCCATTTTCCAGCATAGTTCCTTCTTGTTGAAGGTCTGCGTGCTTCAAGAATAATGTCTTTAACTCTTTGGGAAAGTTCTGGAATAGCTGCTGTTATGTGATGTTCCATGCAGTCAGTTGCAAGGTTTTAGGTTTGGATGTATGATGCTGTAGTTGTTCTGCGTTAACATCAAAGGCATCAGGGAATTGTCCACATATTGTTCGAGACAAGCTCCTCAGTAGTGGGTACCAGTGTTGTCTTGGCCAGTTTGGAGCTATCAGGATTATCCTTGGACGTTCTTCCTTGATTTTCAGTAGTACCTTGTGTATCAAAGGAAGAGGCGGAATGCATATGCTGTTAAGCCTTTCCAGTTGAAAGAGAGTGAATCCACTTTCCATGCTAATGGGTGGAATGTCCTTGTGCAGAATTTTTGAGCTGGTGATTGAGAGGTGATGCGAATAGGTCTATCTGTGGCATTCCCCATTTCTTTGAGATGGTCTTGAAGATGTCCGGTGAAGCTTCCATTCGTGGGCATCCAAGTGGTTCTGCTTAATATGTCTGCTAGGGTATTGTCTTTCCTGGTACAAATATTGCCTGTAACTGGATGTTGTAGCTGAGTGCCAGGGTCCACAGCTCCAAGGTCATTCTGCATAGGGGGTATGAATGAGTGCCTCCCTGTTTGTTGATGTACCACATGACTGTGGTGTTGTCTGTCTTTATCATCAACTGGCCCTCTTTGAGAAATGGTTTGAACTTTTGGATTGCCAGTTTTACTGCCAGCATTTCCTTTAGGTTGATGTGCAGTTGAAGTTGATCCTGTGTCCACAATCCTTGCACGCATTTGTCCAGCATGTGGGCCCCCATCCTAGGTCTGAAGCGCCTGTTATGATGGTCTGGCTTGCTTGACATCTGCGAAAGGGTAGGCCTGGGTTTGACTGGCATGCCTGAGCCCACCATAGGAACTCCTGTTTTAAGCATGGAATTAGTGGGATTTCTGTTTCTAGACTGTGTCTGTGTTGGGACCACAAATTCTTTAGGTACCACTGTAGTTTTCTCATATGTAGTCTGGCAAATGGAACCAAGATTATGCATGATGCCATGAAGCCCAAGGCCTGCAGTACTTTTCTTGCTGTTAACTTGTTCAGTTTTGTTAGTGCCAAGAAGTATAGAGGGAGTTCTTTTGTTTTTCTGTAGTCAGGAATGCCATTTGTTTTACTGTGTCCAATTCCGCGCCCAAGAATGTCCTTGTTTGGGATGGTATCAGCCTTGACTTTTGTAAATTGACTGTGTATCCCAGTGCTTGTAGCAAGTAAATGACCCTTTGTAAATCTGTTGTCAGCTTGCTTTTGTTGTCCCCTTGTAGCAGGCAGTCGTCCAGGTATGGGTAAATTTGAATTCTGAAGTCTGCAATGGGCGATTACTGATGCCAGGCATTTTGTGAATACTCTGGGCGCAGTAGATAAGCCAAAAGGCAATGCTGAGAATTGATAGTGCTCTGATCCTGCAAGAAATCTGAGGTATCTTCTGCAGATTGGTCGAATGGGGACGTGCAGGTATGCCTCCTTGAGATCTAGAGTTACCAGCCAAGACTCCTTGCCCAGCATGGGAAGAAGTTGCTGTAAGGTCAGCATTTTGAATTTTGGGACAATGATGTATGTATTTAAGGTGGACAGGTCGAGAATTGGTCTCCAACTTTTTCCTTTCTTGGAACTAGGAATAGTCTGGAGTAGAACCCCTTTCCTTGCTCTGCTGTTGGCACTCTTTCCACAGCTCTCATGTTTGCTAACTCCATTATCTGGCGTAGTGCCTCTGTTTTTTGATTTGGAGGTAGATTTGGCATTCCTCTTTGACTGGAAAAGTGTGGAAGTGAAACCGTAACCTTGATCTATGGTTTGTAAAATCCACTTGTCCTTTGTTATGTAGTGCCAGTTCTTTGAAAATAAGGTTAACTTTCCGCCTAGAGGAGCTGCTATTTGTTCCCTGGTAGGCGGATTTAGGGTTAAGTCACTGTGGTTGTGTTGATGTAGTGGCAGTGGCTGTGTCTGTGCCTCTGTTGTTACCTTGCCACTGTCTTCCTCTGTAGGCACCTCCTCTGGATTGGTTTCTGCCTCTGGAACGTCTATTCCTGCCCCTTTGAAATTTTGTGGAGTCAGGAAAGGACCAATTTTTGGCAGGCCAGTTCCTGCTAAACCTTGGGGTTGAACCTGCAAGAAATCTTTAACAGTTTGAACTGATTTTGCCTTTTCTTCCATTTTCTTCATAACCTGCTGGGCAGATGTACCAAACAAACTTGTCTTGTCCATAGGAGCATCTAGCAACTTAGCTTTAACATGATCCGGTAAAGCTTGTTCCTTTAGCCATGCATGCCTTCTTATCACTGTGCCTGTCATGGCTGATCTAAATGAAGCCTCCAGTGCATCATAGCCACATTTTAAGGAATGGTTGCTAACCTGTTGTATGTTATTTACCATCTCTAATACATATTTCTTATCAAGAGATTCATCAGTGGTTAGGTTTTTAGTTAACTGATCCAGCATAAACTCTTGGTATTGTATCATGTGAAACTGACAGTTTAAAGCTCTAGCTGAGAGAGTAGCTGAAGTGTAGACCTTTTACCCCATCTGTCTAATGACCTTGCTTCCCTTTCAGAAGGAATAGGGTTTTTAGCTATGGTCGCGCTACTGCCTTGGGGCCCTGGGATATAGTTTCTGGGTCTGCAAGTGGTGCCTTGTAAAGGTGGTGATGAGTATCTGGCACCCTGTAAAATCTGTCCGGTTTGGCTGGGGCTGGGGTAAAGAATCTGGAGCGGAGCAAACATCATTGAAAGCATCATCCACCACAGAGAGAACAGGGGTATAGCTAAGGGCCTGTGCTGTGGGAGAGGCAGAAAAGACCTAAGTCTTTTACTGGAGTCTGAAAAATCCTGTTGCTGCCATTGGAACTGTTCTCGCATGGCATGCAAGGTTTCCCAAAGGAGAATTCTTCTGGTGGGGAAGCAGCTGGGATGGATTCTTCAGCATCAGAATCTTCAAAATTGGAGAAGGGAGCCTCTGGCTGGTCAGTTATGTCTGATTCATCAGCAGAATCATCAGAGGACACTGGCTCGGGGCTCTGCCCTAGGTCTCTTCTCTGGGGCTGAGAGGCCCTGTCTGGGTGAGATTGAGATCCTCTAATTAAAGAAATTAAATCTTCTGCCAAAGTAAGCATTTGAGAACTAGAAGAGGGCCTGGATGTGGGTGGTTTAACAGGCACTGTTTTAGTAGTCTTGGCTGCTTTAGCCCTGGCGAAGGCCTTAATGGACATGGCTGCTGGAGGCCTAGCAGCACCACGTGCTGGGGTAGAAACATCCAAGGGGATGGTGTCTGATAAGTCAACCACCGTAGTGGGTAAAATTTCTGAGGTCGTTGCAAGAGTTGTAGCAGGGGCCTCAGTTGTAGGAGTAGGTTCAGCTGTACTTTGTTCAGTTTTCTCGGTTTCGGCTGAAACCGAGACACTCGCGGTTTGCTTGACCATGGTTTCGGCCGAAACCGCGGACCGCGAGTGTCGGTCTTTATCTTTGCGTTTTTTGCTAGATTGGGTAGTCGGAGGATCCGACGGCATAATGTACGCAAAATCAGAACCGAAAAACTGTTCTGCAAACTCCGACCGACGCCTAAGCGTTCGTCGGTTGAAAGAAGCACAGGCCGAACAGGCTGCTACGTGGGCTGGGCCTAAACAAGGCAGACAGTAAGAGTGGAAATCTTTATGAGGTATTTGTTTCCCACAGTTTAAACAATTGTTAACTTTTTCTGACATCGGCTGAGGCAAGAAAGAGTCCCCAACGGGGTACTTAGCTTTAGAAGTCTTCGAAGTAGTATTCGGTAGAAGTAATCTCTGGATCCGACCGACCGGCACTTGTGAACAGCTTCTGCTTCGGGCGCCACGCGGCAAGAAAGACTGAGGAAAATGGCGTCGGCTGATGCCTTTATACCCGAAGACCAACAGAGATGACGTCGGGTGGAGTGCGACATCAGCCGAAGCCGGACCCGGACTTTGGAATCCGGCCGACTGAAGGGCTGCCTGACGACAGGACAACCCACTTGTTATGACTGCAGATGCATCCATGAAGGACATCTGTACTATGTACTTTGTGTTTCACTGTTGCAGTCATTACATTTGGGTATAGTCCCAAAGCTATGGATGGGAGGCTGGAGCTAAACAGCATTAGGAGTGGCTTTGAGACCCTGCAGAACTGCAGTGGCAAAGCCTGCCCTGGATTTAGAGTAGAGTGGCAGATGATAGTGCTTTGTAAAGGTGTGCAATGAACTCCACGTAGCAGCCTCTAAAATGTCCTTGGTTGGTACTCCCCTGAGAAAGGCTGCTGAAGTGGCTGAAGCTCTGGTTGAATGAGGCCTAATGCCCTTAGGCACTGGCTTGCCATGGTGTAAGTAGCAGAAATGAATGCAGTGGCCTATCCACTTTGAAATAGTCTGCTTTGAGATAGCCTTTCCTTGTGATCCTGCAGCATATGGCACTAGTAATTGCTCTGTCTTTCTGAAAACTTTGGTTCTGTCCAAGAAGAATCTAAGCTGTCTGTGTACATCCAAAGAATGCAGAATTCTGTCCATCTTGTTCTGTGGATTTGGATAAAAAGTTGGCAGATGAATAGTTTGGTTAAGAGCCACACTGGACACCACCTTAGGCATAAATGTTGGGTTTGTCCTCAGAGAGACCCTGTCTGGATAAAAAATAATAAAAGGTTCCACAGCCATGAGTGCCTGTAGCTCTGAAACTAATCTTGCAGAAGTTATTGCTAGGAGCAGAGCTTTTTTCCAAGATAAAAACTTTATATCAGCAGTAGCGGCTTGCTCAAAAGGAGGCAGGGTGTGTTTTTCCAAGACATAGTTGAGGCCCCATGCAGGCATTGGTGATCTCCTTGGAGGCCTTAAGTTTTTTGGCTCCTCTGAGGTGCTGTTTTAATAAGGGATGAGAAAAGATTGGTGGGTTCTGTATTGTAGTGAGCCGAAATGGCAGAGGCATGAATTTTAAAAGACGAAAAAGATTGGCCTTTGTCCAGCATCTCAGTTAAGTATTGCAAAATCTGAGGAATATTTGGCACAGCTGTATCACTTCCTTGTGCCTGGTTCCAAGCACAGAATCTCTTCCATTTTCCAGCATAAGATTTTCTAGTATTAGGCCTTCTGGTCTCCAAAATGACATCCATCACAGCTTTACTGAGAGGTGTGTTTTGTATGCCTACATTATCCGCCATGCTGCCAGGTTTAAAGTCCTGAGTTGGCTGTGCAGGATCTGACTGTTTTGCTGGGACAGTAGATGAGGTATTTGAGGTAAGGTCCAAGCTGGGCATTGAGACAAGTTCTTTAGGACTGGAAACCAGTACTGGCGGGGCCAGTCTGGGGCAATCAGTATAATTTTTGGCTTCTCCTGTCTGACCTTTAGGAGCACCTTGGGGAGGAGAGGCAGTGGGGGAAAGGCATATACTATAGGTTTTTCCAGCTGAAAGATAGGGCGTCCACTTTCCATGCTTGTCTGTGATAAGTCCTTGTGCAGAATCTTTTTAGTTGGTAGTTGTGAGGGGAGGCAAATAGATCTATGTCCGGGCATCCCCATTTCCTTGTTATCATGCTGAAGACTTGTGGATCCAGCTGCCACTCATGGGGCTCCATGAGGTTTCTGCTTAGTTCGTCTGTCAGAGTATTTTTCCTTCCTGGCAGGAATTGTCCCTGCAGATGTACTTGGTAAGTTAATGCTGTATCCCACAAAGTCATGGCTAGTCTGCAAAGGGGGTAAGAATGTGTGCCCCCCTGCTTGTTTATATACCCCATGACCATGGTGTTGTCTGTCTTTATCAGTAGTTGTCCCAGATGAAGTAGGTCCTTGAAGACTGTCAGGGCATTCTGAACAGCTAGCATCTCTTTTAGATGCATTTGGTTTGAGGTCCATGTGCCCTGAATGCATCTTCCTGCCATGTGGGCCCCCCAGTCATAATCTGATGCATCCGTTGTTAGTGTCTGCCTGGCTGGGGGTAATGTGAATGGCTGTCCCTTGTTTTGCTGACAAGCCTTTGCCCATCATCGAAACTCCTGTTGTAGGCAGGAAATGAGAGTAATCATTGTTTCCAGATCCTGGCAATGTTGAGTCCAAACACTTTTTAGGTACCATTGAAGTTTCCTCATATGCAGTCTTGCATATGGAATTAGTAGGATGCAGGATGCCATGAAGCCCAAAGCCTGAAGAATTTTTCTTGCAGATAACTGGGCCTTTGTTGCCAACATTTTGAAATAGGTAGTCAGTTGCCTTTGTTTGTCTGGCGTGAGATAAGCCATCTGGGCAGTTGTATTTAAGCTTGCACCCAGGAATGTTATCTCTTGAGAGGGTACTAGTTTTGATTTCTTTTCGTTGACTGTGTACCCTAGGCATGTTAGAAGTCTTTTCACAAATGCCAGATGCTGTAGAAGAATGTCATTGTTCTCTGCTTGAATTAGACAGTCGTCCAAGTAAGGATATATTTGTATTCTTCTTTGTCTGCAGAATGCAATTACTGGTACCAGGCACTTTGTAAAGACCCTGGGCGCAGTAGATAAGCCAAAGGGCAGTGCAGAGAATTGGTAATGCATTGAGCCAGCCTTGACTCTGAGGTATCTTCTGCATAATTGTCTGATTGGGGCATGCAGGTATGCCTCTTTTAGGTCTAGAGTCACCAGCCAAGCGTTCTTGCCCAGCATGGGCAGAAGTCATCATCTTGAATTTTGGTATATCCAGGAATGTGTTCAGAATAGATAGGTCCAGTACTGGTCTCCAGGTCTTGTCCTTTCTGGGTACCAAGAACAGTCTTGAGTAAAATCCTTGGCCCTGCTCTTGCTCTGATACTTGTTGAATGGCCCCCATGTCCATGAGGGATGAGACTTGTTTTTGTGCCTCTGCCCATTGATTTTTTTGCAGATCTGGACAGCCGTTTGCCTTTGGCAGTGTATGGAAATGGAACTTGTACCCTTGTGACACTATATTTAGAACCCACTTGTCCTGGGTTATAATATGCCAATTTTGAGAAAAAAGTGCTAATTTTCCCCCTAAGGGTGCTGCCAGGAGATAAGTGCTTGGTGCAAGCAGGGGGAAGTCATTGGGACTGTTTTCTGTATGGTTGTGATTTGTCTTCTCCAACTTTGGAGGTAGAAGCACCACATTGCTTTGACTTGTAGGAACCTTGCGCCTGGGATCTGCCACTAGGGTGTCTGGATCTGCCCCTTTGAGGTCTGTCTGACACAGGAAAGGACCAATTCTTTGTAGGTCAATGTCTACTAAACCTAGGTGGCTATACTTGTAAAAAATCTTTGACGGTTTGCATAGATTTAGCTTTGTCCTCCATTTTCTTTAACACCTCCTCTGCCTTACCACCAAACAAAGTATCGTGCTGTAAAGGTGCATCTAATAATTTAACTTTGACATGATCAGGCAGATTTTGTTCCTTTAACCAAGCATGCCTCCTAATTACAGAACCCGTAACTGCGGCCCTGCAGGAGGCCTCCACAGAATCAAAACCACATTGCAAAGTATGCTTTCCAACTTGTTCAGCTGCATGCAATAAATCCTGCATTTCCTTGTTTTCTGCACATTCAGAGTTTAATAACATTTTCTGTTTAAGCAATGCCATGACATGTTGCTGATATTTGAGCATATGAAACTGACAGTTTAAGGCCCTTATAGCCAAGGTAGCAGATGTGTAAACCTTTTTTCCCCTTCTATCCAGTGCTCTAGAATCTCTGTCAGAGGGGGTAGGGTTTTTTGCAGCGGAAGTCTTAACTCCTTTGGGAACCTGTGAAATAGTTTCTGGGTCTGCAGCAGGGTTTTTAAAGAGGAATTTATGAGAGTCAGGAACCCTGTAATATCTGTCAGGCTTAACTGGAGCGGGAGGTAAGGAGTCAGGGGTAAGACTAGATTCCATAAACACATCATCTACAATATCTAACACAGGTGGAATGGCTAGTGGCCTGTGTTGAGGTAGTAAAAGGAAATCTCTAAGCCTCTTTTTAGACTCTGAAAAATCTTAGCTCTCTCAGTGGAAATGCTCCCTCATGGTATGCAAGGTTTCCCCAAAAGAATAGTCTTCTGGAGGAGAAGCTGAAGGTATAGATTCTTCAGCATCAGTATCCTCATAGGGGGGAAGAGAATATTCCTGATCAGAAGAGGAATCAGAAAAAATAGAAACCTGATCTGAAGATTCATAGTCAGTCTCTTGCCTAGGCCTCTTATCAGGAGGGGGATGGGAACCCCTGATCAAGGTAATTAAGTCTTCGGCCATTTTGAGCATCTGTTTTTTGGGCCTAGAGGCCTGTCCATGTGGCTCTTGAGTTTGTTTCTTTGCTTTAGAAGGTGCTTTAGTCCTTGCCTTTGAAGCTGAGGTTGGTTTAATGTAAAGATGTTTAGGTCTGAATACACCCTCAGAAGCCGGTGCCTGCTCAGCAGCCCTGGACCCATCTGAAGGAATAGTACCCGAGGCTCCAATACCTTGAGTTTTCAGTGCCATGGCCGACTCCATGTGGGAGTCAGTAGTGGCCTGCGACTTTAAATTAGCAGGCGTCAGGGGCTGCGAAAGCACCTCACTGAGAACCGGCGAACCGGCGACTGGCTTAGGAGAAGCTTCATCATTGGTTTTGGGCCTCGGTTGTCTATCTCTCTCCTTTTCTTTGCGTTTTTTTGTGAACTCCAGTAGTCGGATGGCTATCCAATGACATTTCTGGATAATTAAACCGGCGTCCAAAATAGCTTAAAGCAAAATCATACCGATGCTTAATAGTGCGTTGGTTAAATCTAGCACACAACCGACAACAAGAAACGTTGTGATCAGGGCCTAGGCAAGGAATACAGTAAGAATGAAAGTCCTTATGAAGTATTTGCTTTCCACAAGAAATACAATTATTTACTTTTTCTGACATTGGTCTGGAGCAAGAAAAAAGGTTCCCCAATGGGGTACTTAGCTTTATTGAAAACTTCGGATCTGAAACTTGAACATGAAAATCTCAGGAGTCGGCCGACCGGCACTTGCGAACTGCTTCTGCTTCGGGCACCGCGCATCAAGAAAGACTAAAGAAAATGGCATCAGCCACATCTTTTATACCCCTGACGACCTGACGTCAGGGAGGGGGCGACAGCAGCCGACGCAGGACCCAGGACTTTGGAATTCAGACCGACTGAGGGCAACCTGCCAGCAGGATTACCCAAATGTAATGACTGCAACACTGAAACACGAAGAACATCAGCAACACAGCAGACCAAATAAAACAAATCTTCTAATTTATTATAAAAAATAAAAGTGAGCGCTTTCGCAGATAGATAGATCAGATAGAAGATTTATTGTATTTGGTCTGCTGTGTTGATGATTTATCCAGCTACCTTCCATCAAGGGCAAGTTTGTTTAATATTTTATTTTTTATTTTATGCAGTTGCTTGTTTTTTGCATTACTGATAATTATCTATAATAATAGGTTCCCTGATCTGACATTAGCTACCCAGCAGTACATTCCAGACATCTTTCAAACAGAAATAACCACCAAAATAGGTGCCAGGGTGAGTTTTTTGGATATTTATTAAAATGGTTTGGAGACTAGTTTACATATGAAATTCAATCAAAGAAATCAATATGGTAATAGGTGTCATGCTGCACATCTGTTATCAGTATTACCATACAATGATGTTTTGTGGATTAACAGATTGTGTAGTAGGGATGATGTATTTATTAAGGAATTACTGGAGGCTAAAAAAATGTTTATTAAAAGAGGCTATAATGTTAATCAAGTTATGGAGGCCAAATCTAAAATTATGGAAATGAGACAGCATCATAATATGAGTGGTAAATGGGGTGTTTCCCCTTATAAACAATGTAGGAATAAAAGGTTTGATACAAGGGAAATAACTAATGTTAAGAATATACATCTTAGCATAAAGGGAATAGAAAATAAATTTATTTTGTTACCACTTTTAATGTAATTTCTGAACATATTCTGAAAAAAGTACGAACATTTTGGCCCATAGTATTGAGAGAGAGGGATTTAAAGCATATTTTACCTGAACATGTCAGGATTTCTTATAAAAGATTTAGAAATCTGTCTGACATGCTTGTGCATAACCATTTTTTTCCACCAGATGTCAGTGTGGATAGAAATATATCACTAAATAAAGGCAATATGCCTTGCAATAAATGTTCCATCTGTAAGCAAGTGGTTACCTTTTTCCCTATATTAATAAATCTAGATTTTTTTTTATAATGGGTGATTTCACATGTAATACTGAAGGAATAATCTATGCTCTTTGATGTAAGTGCAACCTGTATTATATAGGTGAAACTTTTAGAAGTTTTAAAGTCCATTTTCAAGAACATTTAAGAGATATCAGAAATAAGAGAATGGACAGTGGTTTGGGAGGTCATTTTAACTCTTTTCATGGTTCTAATAATTAAGATTTACAGGGCTGTATTTTGGAAAAGATAGAGGTATGTTTAGGGGAATGTATGAGTTTAAAGGAAAAACTTTTAAGGAAGGAAACTTTGTTAATTTTCAAGTTTGGTACTTTGGTGCCTTTTGAGATCAACAAAGAATGTAATTGGAAGTACGTGATTTAATAACGATGTAATAGTTTGATTGTTTAATTGTTAATTTTTGTATATAAGGGATGAAAAAATGTGTGTTTTTACTCTTGGAAGGCTTGTGTTAAGTTGAGGCACTAAGTCGTATTAAATTCGTCTTTCTTGGATCAGTAGCCTTTTGGTGGTTATTTTTATTTTATAGTTTTTGCTTTTTTGTGGTTTTGTTATAGTCTTTCAAACAGAACTGGATCAGACATTGTCTTATAGATAGGTAGAAATCATCTCTGAGAACCCTATAAGAAACTATTTAGAATACAGTAAGATGTCATACCTCTACACCTTGAAAAATCAAAAATCTGGACAAGGCCCATGAAAAATAGCTACAAATCTGTATGCTGTTTAACATAAAACTCGCATACATAATTATGTAACCCCGCTCACACTAATGGAATTGTGGGATACCAACTTTCAAACTCAAACTGAAGAACAGACAACCAAAACATGGCACCAGAGTCCCCCTGCAGCCATTCCAATGTCCCATTACCTGGCTATTTCGCCCCATTTACCATAAACACTAATGTGTGCATACTGCTTTACTTCTACAATGATTATTTGAATTTTATTTTTAGATTTTATAGCACAATACACAAACATGAATTGGTATCTGGTAAACAAAGCAATACTGTCTCACAATGAAAATAGACTTGGCATTAAAACTTCTCTGCCCTTGAAACTCACATTCATTAAAACAGCATTTGTAGTTTTCAATATTTTGAGATTCGATGTTATGAGTTTTAGATGTTATGAGATTTAGATGCTGTGGTTTAGATGTTATGAATTTAGATGTTATGGGTTTTCAAAGTTTTCAAGTAGAACCATATCTATCTTATCTATATATATATATATATATATATATATATATATATATATATATATATATATATATATATATATATATACACAATGACAGTAGTGTAAGGCATAGGCATCTTGCACAGTTACTTGCACTTATTTTCAATTTAATTTTTTTTTGCGGGGGGGGGGGGGGACAGGACAAAAGGCCAACAAACAGGGACACATTTTAATCATTGCTTGTATAATTTTGGAAAGTTGCTAGAATAAAATGTTGTGTTTACCACCGTGCTTTTCATTGGCAAGTCTTGAAACCAGGACCCTGTGCACTACAGTCAGAGCAACATACCATTATGCCAAATCAGCAGTTTGTTTCCTGAAAGATAGGAAGACTGAAACTTAAATGGCTATCATTTAGTGAATTCAGTTCTCACTTCTCACCATAGTTCTCAACCTCTTAGCACAAAAAATTTGGACAGAGCCAATAATGGGGGAATACAGAATTCAGTTCTCACTCACCATAACTCTCAACTCTTAGCACAAAAAACTGGACAAAGCCAATAATAGAGGAATACAGCCCCAAAATAGGGACAAATTTCAAATACTGATCTTATAAACTTAGAAAATTGCTAAATTATATTCCTTGTATAATACAGCACATTTGTTAGACAGAGGAGCACATTTTAAATTTTTGTTTGAACATTTTTCCAGTAGGCAATGAAACAAAATGCATGAAGCAATAATGACAAAACTGCCCAGTTCAGAACATTTCCATCATAAAAGTCTACTTCCACTCACACACTATATATATAAAAATAGAATGACAGTAGTTCATAGGTTCATAGGTAGGTACTAGGCTATTGGCCCTAGGGCCTATATAAGCCTAGCCAAAAATGTACCCTAGCTTTCGCCACCCAAGAAAATTATTTTCCTGTGCCCCATCGGGCAGAGCCACAGAGGCGATCCCCGGGGTGAATTTCCTATTTCCCATCCAATCATCAAGATTTTTCTTAAAGAGTGCCAATGAGGAGCTATGTTTGATATAGATAGGTAGTTTGTTCCAGAGTATGGGAAGTCTCTCGAACAGGAATATATCCCTCCAGCATGTTCTGTTTATTGTGGTGAACAGGTTTACATCCCTAGAGCGTGTAGCTTGGAGGGATTTCTTTAAGTGGAGCATGTCCAACAGCTCTGGGTTTGACATAGCTTTGTATGTTAGGCAGACATCGCCTCTGAGTAGGCGATATGCGATGGAGTACAGCTGGAATTTTTTGAGACTGTCTGCATAGGGCATCTGTTTGAGGCTGGTAATCCTCTTTGTGACATATTTCTGTGGCCTTTCCAGTTGTTGTAAATGTCTTGTGAGGTACATACCAAAAGGGGCATTGTACTCTATAATGGGTCTAATGAGTGAAGAGTAGAGTAGAGGGGAACAATGACCTCTTTTATTCCTGGATGAGAAACCTTGTGTGCCACATAGAAGGATTTCCTGATTACTGTGGCAATGTGATTATCAAAGGAGAGACTACTGTCCACCTGTGTCCCAAGGTCTCTTATCACACTTTCGGTGTTAAGTAGACTACCACCTATGTGGTAGCTCATGGGTACAGAGTTTTTACCAAAGGGGATGACAATGCAGTTTTTGGCAGTGAGCTTGAGGCCATGGCTTTGACACCAAGCATCTGTCTCAGTGAGGCCCTTTTGTAGGCTGTCCACATCGTTAGGAGTTTCGATTATGGCTTCTAGTTTGCAGTCATCTGTGAACTTCATTAGCCAAAGACCTTTTGTGTTACCGTGTACTTCAGAAAAGTAGATACCAAACAGGAGAGGACCCAAAACTGAACCCTGTGGTACTCCACTTGTCACTGGTCTGAAGTCGGATTTGAAGTCTGCTACTTTCACAGTGTGGGTTCTGTCAGTAAGCCATTTGGAACCCAGCTTGTGACATAGGGATTTATACGTAGTTTAGTGAGTTTATCTATAATTCCAGAGTTGGGGATGGTGTCAAAAGCCTTGGCAAGATCTAGATAGGCTGTGTGAACCACCTTACCCTAGTCTAAGGCTTTGGTGACTACTTCAATGAAGTCTATCAGATTTATGAGACATGATCTGCCTTTTACAAACCTGAACTGGGTTGGGTTCAAAGTTTGGAGATTACCAGTGTCTTTGTTTATAAGTTCCATGATGATATGTTCCATGGGCTTGCACTCCAGGCTCCTTAGGCTAATGAGGCAGTAGTTCCCAGGGTCCGTGGGGCAGAAATTCTGAGGTAAGGCTATGACTGAACACGGTGCTTAGGTGGGGTGCCAGTTCATTCTGTAGTTGGTGTAGAACGAAGCCTGGGATGTTGTCAGGTCCCATGGATGCTGTGTTCTTGGCTTTGGAGAGTGTGATTTTTACCTGTGCAGCCATGACTACAGGAACTTTGCATTCTTCCGGTATAGAGATGGGCCCTTTAGGGGGTGAGGGGGGGGGGATAAAGTTAGCACTGAATCATTCTGCCAGAATGTTGGCAATATCAGTTGGTTCTGTATATTTAGTGTCATTGTGCTGTAACTCAGAGCGGATCTGAGTGTTGCCATTGAGATTCTTGACATAGCTATAGAATGCTTTATGGTTATCTTTAGAATCAGTGGCGATTTTGTTTTCATAACTAGCTTTGGAGAATTTTATGAGGGATCTCAGCTTCTTACTGAGGCTGACCAGGGAGTTCCTCTAATCATGGGATTTTACTCTTTTTTGCAACAGTTTCTTTCTTCTGTTGTAGAGTTTGTTTATGGTAGGGGACCACCAGATTGGCTTCCTTTTTTGGAGGTTAGCATCTTGGTTCTGTTAGGGATAGCACGATCGATGCACTCATGCAAGTGCTTATAAAGAGCATTTGTGTAGGATTCAACAGTCGTACATCTACTGTCCATCTGCATGGGTGTTGTGAAGTTTGCCACTTCTGTCTGAAGAAGCGTGAAGTTGGCTTTGGAGAAATTTTTTACGGTGGTTTCCCTAATAGGGGTTGGGGGCAGGATGTAGATGTCTAGGGTGATTAGCTTGTGGTCAGATCTGACCAACGAGGAATTGACCTCTGGTGTGGAACACTGGTCACCCATGCTGGTAATGACCAGGTCTAGGATATTGCTGCCCCTGGTAGGGGTGTGAAATAAGTTGATCCAAGGCATTGAAATTTATGAATTCCAGAAAACATTGAGGAAAAGAGTCAGTACACGCGTAGTTTTCCCAGTTAATGGTGTGGTAGTTGAAATCGTCCATTATTAGGGTGTTGGGTTGTACCCTAATATTTTCCAGTATATCAAGAAATGAGGAGTGGAAATCCTGGGGCATGGTGGGGGATCTGTAGCAAGTTACAATTTGGATTGCGGTTTTGCTCAGAGTTAGTTGCACTTGGATAATCTCAGATGCATTATGCTGAGCAACTAGCTTGGAGCTGTGGATATCCTTAAAGAATATGGACATGCCTCCACCTTTAGTGTTTCGGTCCAGGTTAGGTGGCCAAAAGGTGTGGCATGAATTATAGCCTGTTAATGCATGGGGTGCTCTCTGGAGCCTTGAACCAGGTCTCTGTCACTGCACAGATGTCGATGTTCTCTATTTTAAGGAGTGCCTCGAGTGAATGCATTTTGAGGTTTAGTCTTCTAGCATTGAGTAGCATTACCCTCAGATTTTGCTTGCTTGCACCTGCTACAGTGGAGAACTTGTCATTTAAACCTTGCCTAAAAAAGGCACTTCAGGGATGGCAAGAGCCTTAGCCAGTATCCGGAATCCCAAGGGTGACAGGTGCAGGCCATCTCTGGCAAAGCATTGTGGTCTGTTGATCTTGTCATCCCAGGCAGACAGATACTGGATCCCCTTGGAATGTCACCAGAAGTTTAGCCAATTGCTGAAGTCAATCATTTTGTCCTTGTACTGTGGTGTCATTCCGGGTGATGGCAGGATGCTGCTCAGAGCTAGGATCATACCTGCCTGGGCTACAAGATCAGAGAACTCTTCCATGTCTTTTTTCATGTAGTCCAGGGAGGTACATCTCAGGTCATTCACACCAACATTGACAATGACAGAGTCATATTTGTACTTGTTGTGGAGTGACCTGAGTGCATGCATTATGTGGTGAATCCTGGCACCCGACAGGCAGCTGACAGTAACTTTCTCCTTGTTTAGCCTGGTGAGTGGAACATCAGTGTGTCTGACTATAGAGTCACCTATGACAAGAGTGTTGGGTACGTTGTTTTGCCTCATGGGCTGTGGTTGAGTGGCACACTGAGTTTGTGGGCTATGTGTCATTTGGGTTGTGTTGAGGGGTAGAGGTTACTTGCATTTCTGCTTTGGAGGTCTCTGTTGCTTGAGCAGATTTTTATTGAGAGCCTCTGCAAATGTAGGTATGTGTTTTGTGTTTCTGTGTGTGTGTGTTTTGGTGGTGTAGATTTTGAGGGACTGTGTGATGAGTGCGGTGTGGGGCAAGTGTTTACCTACTCCTCTTGACTGTCTAGTCCAGTCTTAGGTGAAGAGAGCTTTGCTTCCAATTTGGCTATATAAGTGCATCTCTCACAGGTTGTAGTGTTGGGTGTTAGGAGGAGTGGGTTGTCCGTGTACATGAGGCAATTGCTGCATTGCCCCAAGATGCCCAGATTCATCAGGTAGACAGGAGAAAACACTGGGCGCTGACCCTTAGACATGCCTGGATAGGTGCTTATTTATTAAGTACTAAAAACTGTTTTCCTGTAGACAAGTGAGGAAAGTTGAGTGCTGTAGTAATTTGTAGCTTATTTAGTGCTTACAATGAGTTCTGAACACGTGGTGAGTTCAAAGAAACAGATCTGAGTGCTAAAACTAAAAAAACTGACTAGTTCTAAGGGAAAATTTGAAGAGCAGATTTTATGGCGCCGGGAACAGTTTAACCCTAGCTAAGCAGCAATGCATAAAGTGTATTTTTTTTAATATAACAGTAGCAAATGAGCAAACTAATTTAAACAAATTAACCAATAAAAAGCTAAAAAATGAGCCCCATTCCGGCAGTCTTCGATCAGACAAGTTCTAACTGCACACTCATGCCACTAGAGTGCAGGGGAACCTGCTCCAAAACAAGATAATCTGGATTAGTGCTCAAGTTATACAAACAAAGCAATTTCTGCAGGTCTGAATTTAGTCTATGCCACAGCAAACAAGGCATACCAATTTCAGAAAGAAACAGTTCAAATAAGCAGGCACACTAAGTCTTTAACCAGAAACTCCCAGCTCAGAAGGGCAGAATCTACCCTCTCCTCCCACAAGAGTGCAGACCACACCTTCTTAATGTAAAGCCCAAAGCCCAAAGCCCAAGTGCTTAAACCAGAACTAATACACTTTTAGAATAACAGACACTAAGCCTTCAATCAGCAACTCCCAACTTAGAAGGATGTAAGCTACCTGTTCTGGCACAACAGTGCATACCACAGACCTTCTTAATGTAAAGCAGCTGGTCTGAATCCCAAGTGCTTCAACCAAAGGCTTAGAATAACAGTTACAATTTAATCAGTCTACTAACAAGCAGTAATAAATGCAGCAGAATAAATGCAATAAAATAGGAAGAAACACAAATACAGAAAAGCAGATGACTAAAGTGCAACATTTTTTATATAACAATAGAAAACAAGCAAAGTGATTTAAACAAATTACCCAATTAACCAGTAAAAAAGCTCAAAACTGAGCCCTGTTCCAACAGTCTTCAATAAGACAAGTTCTAACTGCACACTCCTGCCATTAGGGTGCAGGAGAACCTTCTCCAGAATAGATAGCCTGGATTAGTGCTCAAGTTATACAAACAAAGCTAGATTCAGCAAATCTGAATCTAGTCTTGTGCTACAGCAAACAAGGCATACCAATTTCAGAAAGAAACAGTTCAAATAAGTAAATAGTGTAAGGCATAGGTATCTTGCACAGCTTCTTGCACTTATTGTAATTTAATTTTTTTTTTGGGGGGGCAAAAGGGCAAAAAACAGGGACACATTTTAAGCATTGCTTGTATAATTTTGGAAAGTTGCTAGAATAAGATGTTGTGTTACCACCATGCATTTTGCTGGCAAGTCCTGAACCCAGGACCCTGTGCACTACAGTCAGAGCAACATACCACTATGCCAAATCAGCAGTTTGTTTCCTGAAAGATAGGAAGACTGAAACTTAAATGACTATCATTTAGTGAATTCAGTTCTCAATTCTCACCATAGTTCTCAACCTCTTAGCGCAAAAAAACCTGGACAAAACCAATAATGGGGGAATACAGCCCCAAAATAGGGACAAATTTCAAATACTGATCTTATAAACTTAGAAAATTGCTAGAATAAAAGGTTTTGTTAACATTTGTTTTCTGAAGAATATGAAGTCTGAAATTCAAATGCCTGTCATTATTTACTGAATTCAACCTTCAGTCATTTGTCACAAAAATCCTGAAAACCACAGATTTTATGAGGAACAGATCAAAAATATGGCAGAAATTCAGAAGTGGTGGTGGCTAGGGACATTAGGCTCTTTTTACCCTATACCCCAAGGTACAGGGTTTGAGCCTGAGTACCTCTAGCCATCAGGTATATTACAATGAGGGCATTTACACACACACCATCCTTACTGTTTTTTTGTTCAGCTAGTCCTACCAGTATGGTTCTTCATCATTCAGCAAGCCATGAATCAAAATGCCATTACCTCATCTGACGATAACTGTTCCCGCTCGCAGCATTTGAACACCCCTTGAGCACCCAGCCAGAAATGCATGTAGAGCTCAGTTCTGATAGGCTTGTAGAACTGACAGTGCTGATGTCATCACGCACGTGATGATGTCAGCTGAAACAGCTCAAAGAATGTAAAACAAAATGGAAAAAAATTGGAAATGAAGGGGTGCCACTCGGGAATCATGGCACCCTATTATTTGGACCCCAAAACTCAGTAAAAACCAAGTAATTTGGGATAGTTGAGAGGTATGTACGATGTTCTCCAAGATGATCTACAAAAATATACAACTTGTGCAGTGTAACTTACCCTGACTTTTAATGTCAATAGTGTAGCACCATGAAATCTGGCAAAAAACATATAAATTAAAATTATGAAAAAAAAAAGGCGGCACCCTGTGTGGCAGTAGCTGCTTTGGATCCCTATAGAAAAGTGCACTACTTGTCTCATTCTTTTGTCAGAAACAACAGTAGAAACAGATTTAACACCAAGAAATGAAACTATGATTAACTGCAATGCTGAGAATCTCATGGAAATTCGATCTCACTGTGCTGCATGCTTGATGAACTGCTAGTAGAGAGGCCTGTAAACTCAAGCACACTCTAGGGACTCCAGCAGCTTGGAATCCTACTGTAACATGGTAAAAACTGCAGAAACCTGTCAAACCTGTCTAACCAGTTGACAATTGGACATGGGAAGCATATTAAAAGTGAAGATGTGAAAGATCAAGAAAGAGAGGCCCTAGAGCAGACCGGCCTGCACTTCCTTCCATGCTGCTGGCAAATGTATGCTCACTGGAGGGCAAGATGCTGCTTAAGGATGGATCTTTCCATACACTCTAAAGTGGGACATAGTCCTTTACTTGTGCTCACTGAAACTTGGCTGAACTCCAGTATAACTGATAGTACAATATATGTGAAGGGGATGTCATTATTTTGTGCTGACCGAAATCAGTCTCTCTGTGGTAAATCTTTTGGAGGAGGTGTTCGTGTGTATATCGACAACTGGTGTACAAACTGTGAAATAATTGCCTCTCACTGCTCAGACAACATTGAGTTCATGTCACTGAAATGCAGACCCTTCTACTTGCCTAGGGAATTCAGTGGGGTGATCATAACAGGTGATTACATCCCCCTAGTGCTAATACCAATGTAGCACTGAATATTCTGTATCTGTCAATAAATGACCTCCAAAATAAGAACCCTGAGTTTGTTCATATAGCTGCAGGTGATTTCAATTAAGCTGACTTGAAATCTGCATTACCCTATTACCATCAACATGTTAAGTTTGCAACAAGAAGGGAGAACACTCTGGATAAGGTGTACACAAACATAAATCTGACCTACAAAGCAGTTCCTTATCCACATCTGGGAAACTCGGACCATCTGGTCATCATGCTACTTCCTGTACACACAGCACTGCTAAAAATGGGAAAACCCAAAATCAAACAAGTAAGGATATGGCCTGAGGAAGCAGTCTTGGCACTAGAGGACTGCTTTGAATGTAAGAACTGGTCAAGTGTTTGGAGATGCAGCTGTAAAGAACCACCATATTGACCCGGAGGAGTATACGGCATCTATAATGACCTGTATTTCAAAGTGTATTGATGATGTAGCAGTCAACAAATGTATCACCATGCATGCTAATCAGAAACCCTGGCTATCTGGTGAAGTATATGAGCTCCTAAAAGCACAAAATGTTGCACTTAAATCAAAAAGACAAGGATGCCCTAACAGAGAGGCCAGAGCAAATCTAAGGATAGATTTAAAGAAGGCTAACAGGACCTAAGGAACTCCAGATGCCTCTGGCAAGGCATGCAAGCCATAACCAGCTGCAGGCCTGCATCCTCCCCGTGTGATGACAACACAGAATTTCTGAACAAATTAAACACCTACTTCAGCAGATTTGATACGGACAACAACACTATGTCAAAGAAGGTCCCTGTCGAACAGGGTGAGGAGGTGCTATGTCTAAGAACATCTGATGTTCTGAAGACCCTAAAGCAAGTAAACCCAAGAAAAGCAGCTGGTCCTGATAATATTACAGGAAGGGTCCTAAGAGACTGTGCTACCCAACTGTCCACTGTACTAACAGATATATCAACACATCCCTGCAACTAACCGTTTTACCCAGGTGCTTCAAAAATACGACAGTCTTCCCCTTACCCAAGAAATCCCAACCAACAAGCCTAAATGATTACCGTCCAGTTGCTCTTACATCAACAGTAATGAAGTGTTTTGAGAGGTTGATCAAGAACCATATCTCTTACAGCCTGCAACATTGGATACATTACAGTTTGCTTATAGATCTAACCGCTGCATGGCCGATGTAAAAGCTATAGCACTTCATGAATCCTTGGTACATCTAGAGAACAAGAATTGCCATGTCAGAATGCTGTTCATTGATTTTAGTTCCACCTTTAAAACTGTCATCCCCCAGAATCTGATACTGAAGCTGATCCAGCTGGGCAACAACACCCCCCCCTCCCCATGTAATTGGATACGTGACTTTCTCATCGATATTGGGAAATAATTCAATCAGTATTACATTGAGCATGGGTGTCCCTCAAGGCTGTATCCTGAGCCCTCTGCTCTTCACCTTGTTAATGCATAACTGCATGGCTAAGTATGAATCCAACAAACTCATCAAGATCTCTGATGATACCACTGTTGTAGGTCTTGTCAGAAATGGTGAGGAAACAGCCTACAGGGATGAAGTGGACCATCTGATAGGCTGGTGTGACAGCAACAATCTGGCCTTAAGTGTAAGAAAGACAAAAGAATTAATAGTGGACTTCAGGAGAAAGTACAGTTGTGTACCTACAATAAATGTAGATGTTTGAGTATTTTCACTGTTGCAGTCATTACAATTGGGTTATCCTGCTGGCAGGCTACCCGCAGTCAGCCCGAGTTCCAAAGTCTGGGTCCGGCATCGGTTGCTGTCGCCTCCTCCCTGATGTCAGTGCACCAGGGGTATAAAAGATGCAGCCAATGCCATTTTCTTCAGTTTTTCTTGCCCAAGATGTCAGGTGCCCCTAAAAAGGTAGGCTAAATTATGCCAATAAGCATGCATAGACAAAAAACAACTTTTCATTCATCTACCAGCAAATACACCACATAGGTTGTATAGCCTAGAGAAGTATAGATAAGTCCCATCAAGGAAAAGGGGGACGGTGGGAGGGTAACCTGGACTGCAACAGTAAATACACTCGAACATCTACATTTATGGTAGGTACACAACTGTACATGTTCATCATGTTTCACTGTTGCAGTCATTACAATTGGGTTGAATCCCAAAGCTAAGGTAGGGAGGCTGGCTAAATAGGATTAGGAGAGGCTATCAAGCCCTGCAGAACTGCAGTGGCAAAGCCAGCCCTGGATTTAGAGTAGAAAGGTAAATTATAGTGCTTTGTAAAAGTATGCACTGAACTCCAAGTTGCAGCCTCTAAGATGTCTTTGGTTGGTACTATTCTGAGGAAGGCTGCTCTGGTTGAATGTGGCCTAATGCCCTTAGGCACTGATTTGTCATGCTGTGAATAGCAGAAACTAATGCAGTGGCCTACCCACTTTGAAATAGTCTGTTTTGAGATATGCTTTCCTTGTGATCCTGCAGCATATGCCACTAGAAGTTGTTCAGTCTTTCTGAAAGCTTTGGTTCTGTCCAAGTAGAAGTGTAGCTGCCTGTGAATGTCCAAAGAATGCAGAAGTATCTCACCCTTATTTTGTGGGTTTGGGTAAAAGGTAGGCAAATTAATTGTTTTGTTAAAGGCCACACTGGACACTACCTTAGGCATAAATGTAGGGTTTGTCCTTAGAGAAACCCTGTCAGGATGGAAAATGATAAAAGGTTCCACAGCCATGAGTGCCTGTAACTCTGAGACTCGTCTAGTGGAGGTTATTGCTAGAAGCAGAGCTGTTTTCCAGGATAAGAATTTTATATCAGCTGCAGAGGCTGGCTCAAACGGAGGCAGTGTGAGTTTTTCCAAGACATAGTTGAGGTCCCAAGCAGGTATTGGTGCTCTGCTTGGAGGTATTATGATTTTGGCCCCTCTGAGGTACTGCCTTAGCAATGGATGAGAAAAAATAGGTGGTTCTGTATTGTAATGAGCTGAAATGGCAGAGGCATGAATTTTAATTGATGAAAAGGAAAGGCCTTTAACCAGCATCTCAGTTAAGTATTGCAAAATCTGTGGAATATTTGGAACAGTCGTGTCAATACCTAGTGCCTGGTTCCAAGCACAGAATCTCTTCCATTTTTCTGCATAAGATTTTCTGGTGCTAGGCCTCCTGGCCTCCAAAATAACATCTATCACTGCTTCAGAGAGTGGTGTGTCTTGAATGGCTACATTATCCGCCATGCTGCCAGGTTTAAGGTTCTGAGTTGGCTGTGCAGTATCTGGCTGTCTTGTTGGGTCAATAAGTGAGGAATTTGCGGTAATGTCCAAGCTGGGCATTGAGACAAGCTCTTTAGGATTGGGTGCCAGTGCTGGCAGGGCCAGTCTGGGGCAATCAGTATCATTTTTGGCTTCTCTTGTCTGACCTTGAGGAGTACCTTGGGGAGAAGAGGCAGAGGAGGAAAGGCATATACTGTTAGGTTTTTTCAGCTGAAAGATAGAGAATCCACTTTCCATGCTTGCTTGTGATAAGTCCTTGTGCAGAATCGCTGTAGTTGGCAGTTGTGAGGGGAGGCAAATAGGTCTATGTCCGGGCATCCCCAGTTCCTTGTTATCATGCTGAAGACTTGTAGATCCAATTTCCACTCGTGGGGATCCATTAGGTTACTGCTTAGTTCGTCAGCCAGAGTATTTATCCTTCCTGGCAGGAATTGTGCTTGCAGATGTACTTGGTAAGCCAGTGCTGTGTCCCACAAGTTCATAGCTAGTCTGCAGAGGGGGTAGGAATGCGTGCCCCCCTGCTTGTTTATGTACCACATGACTGTAGTATTGTCCGTCTATATCAGTAGTTGTCCTAGATGAAGTTGATCCTTGAAGGCTGTCAGGGCAATCTGAACAGCTAGCACCTCTTTTTGATTGATATGTAGATGCATTTGACTTGCGGACCATGTGCCCTGAATACATCTTCCTGTCATATGGGCCCCCCAGGCATAATCTGATGCATCTGTTGTCAATGTCTGCCTGGCTGTGGGTAAGGTGAATGGCTGTCCCATGTTGAGGTGACAGGCTTTTGCCCACCATTGAAACTCCTGTTGCAGGCAGGGAATGAGGGTAATTATTGTTTCCAGGCTGTGGCAATGTTGAGTCCAAACACTTTTCAGATACCATTGAAGTTTCCTCATATGCAGTCTTGCATATGGAATTAGCAGTATGCAGAATGCCATGAAGCCCAAAGCCTGCAGAATTTTTCTTGCAGATAACTGGGTCTTTGTTGCCAACATTTTGAAATAAGTAGTTAGTTGTCTGTGTTTGTCTGGCGTGAGATAAGCCATCTGGGCAGCTGTATTTCAGCTTGCACCCAGAATTATTATCTCTTGAGAGGGTACAAGCTTTGATTTCTTTTCGTTTACTGTGTACCCTACACCTAATCTTTTTACACATGCCTGATGCTGTAGTAGGATGTCCTTGTTCTCTGCTTGAATAAGGAAATCTTCCAAGTAAGGATATATTTGTATTCCTCTTTGTCTGCAAAATGCAATTACTGGTGCCAGGCATTTTGTGAAGGCCCTGGGCGCAGTAGATAAGCCAAAGGGCAGTGCAGAGAATTGGTAGTGCATTGAGCCAGCTCTAAATCTAAGGTATCTTCTGCATGATTGTCTGACTGGGACATGCAGGTATGCCTCTTTTAGGTCTAAAGTCACAAGCCAAGCCTTCTTGCCCAGCATGGGCAGAAGCTGCTGCAGAGTTAACATTTTGAATTTTGGAATATCCAGGAATGTGTTTATGATAGACAGGTCCAGTATTGGTCTCCAGGCTTTGTCCTTTCTGGGTACCAAGAATAGCCTTGAGTAAAATCCTTGTCCCTGCTCTTGCTGTGGTACTTCCTGAATGGCTCCCATGTCCATGAGGGATGAAACTTGTTTTTGTGCCTCTGTCCATTGATTTCGTGGCAGGTCTGGCATACCATTTGGCCTTGGCAGGGTGTGAAAGTGTAACCTATAGCCTTGAGATACGATATTTAAGACCCATTTGTCCTGGGTGATCATGTGCCAATTTTGTGAGAAAAGTGCTAGTTTTCCCCCCAGAGGAGCTGCCAGAAGATAAGTGCTTGGTGCTGGCAGGGGAAAGTCATTGAGACTGTTTCCTGTATGGCTGTGATTTTTCCTCTCCACTTTTGGAGGTAGAAGCACCCCATTGTTTAGGCCTGTATGAGCCTTGGGGCTGTGATCTGCCTCTGGGGCATCTGTATCTGCCTCTTTGTGGCCTGTCTGACACTGGAAAGGACCAATTCTTTGTAGGCCAGTTCCTGCTAAATCTGGGAGGCTGTACCTGTAAGAAATCTTTCACTGTTTGCATAGATTTAGCTTTGTCCTCCATTTTCTTCAACACCGCTTCTGCTTTAACACCAAACAAGGTATCATGTTGTAATGGAGCATCTAATAGCTTTGCTTTAACGTGATCGGGCAGATTCTGTTCTTTTAAACCAAGCATGCCTCCTAATGACAGAACCTGTAACTGCGGCCCTGCAGGAGGCCTCTAGAGAATCAAAACCACATTGCAAAGTATGCTTTCCCACTTGTTCAACTGCATGCAATAAATCCTGCATTTCTTTGTTTTCTGCACATTCTGAATTTGTCAACATTTTCTGTTTAAGCAGTGACATAAGATATTGCTGATATTTAAGCATATGAAACTGACAATTTAAACCTCTTACAGCCAAGGTAGTAGAAGTATAAATCTTTTTTCCCCATCTGTCCAGGGCCCTTGAATCCCTATCAGAGGGGATAGGGATTTTTGCAGTTGAAGCCTTGACCACCTTGGGACCCTGAGAAATAGTTTCTGGGTCAGCAGCAGGGTTTTTGTAAAGAAATTTATGAGAATCCGGAACCCTGTAATATATGTCTGGCTTAACAGGAGCTGGTGGTAAAGAGTCAGGAGACAGACCAGACTCTGAAAATACATCATCTACAATGTCTAAAACAGGAAGAATGGCAAGGAGCCTGTGCTGGGGTAATAAAAGGAAGTCTTTGAACCTTTTCTTGGATTTGGATTCTGAGTAATCTTGGCTCTCCCAATGGAAATGCTCCCTCATAGTATGCAGGGTCTCCCCAAAAGAATAATCCTCAGGAGGTGAGGCTGAAGGGATAGATTCTTCAGCATCAGAATCCTCATAGGGGGAAGGGAATATTCCTGTTCAGAAGAGAAATCAGAAGAAATGGAAACCTGATCTGAAGATTCATATTCTATCTCTTTCCTGGGCCTCTTATCAAGAGGGGGATGGGAACCCCTGATCAAAGTAATTAGGTCTTCGGCCATTTTAAGCATCTGTTTTTTAGGCATGGAGGCCTGTCCAGGAGAATGCTGTACTTATTTCTTTGTCTTTAGAGCTGCTTTAGTCTTTGCCTCTGAAGCTGAAGATGGCTTTACATATAACTGTGTAGGCCTGAAAACACCCTCAGAAGCTGATGCCTGCTCAGCGGCTCCAGACCCATCTGTGGGAATAGTTTCCGAGCGTCCAATACCTTGAGTTTCCAGTGGCCTAGTCGGCTCCACATGGGAGTTGGAAGCGGCCTGTGGCTCTGAGGTAGCGGGCATCAGGGGCTGCGAAAGCACCTCACTGAGAAACGGCGACAGGCCTAACGGAAGCCTCGTCATCGGTTTTGGACCTCGGATGCCTGTCCTTTTCTTTTTCTTTGCGCTTTTTATAAACTCCGGCAGTCGGCTGTTCCAACGGCATTATATAATTGAATCTTCTGCCAAAATAATGAAATGCAAAATCGTACCGACACTTAATAGTGCGTTGGTTAAATCTAGCACAAAACCGACAACTAGCAACATTGTGGTCAGGGCCTAGGCAAGGAATACAGTAAGAATGAAAATCCTTATGAGGTATTTGCTTCCCACAAGAAATACAATTATTAACTTTTTCTGTCATCGGTCTGGAGCAAGAAAAAAGTTTCCCCAGTGGGGTACTTAGCTTTAATGAAGACTTCGGATCTGAAATTCGAATTTGAAAATCTCAGGAGTCGGCCGACCGGCACTTGCGAACTGCTTTTTCTTCGGGCGCCGCGTGACAAGAAAGACTGAAGAAAATGGCGCCAGCTGCATCTTTTATACCCCTGGCACACTGACGTCAGGGAGAAGGTGACAACAACCGACGCCGGATCCAGACTTTGGAACTCGGGCCGACTGCAGGTAGCCTGCCAGCAGGATAACCCAACTGTAATGACTGCAAAGTACAGTTTTGTACCTACCATAAATGTAGATGTCCGATAGGAATGCATCTGCAGTCCTTACAAATGGGTTGTCCTGTCGTCAGGCAGCCCTTCAGTCGGCCGGATTCCAAAGTCTGGGTCTGGCCTCGGCTGGTGTCGCACTTCACCCGACATCATAGCTGCAGTTATTCGGGTATAAAGGCATCAGCCGACGCCATTTTCCTCAGTGTTTCTTGCCCCAGATGCCAGGTGCCCTCTTGGAAGGCTAAATTTGGATAAATGCCAATGATTCCAAATAGTAGAGAGCAAACACAAAAATAAGCATGTATGTACATATATACAAACAAATACACCATAATAGATCCCCCCAGCTAGCTATAAGATGGGCAAATACCCTAGGAGTACCACAGAGGGAAGGCGTGGGTAATCCTGACTGCAGATGCATTCCTATCGGACATCTACATTTATGGTAGGTACAAAACTGTACTATGTCCTTCAAGGATGCATCTGCAGTCCTTACAAATGGGTAGAATACCATAGCCAAACTGGGGAGGAGGAAAAAAGAAATTATGGTGTAGTTAGGATCCCTTGCAAAACAGCAGTGGCAAAACCTGCTCGGGATCTAGAGTATAAAGGTAAATTATAATGCTTGGCAAATTTATGCACGGAGGTCCAAGTAGCAGCCTCTATAATGTCCTTGGTAGCCACTCCTCGTAAGAAGGCTGTGGTAGTGGCTGTAGCCCTTGTAGAGTGAGGCCTGATGTTTTCTGGAGTTTTCTTTCCATGGTAGGAGTAACAAAATCTAATGCAATTTCCTATCCACTTGGAGATTGTCTGTTTTGAAATTGCTTTTCCTTCCCTTCCTGTTGCATATGCTACCAGTAGCTGGTCAGTTTTTCTATTGTCCTTGGTCCTGTCCAGGTAGTAGCGTAACTGTCTATGTACATCCAAGGTATGCAACAGTCTTTCTCCCCTGTTCTGTGGGTTGGGGAAGAATGTAGGTAGGTGGATAGCCTGATTTAAAGACACTCTGGATACCACCTTAGGCATAAAAGTAGGATTTGTTCTCATGGACACTATATCTTGATGGAAGATCAGGAAGGGTTGCACTGCCATTAATGCCTGTAGTTCAGATACCCTTCTTGCTGAAGTGATTGCCAGCAGGAAAGCAGTCTTCCATGATAAGTATTGTAATTCTGCTGTTGCTGCTGGTTCGAAAGGAGGAAGTGTCAATTTTTCTAGCACAAAGTTCAAGTCCCATGCTGGCAATGGTGGTTTCCTAGGAGGTTTTACATTTTTAATTCCTCTCAGAAACTGCCTGAGCAGAGGATGTGAGAAGACAGGAGGATCCAAGCTGTATTCTGCTGAAATAGCTGATGCATTTATCTTGATGGAAGAATAGGACAGGCCTGTGTGGAAGAGCTCTGCCAAGTATTCCAGGATGTTGGCTATGTTTACCAGTGACACATCTTCTCCTTTTGCAGTACTCCAAATGAGATATATTTCCCATTTTGCTGAATAATTTTTTCTTGTTGAGGGTCTGCGAGCCTCCAGGATAATGTCTTTAACCCTTTGGGATAAATTTGGGTTAATTGATCTTATGCAATGTTCCAGGCAGTCAGCTGCAGAGTTTTCAGGTTTGGATGCAGGATGTTGTAGTTGTTCTGTGTTAACAGCAATGGAACCAGGGGTAGTGTCCATATTTGTTCCCGAGACATGCTCCTCAGTAATGGGTACCAATGTTGCCTTGGCCAGTCTGGAGCTATCAGAATGATCCTTGGACTGTCCTCTTTGATCTTCACTAGCACCTTGTGCATCAAAGGAAGTGGTGGGAATGCATATGCTGTCAGGTTTTTCCAACTGAAAGATAGGGAGTCCACCTTTCAAGCAAGTGGGTGGTACGTCCTTGTGCAGAATTTCTTTAGCTGGTGATTGCATGGGGATGCAAATAAGTCTATTTCTGGGAGTCCCCATTTTCTTGTAATGGTTTTGAAGATGCCCGGATGCAGCATCCATTCGTGGGCATCCGTGGTAGTCCTGCTTAATATGTCTGCTAGAATGTTTGCTTTTCCTGGTACAAAAAATTGCTTGTAACTGAATGTTGTAGCTCAGAGCCACATTCCAGAGGTCCAGTGCCATCCGGCATAGAGGGTACAAATGTGTGCCTCCCTGTTTGTTGATGTACCACATAACTGTGGTGTTGTCTGTCCTTATCATCAATTGACCTTGTCGGAGAAATGGTCTGAATGTCTGAATTGCCAATTTTACTGCCAGCATTTCCTTTAGATTTATGTGTAGGTGCAGCTGCTCTTGAGTCCATAAGCCTTGTATGCACTTGTCCAGCATGTGGGCCCCCCCAACCGAGGTGTGAGGCATCCGTCGTGATGGTTTGGCTTGGTTGAGTGCTGTGGAAGGGCAATCCTGTGTTTGATTGACAGGCCTGAGCCCACCATAGGAACTCTTGCTTCAGGCATGGGATTATTGGAATTTGGGTTTCTAGGCTGTGCTTGTGTTGAGACCATAAATTCTTTAGGTACCACTGTAGCTTTCTCATATGCAGTCTGGCATGAGGAACCAGTATTATGCAGGATGCCATGAAGCCCAGGGCTTGCAGTACTTTTCTTGCTGTTAGATGGTTCTGCTTTGTTAATGCCAAGAAGTAGAGAGGTAGTTGCTCTTGTTTTTCTACTGTTAGGAATGCCATTTGTTTTGATGTGTCCATCTCTGTACCCAAAAAGGTTATTCTTTGGGATGGTATCAGCCTTGACTTTTTTATATTGACTGTATATCCCAGGGCTTGTAGCAGGTAAATGACCCTTTGTAAGTCTTTTGCTAGCTTGTTTTTGTTGTCCGCTTGTATCAGGCAGTCGTCCAGGTAGTGGTAAATTTGGATTCCCTGAAGCCTGCAATGAGCAATTACTGATGCCAGGCATTTCGTGAATACTCTGGGCGCAGTAGATAAGCCAAAGGGCAATGCTGAGAATTGATAATGCTCTGATCCTGCAAGAAATCTGAGGTATCTTCTGCAATTTGGTCGTATGGGGACGTGCAGGTATACCTCCTTGAGATCTAGAGTTACCAGCCAAGACTCCTTGCCCAGCATGGGAAGAAGCTGCTGTAGAGTCAGCATTTTGAATTTTGGAACAATGAGGAATGTGTTTAAAGCGGACAGGTCGAGAATAGCCCTCCATTTGCTCTCTTTTCTTGGTACCAGGAAGAGTCTGGAGTAAAATCCCTTTCCTTGCTCCATAGATGGTACCTTTTCCACAGCTCTCATCCTTAATAATTGAGATATTTGCTTTAAAGCTTCTGCCTTTTGATTTGGAGGTAGGTTTGGCATTCCTCTCTTCCCTGGTAGAGTATGGAAGTGAAACCTGTAGCCTTGGTCTATTGTCTGTAAAATCCACTTGTCTCTTGTGATGTAATGCCAGTTTATTGAAAATAAGGCTAGCTTCCCGCCTAAGGGTGCTTCTAGTTGTTCCCTGGTAGGCGGTGCCAGAGCCAAGTCACTGTGATTGCCCTGTGGTTGTGATGGTGGCTGTGTCTGTGGCTGTACTTCGCTGGTTGTTACCCTGCCACTGGCGTCCCCTGTAGGCACCCCTGGATTGGCTTCTGCCTCTTGAACCCCTATTCCTGCCTCTCTGAGTTCTGGAGGAGTCTGGAAAGGACCAATTCTTGGAGGGCCAATTTCTGATAAACCTTGGCGGTTGGACCTGTAAGAAATCTTTTACTGTTTGGACAGATTTTGCCTTCTCTTCCATCTTCTTCAGCACCTGTTGTGCAGGAGAGCCAAACAAATTGATCTTATCCATAGGAGCATCTAATAGTTTGGACTTGACATGGTCTGGTAAGGCCTGCTCTTTTAACCATGCATGCCTTCTGATAACTGTGCCAGTCATGGCTGATCTAAAGGAAGCCTCCAGTGCATCATAGCCGCATTTTAAAGAATGGTTACTGACTTGCTGAATGTTATGAACCATTTCCTGAACAGATTTTTTGTCTAATGCTTCATCAGAGGACAGTTTTTGGTTAACTGGTCTAGCATAAATTCTTGATACTGGATCATGTGAAATTGACAGTTCAAAGCCCTAGCTGAAAGAGTAGCAGAAGTGTAAACTTTTTACCCCATCTCTCTAAGGATCTGGATTCCCTTTCAGAGGGAGGGTTTTTAGCAGAGGTAGCTGCTACAGCCTTAGGCCCTTGGGAGATAGTCTCGGGATCTGCAAAAGGAGCCTTATACAAATGGTAATCGTGTCCGGGACCCTGTAGTATCTATCAGGCTTAGCAGGGGCCGGAGGTAGAGAATCAGGAGCAGTACAAGCATCATTAAATGCATCATCTACAACAGAAAGAACTGGAGGTATGGCTAAAGGCCTATGTTGTGGTAAATGCAGAAAGGTTCTAAGCCTTTTCTGGAGTCTGAAAAATCCTGGCCCTGCCACTGAAATTGTTCCCTCATAGCATGCAAGGTTTCCCCAAAGGAAAATTCCTCAGGCGGGGAGGCAGAAGGGATGGACTCTTCAGCATCAGAGTCTTCATAAGGGGAGAAAGGAGCCTCTGGAGGGTCTGTATCATCTGAATCATCAGAGGAATCATCTGTAGAAATAGGCTGAGGGGGCTCTGCTCTAGGCCTCTTCTCTGGAGGAGGCTGAGAGGCCCTGTCTGGTTGAGGTTGGGATCCCCGGATTAAAGAAATGAGATCCTCTGCTAAACTAAGCATTTGTGAACTAGAGCTAGGCCTGTGAGAGGGGGGCTTAGCAGGCACAGTTTTAGTAGCTTTAGCTGCTTTAGCCCTGGCAAAGGCCTTAATGGACATGGCTGCAGGTGGCCTAGCAGCTCCACGTGCAGGGGTTGAAATATCCAAGGGAATAGTGTCAGATAATTCCTGAGAAACTGCAACAGCAGGTGGGATTTCAGAGGCCGATTCCACCAGGTTGGAAGAGGCCTCGGAAGAAGGTAAGTTTTCGGCTGAAGGAAGAACCGCTTGCTCGGTTTCAGCCGAAACCGAGACACTTGCGGTTGGCTTAACCGCGGTTTCGGCCGAAACCGCGGACCACGAGTGTCGGTCCTTTTCCTTGTGCTTTTTAGACATTTGCGTAGTCGGAGGATCCGACGGCATAATATAAGTGAAATCGGAGCCGAAAAACTCCTCAGCAAATTCAGACCGACGTCTAAGCGTCCGCCGGTTAAAAGAAGCACAGGCTAGACAAGCTGCTATGTCGTGGTCTGGGCCTAAACAGGGTAAGCAGTAAGAGTGGAAATCTTTATGAGGTATTTGTTTCCCACAAGTTAAACAGTTATTCACTTTTTCTGACATCGGCTGAGGCAAGAAAGAGTCCCCAATGGGGTACTTAGCTTTTTAGAAGTCTTTGAAGTAGTATTCGGTAGTAGTAATCTCTGGTTCTGACCGACCGGCACTTGCGAACAGCTTCTGCTTCGGGCGCCACGCGGCAAGAAAGACTGAGGAAAATGGCGTCGGCTGATGCCTTTATACCCGAATAACTGCAGCTATGGCGTCGGGTGAAGTGCGACACCAGCCGAGGCCAGACCCAGACTTTGGAATCCGGCCGACCGAAGGGCTGCCTGACGACAGGACAACCCATTTGTAAGGACTGCAGATGCATCCTTGAAGGACATCAGTGAAACACGCTGAACATCTCAAGAGATACAGCAACCTCTGGAAATTAAGGGGGTGGCAGTGAAAATAGTCAAAAACACCAAGTTCCTGGGGATGCACATCTCAGATGACCTATCCTGATTGACTCATATTAGCCACACAGTGAAGAAGGCACAACAATGTCTGCACTTCCTACGGAAACCGAGGAAGGCAAACCTGTCTTAGTCCATCCTCAAAAACTTCTATAGGAGGACTATTGGGAGCATCCTCTCAAATAACTCATAGTTTGATATGGTAAAGCATCTGACCGCAAGGCTGTCCTGGGGGTAGTGTGCACGATGGAAAAAGTCATTGGTTCCTCACTCCCATCCATGGATTATCTGCACAAGACTCGTTGTGTGGGAAGAGCTAGGAAGATAATTGACAATCCCACTCACCCTGCCATGGCATGTACTTCCACTTTTCCTTGAGCAGACAATATCACAGCTTACACTGCAAAACATCTAGACTGAACAGGAGCTTCTTCCCTCTCTCCATAAGGCTGCTGAACTTGAATGCCAGGCATGACAGTGAATAATTAAATCAATATGCCATTTGCTGTGAAGTATCATCTATAGTAATCACTCTGGCAAATTGCTTCATTATCAGGTACAGTTAGTCTGATTTATTATGCTATTATGTCCTGAATGTGCAGTAGTCAGGAGTGAGTCACCACTCCATACATGTGCAATATGAACATCAGAATATATCGTACTACACCTGATGAAGTGCAATATTCTAAGCAATCACAATGTGAAACCATAGTCTTGCAATGCCTTCTAATATAATATTGTCTAATGTCTTCCTGTTCAATTGTGGTAATTCATTTTGTTGTTACTATTTTAATTATTACTATATGTGTATTAGTCTTACTGTCATTCAAGCTACACGTTCATTGTTATGTCTTGTATTGGGACCAAAGCAATGTAGTGTCATTCAGCTTGCATTGCTGTGTACATCTGAATGACAATAACGTTTACTTTGACTTTGACTAAATTGTCACATTGTTAAAAGTGGCACAATCACTAAATATTATTGACATACAGAAAAACTGATAGAAGAGCAGACAGCTGTAAGCAGGAGTGAAATTATTTAGAGTAGTCTGACAAGTAAAGGATAGTGACGCAAGATTTTGATAAAAATTTGAGGAAGGAGAATGAAAATTAAATGAAATATTTAGGAAGACATTTCAAATCATTTATATTGGCAGTCACTAAACATTCCATATTTAATCAGCATGGCTTCTAGCCAGGCTTTCTGAATATTTCAAGTTATCCAATCTGTGACTATTCTATTAAGAAATCATTATTTATTTTATTTTTATTTATTTTACATTTGTTAACCGGGGGTGTCTGACTGAGCCGAAAAGGCCCTTTTTCAGCGGAGGCTCGGGGAGAAAAGCTCCACAAAGAAAAATTGCAGACACATTTAGTTATTTAGACATGATCAGTATACACACAAATTACAAGAGACATGTTTTTACAGTGGTATGCGGCACATAACCAGTTACAGTGGAGAGAACAAACAAAAAAAAATATTAATTTTAAAAATAAAGGTAATTAATAGATTTGTGGTGTACAGCTGAAATTTGGAACATAGGTAGAATACATACATAGTACACAGGTACAGTGCATACATTGTAGATTAGCCAGTGTTTGTGAGTAAGATTGAAAACTATTATCAAGTGCTCTAGATTTTGTATGTATGTGTTATCCGCTTTCACTAGCCTGGGGAGCAGTCATGGCACTGCTAACTTTCCTTGAGATGTTGCCTGATGAGGTCTTTAAAGGAGGCTTTGGATGATGTGTTTTGAATGCTTGTAGGGACAGAGATCCATTTTTTAGCCACTGAACTACTATATAGTGCATCTCCAAAGCTATTGTAGCTGTTGGTGACTTCTAGTAGTAGTTTGCTTGATGATCTAAGAGGCCTTTTGGCTGAGTGATGTTGTACTAGGTTTTTGAGGGCAGGACACTTATTGGGGAGGTAATAGATAGAATGACAGAGGCAGAGCTGATTGTAGGTTAGGAGGTTGGGCAGTTCAAGCCAGTGGAGCTGTCTCAAAGCAGTACAGTGATGAGTTCTATATGACCAATTTGCAGCAAAGTGGGCAATTCTGTTATAGCATGGTTCCATTTTGCTTAGTTCAGTTTTGTTGAGATTAGTCAGAATGGGAGATGCATAGAGTAGGGTGGATAGAAGTTGGGAGCGAGCAATGGCTGATCTTGAGTTGTTGGTAAGAAATGGTTTGATATGGTAGAGCGACCCCAGTTTGGCAGTCTATGGTTATTCCCAATAGCTTAGCCTGTGCCACTGGAGCAATTGGAGTAGCATTAGTGGAGTAGATAGTGAATTGACTGTTAGTGTTTTTGTTAGAACTGGTTATAATCATAAGCTGAGTTTTCTTTGGATTGAGGATAAATTGTGCGGTGTATTAGCCGGTTGTGCAAACGATTATCTTCGTGCTGATAGCAGCTAGTTTTCATTGAAATTGGTTTCGTGTTACTAACGGAGAAACGGGGCGGGCTTTTTACTTCAATTATGATATATAAGCGTCATGATTCCATGCTATGATGTTCTGAAGAAGACAGATTTACTTCTGTAGAAAGCGCTCAACCTATTTTATGTCAATAAATTAAGTGTTTCCAGCGCAGTATCCTGTATTCCTGGCGTTCATTCACCTTTGGTGTGTTTGCAATTTTGTTTGCAGGATGGTGGGAATGTTTTGTGCAGCACAGATTAACATCGTGTCATCTGCATACTGAATTATAGATGCATGCTGTGTGGAGGTATGGAGGTCATTTGTGAAGACTGTGAATAGTAGTGGTCCTAAGATAGAACCCTGTGGGACTCCTACAGTTATGGGCAGCTGAGGAGAGAGAGTATTTTCCCATTTCACAGCTTGGTACCTGTCAGTTAAGTAGCTTTGGAACCAGGTAAGAGTGGAATTTGATAGATGGTATTGGTTTAGTTTGTTTAGCAGGAATTGGTGTGAGACTGTGTCAAATGCTTTGGACATATCCAAAAAAAAGAGTTGTCACTTGTAGGCCTTCATTTTTGAGACAGTTTCTTGTGTCTGTGAAGCAGAGGAGGGCTGTAGTGGTACTATGGGCAGGTCAGAAACCATGCTGAGTAGGTGACAGGATGTTGCTGTCTAGGAGATAGTTTATCATCTGGGTATGGATGCATTTTTCTAGGGTTTTGATCAGGGGAGAGAGTAAAGCAATGGGTCTGTAGTTATTAAGTTCTGTGGAGGTCCCGCCTTTATGTATGGGTGTAACATAGGATATTTTCCAGAGTTTGGGCACATAGTTTTCAACAATTGATCTGTTTATGAGAGTGGAGACTGGGATAGCAATAGCATCTGCTGTGAGTTTCAAGAAATAGTTGGGGAGTAAGTCGGCTGCTGTTGATGAGGTTTTTAGTTTGGAGAGCATGCTTTTGATTGAAGTGGTGGAAACTGTTTTGAGGGTAAAGCTTGTATTGGTGTTATTTGTGTTGGGGGGGGGTAGTGAGAAAGGAACTGTCCTGTGATACTAAGGATAGAATTGAGTTCACAAAGTGGGAGTTGAATTGTGTTTCGATGGGAACTTTAGTGTCAGGGGTGGTTGGTTTGGGGGTAGCCTTTTGGGTGGATTTTAGTAGCTGGTTTACATTTTTCCAAAATTTTTGCGGGTTGTGTTGGTATTTAGTTTGTAATGTTGTGTAGTAGGATTTTTTTGTCCAGCCTAATGCATTTTTTGCACTGTTGCGCAGTTCTTGGTACTTAGTTAGGCTTTGTGTTTCTTTGTTTTTTTGATATAAAGCCAGGCAGTGTCTCTGGACTTGAGGATTTCTTTGGTTTCTTTACTGAGCCAGGGGTTTGTAGAGGTTCTAATCTTGATTTTGCGAAATGGAGCGACAGTGTCTAGGTGTTGTAGAAATGTTTTGTTGAAATATGCTACAGCCTTGTCAAGTGGGAGGGTTTTTAGGGGGGTCCAGTCACAGTTACAGAGTAAAGTGTTGTGGACCTCAGGAGAGAATTTTTTTGTGTTTCTAGTGGATATATAGTTAGTGGTTTTGCATATGCTTGTTCTACTACGTCTACAGTATATTATGTTGTGGTCACTTAAGGTGTCTGGGAAACTGCCTGTGTGAGGGTACAATGTGGGGTTGTTAGTTAGGACCCAGTCAAGGATGGATTCCCTTTTAGAATTTTTATCACATCTAGTTGGCATTTGGACTAGCTGCTGGTAGCCATGGAGATTTATTAGATTACTTGGTGGTTTTGACATAGAGGTGAACCAATCTAGGTTGACGTCCCCCAGAATAAGGGTTTCTTATGAGTATGTGGAAGAACACCAGGATAATGTCTTCAAGGCTAGCAGGTGTATTACCAGGTGGAATATAGATCACAATTGTGGTGATGACCTTTTTAGGGGGAAGTTGAAGTTGTGAGATAAGTATGTCCCAATTATTGGGGGAGGGGTAGGAGGTTGGTAATTGACGGACAGTTAAGGTTGACTTGTACAGTAAGACAGTTCCACCCCCACACTGAGTAGAGTGGATAAAAGTTGTTGACCGCAGCTGTCAGCTGAGATATATAAGTATCCTGTTTTTTTTCGATTATTTATAAAGATTATTGTTTTTAACAATTAATATATAGCACTTTTATTGTCTGCTTTTTAGTCTTCGAGTATATTTTATTGCTATTAACTAATCTGCACAAGTAACTGATTTGTCTACAGTTAAAAGCATTTTGTATCTTTACAAATCTTTATCTGTTTGTGGCTTTCTCTAGTGCTACTGGCTGTAGGCTATTGTTACTAGCTGAAGCCTCTTTAACGTGGCTATATTGTGTTAACAGTCTGCTGAGTCGGGGCTGGTTCTTTTGTGTTCCTGTAAAAAAAAAGTTGTTCTTCTGGTATTTAAGCCCAAACTTTGATAGGGTTTCTGTCTATACACACTGAGCAGAGTGGATAAGAGTTGTTGACCACAGCTGTCAGCTGTGATATATAAGTATCCTGGTTTTTTTTTCGATTATTTATACAGATTATTGTTTTTGACAATTAATATATAGCACCTTTGTCTGCTTTTTAGTCTTCGAGTGTATTTTATTGTTATTAACTAATCTGCACAAGTAACTGATCTGTCTGCAGTTGAAAGCATTCTGTATCTTTACAAATCTTTATCTGTTTGTGGCTTTCTCTAGTGCTACTGGCTGTAGGCTATTGTTTCTAGATGAAGCCTCTTTAACTTGGCTATATTGTATTAATAGTCTGCTGAGTGGGGACTGGTTCTTTTGAGTTCTTATAAAAAAAAAAAAAAAAGTTGTTCTTCTGGAATTTAAGCCCTAACTTTGATAGGGTTTCTGTCTATACACACTGAGCAGAGTGGATAAGAGTTGTTGACCGCAGCTGTCAGCTGAGATATATAAGTATCCTGTTTTTTTTTTTTCGATTATTTATACAGATTATTGTTGTTAACAATTAATATATAGCACTTTTATTGTCTGCTTTTTAGTCTTCGAGTGTATTTTATTGCTATTAACTAATCTGCACAAGTAACTGATTTGTCTGCAGTTAAAAGCATTTTGTATCTTTACAAATCTTTATCTGTTTGTGGCTTTCTCTAGTGCTACTGGCTGTAGGCTATTGTTTCTAGCTGAAGCCTCTTTAACTTGGCTATATTGTGTTAATAGTCTGCTGAGTGGGGGCTGGTTCTTTTGTGTTCTTGTAAAAAAAAAGTTGTTCTTCTGGTATTTAAGCCCTAACTTTGATAGGATTTCTGTCTATACACACTGAGCAGAGTGGATAAGAGTTGTTGACCGCAGCTGTCAGCTGAGATATATAAGTATCCTGCTTTTTTTTTTATTATTTATACAGATTATTGTTTTTAACAATTAATATATAGCACTTTTATTGTCTGCATTTTAGTCTTCGAGTGCATTTTATTGCTATTAACTAATCTGCACAAGTAACTGATTTGTCTGCAGTTAAAAGAATTCTGTATCTTTACAAATCTTTATCTGTTTGTGGCTTTCTCTAGTGCTACTGGCTGTAAGCTATTGTTTCTAGCTGAAGCCTCTTTAACTTGGCTATATTGTGTTAATAGTCTGATGAGTGGGGACTGGTTCTTTTGTGTTCTTGTAAAAAAAAAAAAAAAAAAAAGTTGTTCTTCTGGTATTTAAGCCCTAACTTTGATAGGGTTTCTGTCTATACACACTGAGCAGAGTGGATAAGAGTTGTTGACCGCAGCTGTCATCTGAGATATATAAGTATCCTGTTTTTTTTTTTATTATTTATACAGATTATTGTTTTTAACAATTAATATATAGCACTTTTATTGTCTGCTTTTTAGTCTTCGAGTGTATTTTATTGCTATTAACTAATCTGCACAAGTAACTGATTTGTCTGCAGTTAAAAGCATTCTGTATCTTTACAAATCTTTATCTGTATCTCCCGCCCAGTTGGTGTCTTGCTCTTATACTTGGTGGCTTTACAGTTGCCCGGCCTACTGTAAATCTGATCTGTGACACTCCTCCCAGTCTAGTGTCATTAGCTCATTCTACCTAGTACAGTGGGAACATTTGATAAGGCCTTCTGTTTCTCCTTTTTCCCTTTCAAAAAAAAAAAAAACAAAAACTTTTTTTTTCCTGAACCTCCTTGTGTTTTGACTGTGCTTCTCAAACATTTTGGAAATATAGAGTATATTTCAGAGCATTTATTATAACTGTAATTGCCTTAATATTGCTACAACTCAAGTGCTCTAGGTTGCACTGCATCTGAAGTATTTGTGTGTTTTAGCTGCTTTTCTGTATATATAGACTTTTCTGTTTCTTTAACTAAATAAGCTCTGCAAAGTTGTTTTATTGCATTCCTGCCTGTATTTCTGAGTTTTTTTGCACTTTTAAAGTTTGTTTTTGCTTAGTTTAACTGGTAGGCTACACACTCAAATGTGCTAGCCGATTTAAAGCATTTACTGTGTTTCTGTACCTAATACCTGCTACTTTGTAAAAAAAAAAAAAAAAAAAAATCCTTGTTTCCCACCTTTACTGAACTAGAATAGTCCAGTCTTCAGGTATTGCTGATCTCTGGGCTGTGTCATAGTTCCTGTGTTGCCCATATCCTTATTTGAATAGGAGGAAGCTTCTTTGTTTTCCAGTGAGAGTGGGGATCTCTGAACAGCCTATCTTGTCCCTTGAGGAGTGGTTCCAGCCCAGTGACCTGTAGCTTATTGGCCATTTTGGGCCATTTCCTATCTCTTTCTACCCCCCTGCTTTAAAGCCAGCTTTAGCACGCTTTTGCGCTTGTAATTTAAAGTTTGTCCTGTTTGTTGCATTTACCTGTTGAGGCTACACACTCAAGTGCGCTAGCCTGCGTTACATATTTATTGCATTTTTCTGCTGTTTGTTGCAAAAACGAAAAAAAAAAAAATTATCTTTGTTTCCCATCTTTCCTGACCTAGAGTAGTCGGAGGTGTCTTTGTTCACCAGTGGCAGTGGGGAGCTTAGAGCAGCCTATCTATCCTTGAAGGAGTGTTCCAAGCACAAGAACCTGGTAGTCTATTGGCCGTTGTGGACCAATTTCTAGCTCTTTCAAGTCCCCGTGTATAAAACCCACTTTGGCGCGGTTTGTGCGCTTGTTACTACTCAGCCAAGCTCCTTGTGATCCTGCAGAGTGGTGCTAGCACCAGAGAGGCTAAAAGAGCGACTGCTAACCTGATAAAAGTGTTTTTTTTTTCCTGCTACTACCTGGGCGACTGTCCGATCTAGCTAAACTGCAAGTATTTCTGCTTCTTGAACTGTTTTTAACTGTTTAAAGTTGTTTTTGCACATGCACTTTTAAAGTTTGTCCTGTTTGTTGCATTTACCTGTTGAGGCTACACACTCAAGTGCGCTAGCCTGTGTTACATATTTATTGCATTTTCCTGCTGTTTGTTGCAAAAAAGAAAAAAAAAATGTTCCTTGTTTCCCGTCTTTCCTGACATAGAGTAGTCCAAATACAGGCTTTGCTGTATTCTAGACTTTTGGAAAGTTCCTGTGTTGCCCATTTCCTTTCTTGGATAAAGGGAGGCTTCTTTGTTCACCACTGGCAGTGGAGAGCTTGGAGCAGCCTATCTATCCCTGGAGGAGTGTTCCCAGCACAAGAATCTGGTAGTCTATTGGCCATTTTAGGCCAATTTCTAGCTCTTTCAAGTCCCCCTGTATAAAACCCGCTTTAGCGAGGCTTTGCGCGATTTTGCACATAGCGAGCGCAGCATCGAGCAGTGCCGTTTAATTGGGTTTAAACCATTCTCGGCTCCACAAAGTCTGCTCTTCACTTTTTCCCTTAGAACTGATCTAGTTCTCATAATAAACACCCATTCCCACTCTAAAGCCTGGCACTTGCTCACTAAAGCAATTATATAAGTCAGCACTAAAAAATTAAAAGCACTACACCCTCACAAACTCCCCTTGAGTACTTTGTTCCCCATTGGCCCTTTTTTTCAATTATAAAGGAATTTCCAATACTATTCTAGCATGTCCAAAGGTCAGTTGTCAATCTCCTCTCTGGTCCAGCTGGTGAATCTGGGAATCTTGAGGCAATGTTACAACTGCCTCATGTACACAGACAACCCTCTCCTCCTCCCAACAAATTCCAACACATGTGAGAGATGCAACCATATAGCCAAACTGGAGGCCAAGCTCTCTCAACTCAGTACTGGCGTAACCAGTCAGGATGAGAAGGAAACCACACTCACTACAATTCCAGTCTCACATAGACCTACCACGACAGCAAACCAAACACATAAACACACAAAAACATACTCGGAGGCTCTAAATAAAAATCTCCTCCAAAGCAGACACCCAAGCAACCGCTACCCCAAAACAAAACATGTGCAACACATAGCTCACAAAGCCAGTGTGCCGAACAGTCACAGCCCTTAAGGCTAAACAACACACCTGATACACTTGTAATAGGTGACTCTATCGTCACGCACACTGACGTCCCGCTCACCAGGCTGAACAAGGAGAAGGTCACGGTGAGTTGCCTGTCAGGTGCTAGGATCCGCCACATAACACAAGCACTCAGGTCACTCCAAGGCAAGTACAAATATGACTTAGTCATTGTCCATGCTGGTGTGAATGACCTGAGACGTACCTCCCTGGACTGCATGAAAAGAGACATAGAGGAGCTCTCTGAGCATGTAGCCTAGGCCGGTATGACCCTGACCTTGAGTAGCATCTTACCCTCACCAAGAATGATGCCACAATATGAAGACAAGATGATCAATTTCAACAATTGGCTTAAGTATTGGTGTCATTCAAAGGGGATCCAATGCCTGTCTGCCTGGGATGACATGCTCAACAAGTCACGATGCTTCGCTAGGGAAGGCTTGCACCTGTCACCCCTGGGCTTTCGGATATTGGCAAAGGCTCTTGCCACCCCCATAGTGCCTTTTTTAGGCAAGGCTCAAAAGACAAACCCACCTCCATAGGTATCACAAGGGATAAGGGTAATGCTACTCAACGCCAGAAGTCTAAACCTCAAGATGCATGCACTTGAAACTCTCCTTAGCATGGAGAACATCGATATCTGTGCAGTAACAGAAACCTGGTTCAAGGCTCCCGAGAGCACCCCAGCACTACCAGGTTATACCTCATACCATGTTTTTCGGCCCAAAACTTGGAACGAACCACAAAAGGAGGGGGAGTATCAATATTCGTCAAAGATACCCACACCTCCAGGTTGGTGGCACAGCACGAAGCATCAGAGACTATCCATGTGCAACTAACAGTGGGTAAAACTGCCTTCCAGTTTATAGCCTGCTACAGACCACCCTCCCAAACCCAGGAACCCCACTCGGCCTTCCTGAGAACACTTGAAAATATGAAGGACTCTCCAAACACCATTATATTGGGCGACTTCAACTACCCTAACATAGACTGGGAGCATTACTCTAGCTCCAACACCCTAGCCCAAAGGTTCCTAGAATTTATAAACTCAAATGCTATGGAACAACTTGTTGCCACTCCCACAAGAGGGGAAAACATACTGGACCTGATCATCACCAACATGGGGACTCTAAGCTCCAGACCAGAAGTGTATCCCTCACTGGTAAGATCAGACCATAAGCTAATCTCACTAGATATTCACATTCCGACCCCAGCCCCTGCCCAGAAAACCACAGTGAAAAACTTCTCTATAGCAAATTTCACACTCCTCAAAACTGAGGTGGAATCCTTCAAAGCCCCCAGGTCTGTGGAAATACGACCCAGACCACAGAATCCTTTATAAACACATTCTATGAACACCTTCAGGAATGCATGGATCATGCAATCCCAAATAAAACCAAGACCCAATCCTCCAAAGTTAGGCGTCCTGTCTGGTGGACCCCAGCCATAAACATACTATACAATAGAAAGAGGAAGCTACTACATGATAGAGCAAAATCCCAAAAAGGGAAGGCATCTCTGATCAGTTTTAGCAAAAAACTACAGGCACTCATAAAATCATCTAAGGCCAGCTTCAAGAGAAAAATTGCACAGGACACTAAGGATAATCACAAGGCTTTCTTTAGTTATGTTAGGAACCTGGGTGGGAATTCCCAGATATGCTCAGAATTAGTCCAAAATAACAAAAAATACACCAAACCCACAGACATTGCCAACATCCTAGCTGACAGGTTCAGCGCAAACTTTCCCCCCCCTTCCCCACCAAAAGGGCAAATATCTATCCCAGCAGAGTGCTGCCCCCCTGACATCTCAGATGCTCAGGTAAGAGCCGCCCTCTCCAAAGCAAAAAACACAGCATCAATGGGACCAGACGGTGTCCCGGGCTGTGTCCTACATGAACTCCAAGAAAAACTAAACCCAAACATTAAACTACTGTTCAATCTCAGCCTTACTACAGGATATGTACCCAAAGAGTGGCGTACAGCAACAGTGGTCCCTCTCCACAAAGGTGGTGCCTCAACGGATCCTGGAAACTATCGCCCCATAAGCCTGACTAGCTTGGTCTGCAAAGCTTTGGAAAGGATCATCATGGACCTCATAAATAAAGATATTGGGGACCTACAAACACTGGATCCTACCCAGTTCGGCTTTGTTAAGGGCAGATCCTGCCACTTAAACCTGGTTGATTTCTTTGAAACAGTCACCAAGGCCATTGACGAGGAGAAGGTGGTCCACACAGCCTACCTGAACCTTGCAAAAGCCTTCGATACAATACCCCACTCTGGCATTATAGATAAGCTCACCAGCTTAAATATATACCCCTATGTCACTAGATGGGTTGCAAACTGGCTCAAGGACAGAACCCACATGGTTAGAATTGCTGGAGCCATGTCAGACTCCAAACCAGTTACAAGTGGCTTCCCACAAGGCTCAGTCCTGGGACCTCTCTTGTTCGGTATATATTTCTCAGAGGTAGAGGCTAACACGGAAGGACTGTGGCTGACCAAGTTCGCAGATGACTGCAAACTGGGTGCCATAATCAACTCTCCAGCCGACACAAGCATCCTACAAAAGGGCCTCATAGAAACAGACAACTGGTGCCAGAGCCATGGCCTCAAGCAAAACGCCAAAAGTGTACAGCCATCCCCTTTGGCAAAAACAAAGTGCCCACAAATTACCACATAGGTGGTAATCCATTAAGTATGGAAGAAGTAATTAGGGACCTGGGGTCCCAAGTTGATAGCAATCTCTCATTTGACAACCACGTGGCCAATGTGGTTAGAAAAACATTTTATATAGCCCACCTAATCATGAAGTGATTCACATCTAGATCAGGGGAGGTCATCGTGCCTCTTTACTCATCCCTCATCAGGCCCATAATTGAGTACAATGCCCCTTTTGGGATGTACCTTACCAGACACCTGCAGCAACTGGAAAGACCCCAAAAGTACCTCACCAAGAGGATCAAAGGGCTCAAACAGATGCCATATGCTGCCCGGTTAAAGAAACTCCAGCTCTACTCAGTGGCATACCGCCTGCTCACAGGCGATCTGTGCCTGATGTATAAAGCCATGTCCAACCTGGAATTAATGGACATGCTGCACCTCAGAAAATCCAAATCCCATCGAGCTACGCGCTCGAGAGACTTGAACCTCAGTACTGAAATAAACAGGACATGCTGGAGGGACAGATTTGTAACCCAGAGGCTCCCTTCACTCTGGAATAAAATCCCAGTCCAGGTTAGGCAGAGTCCCTCATTGACTCTCTTCAAGAGGAATCTTGATGAGTAGATGGGAGATAGTAGGTTTACCCCGGGTATCACTTCTGTGTCACTGTTAGACAAGAGGCCCAGTATACTAACCTCGAAAAAGGGCATAGCAAAATTCATTTAAAATGGGTGACGAAAGCCAAACACACTCTGGCTAGGCTTATAAATGGCCTAGGGCAAATAGCCTAGTATGAACCTATGAACCTATGGTCTGTCTTGCCTAATGATATTGTACCCGGTAGGGAGAACGTCTGAGTTAGCTATGTTTTTATTTAGCCAGTTTTCTGTTAAAGCAACTATGTCTGGGGAGTAGTGTGCTATTGTGGCCTGGAGTTCAAGTATTTTATTTTTGATACTTCTAATATTAATATTTAGCATTAAAAGATGGTTGGTTTTGCTGCTGTTGTTTATTTGCCCTGGGATGAAGAAGTGGGGATGTTATGTTCTGACATTTGTGTCGGAGCAGTTTGAGTTGGACAGGATGGATTTGGGCCTAGGTTGGGGTGGATATCCCCACTTATGGTGAGCCTGGAGTTAAAATGGTTATACAGATATTGGAGATTGGTGAGGAGTGTGAGAAAGTATTGTTTTTTTGGAGTAGGAATGAGAGCATATGTGTTTAGTCCTGAATTGGTCCGTTATGTAGTTCTTGAATAACTGTGGCAGATATTATTACAATGTGTGGTGTCTGTATCTGAGAGTGCATAATGCAGTGTTGTGCTACTAAGTTTAGGGATATTGCTAGAGTGATAACTTGTGGTGCTGTAAAGAATTATGAGAAGACAGACTAGACTTAGTTGCGTGATAGTCATGGCTATAATGTTTAAGTTGTTTCTAGGTGGGGGGTCTGAATAGGAATTATAGGGTTGCACTATATGTGGATGGGGAAGTAGTGCGGGTGATGTAAAAAATGCCTAGTGAGAATGAGAGTGATTTGGAGTATTTTGTGTGGAGCAAGTTGGTGTGGTATAATGTGATATAACATTCAGATGCTTTCAGGTGGCTTGTTCAGGGGCTACAAAAGATAGTACTGACTTCGCTAACCAGTCAGTACAGTGAGGTAAAATGTGGTGCAATGATATTCTCAGTGTGTCTAGTATGACCTTTAGAATTAGATGTGCTAAATATATGTTTCTATTACTGGCAGATACACACACACTGGTCAGAGTTTAAATTACTCTCCACCATTGTTCTTAGATTTTAGAGATTGGGCCACTTTTTTATAATATGACAATTTAATTTGTAATTATAGTTTGTCTTTTTGGCAGATATCACAGTGCTATTTTACTGATTAAAATTCAGTGTAAATTCTACTTCATAAGGTACGTATTTTTGTAGGTCATCTTGGAGAATATCTTTTTATTGAAGAAATAATCTTACCAACAGTGCAGTCATCAGCAGATTTGGTTATCCTAGCACAAATCCAATGGATTAATGCTGATAGCCTGAAAGCACTTTTCTAAAGCCCAAAACTTTGAAAATGTTTTCACAAAATCTCTTTTGGTGAAATTCAGAGTATTTTTTTTTTCTTTTTTTGCAGGGGGCAAGTCCTGTTACCATTTGGGGAACGCTTCATAACACCGAACTTAAACATACCAACCAACTCTGAGGTTGTACAACAGTGGAGAAAAGTCAGTTCACTACTGGTAAAGGAAAGTAAAGATGTAAAACGTGCTAAAACGTGTAGAAAGTGCGTAGCTGTTAAGTGCATAAAATCTATCACAAACTGTTTCGTTCAGGAGAGCTTCCTCTTTTTTATCAGTATGACAGATTTAAATTGTGATCAAGACTTACAGTTTAATCCCTGGTGATGCAGTGTAATTTTGCTAAAACAACCACCTCAAGAAAGTAGATGTCGCTCGAACACTTTAGCAATTATCGGAAACTTTGACTGAGGTCAGGACTTGAATAGAATAAGGTGTAATGATCTGTGCATTGGAAACTAAAAATAATCATAAACAGTGAGAGTTAATGTCATACACAAAGATAGCAAACAGAAACAGGTGAAGGTCATATGCTTGTAGCATTTCAACATGGTTCAGAAAAGAAACGATAACATGAAATCCAATAAGTTAAAATCATAACCTAATGAATCAGTGCTGGTCCAAATGACTGAGATGCTATACAATATATTACTTGGTATTTTAGTCGTGTGTACAGTCAGTAAATGTATAAATATCAGCAACAGAAAGAACAATGGTTTTATGCTCACATGCCTTGACAAAATCAGTTCTCCAAATTGCAGTGTATTCTAGGTCATTATAAATTTATCTTTATACAGTATATAAGGGCTCCCTATTTTAATTCTGAGACTCATAAGTACAAGCCATTAAGTACGAAAAAAATCTGATAATATAGCAGAACAGTAAATGTCAAACATTATTGTTTTCATTTAAAGTTTTGCCCTTGCACCACTGATGCATGCAGGGCAAGCCCCTCACTCCTCTAACCTTACAGATAGCAACTCCAAGATCACCATGTATCAAGGAAAAGGGAATATTCTGAGAAATGACCATTTAAAACTTAGTTTATGTAAATTCTAGGACTTGCGCTAATGAGCCTCACAATATCAAACGGTTTTAATTTATTAGCATGTAGGTAAAATATAAACTGATTTGTTCAAATCATTTTAGTTTTCTTTTTCCATTTGCAATGCATTAAAATATCAAAAGTCTATCAGGTACCTTAAAATGTTCTTTGCAGCAACAAGGTTTTCCAAATGAGAATCAAAACAGTATGGCTGTGCAGTTTGCAACTTCTCTGTGTGCATCTCTATTAACATACTCAAAACTGATTTCCTGAGAGATTTTAAAGCCAGAAAGATTTCCATGCTGTACATTTGGGTGTTAGTTCAGTTTTGGAAGCACACCAGAACATATAAGTGGAAATGGGAACATATTTTACATGACTGCCCATGATTTGTACTGGGCAGAGGTACAGAGTTTACTGCAAGCTGTTTGATGCGATAATCTTATAATTACAAAATCCCTTACAGTAATTAACTGGTTCTACAAAATATCACTCAGTTCCTCTATGAACTGATATGGACAACAATGACCAGGGCCAATAAAAGGTTATAATGACACATGGACAACCCTCTCACCATTGACAAGTTAAAACATTTTAATCTTTGTTATACACTGTTAACAGCCTACAAATTTCTACAAAACAAAGGAGGTGTAAAAATGGTTGTTGTGTCTGGGAGCTGAGGAATAAACTAAGCTTTTAGTTCATAGGTAGGTACTAGGCTATCGGCCCGAGAGCATAAGTAAGCTTAGCCAAAAGTGTCTTGGGTTTCGCCACCCACGTAGATTAAATTCCTGCTTCTCTATTGAGTTGAGCCACATACATGATCCCAGGGGTGATTTTCTATTACCCATCCACTCATCACTGAAGATTGCTAATGAGCTCTGTTTGATGTAGATGGGAATTTTGTTCCAGAGCATGGGAAGTCTCTGGGACAAGAATCTATCCCTCCAACATGTCTTATTTATTGTTGTGGTGAGGTTTAGGTCCCTAGAATGTGTAGCTCTGGGAGACTGGGATTTCTTTAAGTGGAGCATGTACATCAAATCTGGGTTTGACATAGCTTTGTATGTCAGACAGAGATCTCCCTGGAGTAAGCGGTATGCGACCAAGTAGAGTTGGAGTTTCTTGAGCCAGTTGGCATAGGGCAACTGTTTGAGGCTAGCTATCCTCTTGGTGAGGTACTTCTGGGGCCTATCCAGTTATTGTAGGTGTCTTGTGAGGTACATCCCAAATGGGGAATTGTACTCAATGAGGGGTCTGATACGTGATGAGTAGAGGGGGACAATGACTTCCTTTTTTCTAGATGCAAATCCTTTTGCAATTAGGTGGCCATGTAGAAAGATTTTCTGACCACTGTGGCAATGTGATTTTCAAAGGAGAGGTGAGTATCCACTATGGTCCCAAGGTCAATCATGAGTAGCTGACAACTGCATATTTAATTAAAATCTGTCAGTTGAAGATTCATGTTATAACATTTTACAATCAGTTCCACAAGCTCAGAGGATGTTATATTAAGTAACGATTCAGCAGGTTTAAATGCTTGCCTCCCAGTTCATATAGGACTGCTAAGTTTTTTTTTTTTTAAACTTGAGAAACTGAGTAAAATGGTCGGTCGATAAAATAGGCATCAATGTCATTATGGTGACATATTCAACCTAATGGACTGCATTAATTGTTTTTTTTTTCCAAAGATATTCCAGAATTGTATTTTTTTCCTTCCTTAGCTCTAGCATGACATATTTTCATACAATATATGCAGAACTTAATAAACATTAAGAATGAAAGAAAGAAAAAAAGAAAGAAAGAAAAAGAAAATGATCTTAAACCAAATTTACATATTCAGACCAAGGAACAGCCTTAACGAAACCTCATCAATGTGCAACATCATCATAATGTAAATGACCCAAGGTATGGAAATTCAAAGTGCATTTTGCTTACCTTTTCAGTTCAACATTAGTTTCTAGCTCATTTGCAATCTGAATTAACTGCTTAACGACTTGTTTGATATCTTGATCATTATTATTTGCAGGAATGTTGCCTAAATCTTCTGGCTCAAGACGAACATTCGGGTCTTCAGTCTGGACTGACTCGATTATAAAACTAGAATGAAATCATGCATACGTGTTTACCATTGATTAGTGTAAAGTAATTATAATACAGATTTTCATTTATTACAGACTGTCATGACATCAATCAGTCTATAAACAGTGTATAATGCACAAATAGTCTAACAAAAGGCAATACAAGTTTATTTATACTCACTTGTGACTTAAGAGAGTACAACTAAGCATACATATTCATAGACACATAGATTGTTACATGGCTAATGACCAGGGGGGCCTTTTTAAGCCTAGCCAAGTTTTCCCAAAAGAATAATGATGTCATGTACCCAAGTAGGACAGTGAGGGCTGGGAATTTATAAGCTACCTCTGTCCTTAAGGGACATTGATGCCATGCCTTATGTAAATTTCCTATTCTCCATCCACTGGTCTAGGTTGGGCTTAAACTGGGTAATAGATGAACTCATTCTCACATGTATGGGAAGCCTGTTCCATAGGAAGGGCAGTCTCTGAGACACATATCTGTCTCTTCAGTATGTTCTGTTTAAGCTACAGGCAAAATTCAAGACCTTAGACCTTATATTTATAGTACAGTTTGACTTACAAATAAGCAGGAGATTCATAAGCGTGGGGTTTGCGGATGCCTTGTAAGCCAGGCATAGATCACTTCTCAGCAATCTGTAGGAAAATGAGTGGAGGGAAAGAGCTTTAAAGTGCTCTTCATAAGGTAGGTTTGTTATACCTTGCATTCTCTTTGTAAGGAACCTCTGAGATTGCTCTAGTTGCTGTACATGCTTAGTCAAGTACATACAGAAGGGAGCACTGTACTCTGTGACTGGTCTGATAAGGCAGAGTAAAGTGAGATAATCATTTCTTTGGACCAAGATGCCATGCCCTTACTTATAAGTTGTGCAACATAAAAAAAATTCCTTACCACTGTGACCACGTGGTGTTCGAATGTAAGGCTACTGTCTACTTGCATACCTAGATCCCTGAGAACTGGGTCACCTCTTAGGAATGTATTATCAACATGGTAATTAGCCAGGATGGTTGACTTCCCAAAGGATACAGTTATGCATTTCTTAGCATTGCGTTCAGAACCATGGCTTTTGTACCATTTCTTAGTCAGAGTTAAGCCTTCCTAAACAATGCTAATGTCTGCATGCAGGGGAGAAGATGATAACCCCCAGCTTGCAATCATCTGCAATCTTAGACAGGCATAAGCCATCAACATTTGCTTCTATTTCTGAGAAATATATGCCAAAAAGGAGAAAGCCCAGTAGAAAGCCATGGTGGACTCCACTAGTGACTGGCCTCTTGGTGGAAGTGGCCTTACCTACTTTAACCTCCTGGGTCCTATCAGTGAGCCAGGTGGCTGCCCAGCAGGTTATAAAAGAGTTTATACCTAAATTAGCGAGCTTGAATATAATGCCTAAGTGGGGTATTGTATCCAAAGCTATGATAAGATATGTAACATCTGTTAAAAATGCAGCTGAAAGGTTAAAGTAAAAGGTTGTTAAATATGTTAATGTGCTACTTTCTGTAGGTCTAAGTTCAGTTTCCACCACGTCATTCTTTCATACAGCAAGACTAAGTCACAAAACCTACACTAATTACAGCTGCCCCACAGAAACAAACATTTATGCAGTGAGGAAAGGGAATTTGATATTTAAATTCAGACAGCACTATAATTCTAAGGCTTACAATGTCAAAGCCATCTAATATAATTTACCACTGGGGACTCTGCAGTAATATGACATATCTTTGCAAATCAGAAAAAGAAAAAAGGAACAAGACAGACTCTGCTTCAGTAAAAATAACACAAAAGTTCATATGTAAGCACCAGATGTCCGTGTCCACTAACTCAAAACGTCCATTAAGTATTTCTGCTTTTATTAGATTCTAGTAGCACAAATAATCTTATTTTAAGGTATCAAGAAATAAACTTCTAACAGCCTGGCATTTCAAGACTTAATATTACTTGGGGAAAGTGTCAATAAACTTTAGTATGAATCTCTGGCACACATACCTCTCAACTGTCCAGATTTTTGCCTCATATTTTTTGTTTTGTTCCTCATAAAGTCTGTGTTCTTCTGGGAAATTGCTGCCAGACTTCACATCTTGTTATCGTGGCATATATGGTTTCCAAAGTCTCCTAACATACCACAATACATTCCTGCTGTTTTTAAATCAAAACACTTATTTTAATTATTTGCATTTGTTTACCAAGACTTACCCCCACTATCTTTAAATCTGAGGAGACTGGATGGGAAACAAAAGTTATACACAGCCTAAGCATCCTTCATGGATAGGGAGGGCAAGCAGTTAGGAGTTCCAGAAGCACTACAGTGGACACGACTCGTATGGTTTAATTAATATACTGCCTATCAGCGAAGAATGAACCCATGAATATGTGACCTGAGCTTGCATACTCTGAATCTATGATGGAAAAACTGCCTAGGACCCATCAGTGGTACTTCTGTTTTGTTGGATGTAATTTTATAAGGCAATGGTTTAAAAGTACTGCAGAATAAAACTAGGCTGCAGGATATTGGCCTTTCTCCATCTCCTTTGTCCTCTGTTTTTGGGGGGGAACTACTCCATGTGGCGATACCCTTTTCCTTTTTTAATATGTCGTACGCTCATTATACTTCATATTTACATTTTTTTTTACTTTGGTTTGTGGAGATAACAACAATCTAATTCAATGTATGACCTTTAAAATGCTGATTAGGAAGTGGTTCAAATTCAGGTAGCAGTGGAGTTCATAATGTACTACCAGCAGGTTTTATCTATATTTTGAAATCAGACAGCAGGGAGGAATTAGAAAAAAAATATGAAAAACAGTTCACCCTACATTAAACTGTAATGGCTATATAATGGATAGTGAAAGGAAGTCACCAAAGTTGGGCTTTCAGGTAGATAAAGGAGAATAGCTGATTTGCAAAAGGGCAAGGGGATATATATGTATTTGTATGTGTGCATCCATATATATATATATATATATATATATATCTATATATATATATATATATATATATATATATATATATATATGTAGAGAGAGAGAGAGAGAGACAAAAAACAGACAGATACACACAGACACAGACTGTGAAGCTGCAGTGTTAGGGCAGTGAGAGGTAAAGAGCCTGGGCCCTCACTTCTCTTCAATACTACTTAGTAGGAATGGCAACCCTTAGTTATCTCAAGGATACTTTCCTACAGCCTTACTGCTTTGAGATGATCTCAGCCAACCAAATGCAGATAGAGAGTCATGAGCACACAGCCTATCTGTTGGATGCTCAAACCAGGGGGACATAAACTGGGGATGGGTATCATGTGACATAGTGGCTTCGGAACCTCACTAATGCTGTGCCTTTAATTCTCTTAGCTCTGAATAAGGCAGGCAGTTAAGAATAAGATAGGAAATAATTTTTATTTATTTTATTTTATTTTACATTTGTTAACCGGGCTAGTCTGGCTGGATACATGTCCATTTTCAGCAGAGGCCCGAGGAGAAAAGCTCCACTATCAAAAAACTAAAATACACTACAGTTTATAAGGTCACTAGTAATACTAACTATACAAAATAAAACTAAACTAATAAAGTATTATACGGCTACATACAAGTACAAATACGTTTTTGATGTAAAAACCTGAGTAGATTACAATTTAAAAATCAGTTGGACACTGAGGAGAAACAGTTTCAGTATCAACATAAATATTTAAAGTAGAAAAATGTCCATAGTAGTTAGTCATGAACAACAAGTAGGTATTAGTTGTAAGTAAAAAGTGGTTAAAAATACCGTGTGAATCTACAGGTTAGAGGTGAAAAGGATTTTAAGAGGCTGAAGAAGGTAAAGGCAAGAACGACGTAAAGAGAAAGGAAAAATAATGAAGGCTACTATTGGGTACAGGAGATCTGGACTTAGTGAGGTCAGGAACTAGCAGAAGGAAAGGGAGAGGGGGAAATAAAAGTTAGAGAGGAGTTGTAAGAGGTAAAACAGGATTATAGGAAGTCAGCTAAAGAGTAGCAGGAGACAGACAATAAAGAGGTGAGGGGAGTCAAGCAGAACTAAGAACAGGAGAACAGAAATAAATAGAGGGACCGTGGAAGTCAGTTTAAGTTAGAACAGAAGAGCAAAAGTGCACATGAGCAGACTGAGGAGAAATAGTAAGTTTGCTGGGGTCAGTCAGGATTGGAGCAAGGGCATAGCCAGTGGGTTTTTAGGTGCGTTTTCATCTGTTTTTTGAAAAGCTGATATGAGTCTAGGGAGGTCAGTTCTGGTGGGAGTTTAAACGAGTA